>NC_133849.1:600454-900682 GCF_047830755.1 Zonotrichia albicollis
AAAATATGAAATAAACAATAAAATAAAATAATGATGAATAATAAAATGAAATAATGATAAATAATAAAATGAATTATAATAATAAAATTAAGTGAATAATAATAATATAATAATAAAATATAAAATTAAAAAAATTGAAATAGTTAATAATTTCAAATTTTTGTTATTAAAAGTTTAGTTTTTAAAAAACGTAATTAACAAAAACATACAGCATCTGATATTAATTTTGGGATATCACTTGCTTTCTATCATGATTGCCAGCAAACGAACTTTTGTTGACCAAAAGTTTTCTGTTAAGATTAAAATTATATTAAGTTATATAGAATTTAAAGTCAGTTAAGTTTTGTTAAGTTAAAAAGTTTTAAGTATTTTAATAGGTGATTGAGTTTGAGTTCTGTTAAGTTAAAATATTTAAAAGTTTGGGTATTTTAGGTCTAAGTGCTATTTAGTTTAAGTGATGTTAGATAGATTTATGCTTTTATGATAGGCATTTATTTTATGGCCTGTGTGCAAAGTAACACACCTGAGTTTTGGTTAAGCCTTATAGTACATAGAATTCTTTTTTATATTTGTTGTATAGCATGTCTTGTAATTAATGATAGCTTTTTGGTTTGTTTTCCTAGCTTAAATCCCTTATAAGAAAAGAACCTTACTAGCTAAAAAGATTGTTTAGTTATTAAAATTGTTTATTTTTGTGTTGTAAAAAATGTAACACAGTTAGCCCATAGAACTTTTTTTTTAAAAAATAAAAACAGGGGAGATGTTGGGAATTTAGCTGCTAGAAAAATGGAAAAGTACAAAACCATGGCTAATTCCAAGTCCTGCACCTGCACAGATAGCAGTGACCTTGGGCCTAGCTGTGGTATAATAACAAACAGTGAAAGAGACATGAGAAAAGAGAGTGTAACCCCTAAGGAATGAGGTTGAGTTAATGCTATAGTTTAACCAATAGATTGCTTAGCTTACAGAATATTCATAAGCTTATTATTTGCTGTATAAGTGTTTGATACTTTCTTCAATAAACGGGACCAAAAAGACCTGAGGGACCGGGACCGGACCGGACCTGAAGGGCCTGTGATGAACCATATGGTGTCCTGGTTCCCTTCCTTTGACAGCCACTCATAACAGCCATTTTCCTCATAATTTCTCCCATAAGTTCCAAAGGAGGAAGGAGGGACTGTTTCAAAGTTTCCAAGAGTTCCTTCAGAAAGAACCACAACCTCCTCACAGAAGGGAACCATGCTGTTGTCAAAGGCACTTGAGGTCAGACAACAGTGCCTAAACTCACTGTGCCAAAATAATGTCACAATCTGGTTAAGAAAATTGTTAGAGAGATGCCTCTGCCCCAATTAAGATGCTAATGAAACCAAATCCAAAATGGATTTTATTAAACAGTAAATGTGAGGTAGAGAGAGAGATGGAAGGAAAGAGAAAAGGGGGGAGAGAGCAATGGAGTGACAGGGACAGAGACCTCCCCTGGAGGGGGCCAAGTGTGAAATTGTCCCCTCTGTGTGTGGCCTTCCCAGGGTGGGGGTTTTACACCTGGGCCAGTTTGGGTAAGAGGGGTGGTGTTCACCCCCTGAGCAGGGATTACCCCACTGCTTCAGGCTGCAATGCAAGATGTAACCAAATGCATGTTTTCCATCACCATCTTGATAAACTGCTATAAACAAGTGGGGCAGTGTTCTTTATCTCTTCCATGACTCACCCCGGATAAGGCCCTCCAGGGGAGATACCTTGTGCTAATGGGCGATTGAATGTCACCACAGGAATGATAAAATTCAATCATCCCATTGTGGGATGCTCCACCCAGGGGGAGGATCCAAGCATTCCTACCTTGATATAAGGTGAGTCTTGCTATACCAGGAGCACCTTGCCTGCTGGATTCCAATAGGACAAGAGCTCCATAACCAGCACTGGACCTTCAGAGAAAGACCAGATCCTTCTACAGGATCACTGCTTTGACAGAATCACGTTCTTGACTCCAACAGGACTGCAGCCACCATTTAATGGGACAGCTTCCACGACCCTGACCAGCAGGTTATATCCTGACCCTGTCAGTTTAAGGCACTGTTTCTGTATCATTGCCTTGATCTTCATTTTCTTATTAAATTGTAATACTGGCTTAGACCCTCCCCAGAATTGCCTTCAAACCAGTATAAAAAACAGTGTGCTCATCTGTTGTTTTCCTCCCAAAACAGGATTTCCCATCCCCAAACCTTGCCAGATGGAGGAGGTGGCTGCAAGGAAAAAGAACATGCCCCAGGAAGCCCAGGCAGGTGAGAAGGAAGCCAGTGCCCCTTTCCCCCTCTCTCCTGCTGCTCCATCTCCCAGCTCAGCACAGCCCCTGGCTGCAGGACAACCCCATCCTTATGGGGATGCACTGGGGGGAATCTCCTTCCCCTTCCCTCTGGCGTTGGGGCAAATCCCATCTTCTCCTTGTCCTTCCTCCCCCAGACAAGAAGCTGAGGATGGAGACCAGGGAGGACAAATCCCCACAGCAGAACCTCGTTGAAGAGGCCATTTTGAATGACTCCCAGTGCAGAATTCCACTGGGGAGGAAAATCCCCAGAGATCCCACAGGAGGAGGGGGTCCAAAGCCAGCCCAGGGTGCTCTGAGGAGGAAAGACCCACCTTGAGCCAGGAAGGTGGACAGAGCTTCAGCCAGAGCTCAGAGCTGGTGGACCATGGGCAGCTTCATGATGGGGAGAAACCCCACAAGTGCTTGGAGTGTGGGAAGAGCTTCAGGCTGGGCAGCACCCTGATCAGCCACCAGATGATCCACACTGGGGAATGGCCCTACGAGTGTGGGGAGTGTGGGAAGGGCTTCAGCTACAGGTCAGAACTCATCAGGCACCAACACATTCACACTGGGGAGAGGCCCTATGAGTGTCCCCAGTGTGGGAAGAGCTTTACCCAGAGCTCGAAGTTAACAAAACACCAACAGAGTCACCAGTAAGGGAAGTCCTGTGAATGCCCCAACTGCAGAAGGAGCTTTGTGCACTGCTCCAGCTTCATCCCCCATGGAGGTCTAATGTTGGAAAGTACCTGGGTGATCCATGTTCCCTGTCATCCATGCTGGGAAGACACCTGCCCCTATTCCTTCTCCTGTCAATGACATGGTGTGGAACTGAAACAGCCACCATGGATCCTCAAACTTGTGCAGGGCCCTTAGACTTCTAAAATTCCTTCTAAGAGAGGAGACTGGGAACGGCTGTATCCAATCCAAGCCCCAGTCTTTGTCAAAGGTGTAAAATGAAATAAACAGGGCCAGGAGACTTCTTCTCCTTTATAATGCCTTTATTAAAAGTGATCAGCTCAGGATTGGGCGGCTCGGCAGGGCTGCAGTCCCCGTCGCGTCTCCCAGGACAACTCAGAGGAGGAGGATATGCGCAGCTCCATCCACTAGGGGCAGAGCCGGGGATCCAGTCTTCGTGGGAGCCTTAGGGCTTGATGTCCTCGTCAGGTGTTGATCCTGTGAGCTTCCCAGATGGCTAGTCCTGGCGTTGGGACCACTCCCTGCTCAGGGCGAGAGGGACTCCGCATCTCTGCAGGCTCAGCCATCAGCTCCTCATGTCCAGACATCATTTTAGTCTCTCAATTCTTATTTGGCTCGTTGTTTTTGGGGTTTTCTCGTTGCATTTCGAGTCGGGGTCCCACAAAGCATTCTGGACTTTGGAGTCACTTTGCATAACCCCCCCCCCACTCTCTCAGGTGTCTTCCCTATGCTGGAAGAGAGCACTGCCTCGGGGAAGAGCAATCTACCACACCCAGCCAGGCTTTTTACTAACACAAAAGAGAGGATAAGCTTTAACGACCCGGTATTACAATAACAAAGCACTAAGAATCCTGGCAGCGGCCTGAGACCTGGCTGCATCCCTGCAACTCTTTCTCACAAAAAAAATATTAACTGAATTTTTGTTCATAACAAAAAAGATTGGACATTGGAATTGAACTTAAACGCTATTTGTCCCACAGGATTAATCATAGAATACCCAATAAATTTCTATAAATACAGCTCTGATTTTTTCTGATCATGATTAGACAGAATGGTTCATTTACACCACAGAGTAAATGAAAAAAATTTTCATTTTCACCAGTCTTAGGTGGTCTGGATACAATCTTCCCCGAGAGAGTCTTGTGCCAATGGGTAGGAACCATGAGAACAACAGCACACAGACACACACACAGACATACAGACACACAGATACATACAGACACACATACACACACACACACACACACACACACACACACACAGAAACGCTGAAAGTGTCCAGAGGCCAAAGAGAAAGAACTGTCCAGGTTATAAATGGAGGGAAAGAGGGTGCAATGGAGAGCACCAGGGATCCAATGCTCTGAGGGCTCGGGGTGGTACACAGGGAAGGGACCAGTAGGGAATGCCAGGGTAGATGGACAGAGTTGCACACCAATGGGAAGGGAGAACTCACCAGAACATGAACATATAAGTGTAAAAGGGGTAGAGAAGGCCAATGGAGAGGACAGAACTGGGAAAATTAACATAGTGCCGCAGAACACCATGGGGAAGTCTCTTTTCTCACCCTGAGCTGTGAGGAGTGCCCAGAGCCTGTGGTGTGTCTTTCCAGGGCATTGCTACTGCCTTTTCCCTGGTAGGCTCACAGATTTGCACAGTTGTGCAGTGTCACAATCATCTCCTTGGTTCTGCAGCCCTTCTGTGGCTGCTGCGTTAACAATGGACCTGTGGTACCATGAGGCTCCATAGTGTCACCATGGTCCCTTTGGTTCCACAAAACCTGCTGGGACATGATGGACCCTTGGTTCCATGAGGTGCCTGGCTTCCCACAGCCCCTCACAGACCCCTATGGCCTCTCAGAGTTCCCCATGGCCCATCATGGCCTCTCAAGGCCCTTCATGATGCCTCATGAATGACGGCCACTCACATCCCCTCACGGCCCCTCACAGCCCCTCTCAGCCTCAGGCCCGGGGCTCCACCCAAGGCAGGAGAACAGGTTGGGCCCTACTTGTTCTGCTTTCATTTCAGTCCTTTCACAGCCACGAGTGCAGAAAGGCTGAAATGGAGCCTTTCCCCAGCGTTTCCCTCGGGGTTAACTGCGGGCTGAAGCTCTGTGCTGGCCCCGGCCCCAGCGCCAGCATTCCTGCAGCCGCCAGGCCTTTGCTGTCCCCCCGTGTCCGCTCCCTGTCCCCGAGTCCCGCCCGGCTCTGGCAGCAGCAGCAGCCGCAGCGCAGGGGGCGCCGGCCCGGCCCGCCAGGGCTCCCGGCCAGGAGCAGCAGCAGTGCCGGCCCCTTCCCGTCTGCTCCTGCCTCAGCTCCCAAGGGCTTTTTCCAGCTCAATTCTGGAGCAGAGCAACCAGCACCCACACACAGCCCTGACTGTTCAGGGCCCGCCTGTGCTGCCCTGAGCCAGCCCTCAGAGGAAGAAAGGATCAGGTCCCAGCGCTGTTTCAGCGCTCTTTTACTCACCCTGAGCTGACAGCAGGAGGCTGCTGGTGCCTTTGCCTTGGGAATTGCAGATCATGGCTGCTCCTGGCCCTCTTCTGCTTGCAACCTGAATTTTATCCATAAAAATGCAAGTGCCTCTTTCAGTTGGCGCTACCCATGGTGCTTTCATGACAGTGAAGTCAGTATTTTTGTCACAGGCATAAAGATCAGCAGATACTGGAATGCTCACCAGCCCCTGAACACTAAGATGAGGGTAATTAAAGCTTCACAGGCCACATTTGCAGGGCTCAAACAGAGCCCTGTTGCTGGCGTTGTTGAAATAGAATAAGCTGACAGAGGCTGTCACAGAATTTGCCTCTGCAATGTGGAATTAAATCAAAAAATCCAGCAGGAGAAACAGAAACCAGAACTTCTCAACTCACTTCATTGCTCCTTCCCAGCAGCAGGAAACGCAGATGCCCAGAGGTGTTTTGCACTGCTGCTGCCCCCAGTTTGAGCCCAGGCTCTGCCCAGTCCCAGCGGGAACCTGAGCCCAGCCCAGGGAGCTCAGCGCACGCGGGGCCAGGCCCAGAGCCCTGGGCACGGCCGCCCATTGCGGGGCAGTGGTGCAGACGGAATGTCCTGCAGCCCAAACCTCCTGCTCCTGCCACACAGCGCCAGCCTTCTCCCCCTCCTCCTCCTCTCCCAGCACGGCACAAATTCCAGCTCGGAGGAGGCTTCCCCAGACAGCGCTCCAGCTTCTGTTTCAGCCTGAGTGTCCCTGCAGAGGAACAGGACATCTTTCAGCCACTTCCACAAGCACAGGCTTCTCACTTCATAGGGAATCTGGGATGCAAATGGCCTTGCTAAGAAAGCCAAAAGACGAGGGAATGGATTAGTAATTATTAGAAAAATTCACCCTTCTTTCAGGCAAGGTTCACCCTGTCATTCCCTGCAATTCTCCTTTTCAGATTGTTTCAGTCAGCTACTCTGAGAGGTCCATCTTGTTCTGGTGCTTATAATGAACTGATTGTGCTCTTGATTTATGCACCAAGACACCAGATGTGGAATCATCCACACTGAATTCAAACTCCCTCTGTCAGAGCATTTTCACATTCCAGATAATTTTCAAGATGTCCAGTGACAGGTTGGAATGATCATCACACAATTCTCCACTTGTGGCTGCAGGCTCTGGGGATTCTTTCTCTGCATTCAGCCAGGCTTGTATTCCCTAACAATTCTTTGTACCACCTCCTGTTTTCTTAGCCTGGGAACAGTAACAATGAAAACTTCACCAATGGCACAACTCCCCAGTCCACCAGGAAAAGAAAGGACAAGTTTTCAAGTCCCCAAAACCTCTGTCCTGCTTTGCTGCAAGAGTCCTGCGGCACGCACAGTGTGGAAAGCCAAGAGAAGCTGCAGGTGGTGGCACATCTTGCAACAGGAGCTCAACTTCATTCTCCAGGAAAGGTTCTTGAAAAGAGCAGACAGGATTACAGAGAAGATTCCTGGAAAACTGAAACAGCTTGAAATGAAAATTGAAAGAAACAATGCAAAATATTTTCCTCAATTTGTTTCTATGCTCCCTTTTCCATCTTGCACTACTTTCCCTTCCAGTTAATCCAAATGGATCTCACCTCCGAGATTGGTGACTTAGTGAGTTTTAGACACTCTAAAATACCGTGACCTGCACAGTTTGCCTTCCCCTGTTTTTGTTGGAAAGCAACACTGGAGCCATCAGCGCAGTGCTTGGGTCGGGCCCGAATCCTGCAGGCGGGGAATGTGCCCCGGCAGTGTGTGACCCTCAGCAGGGACAATGCTCAGCAGCGTTGCTGTGCTTGGTCCCCATGGAACCACGCCAGGAGCAGCTGCTGAGCTCAGAAGCCATCGCAGCCCCCGCCTTGCTCCAGAGCCCCTTGGCAGGGTGGGCTCCTGCCCTGGCTCTGTGTGCCAGGAGCTGGCAGCGCTGGGTGCAGGGAGCCCAGGGAGGGCACAGAAACGCTGGGTGAGAAATGCTGGGGCACAGCGAGATGGGCGAGTGCAGCCGGCCAGGGCAGAGGAGCAGCACGCACAGGGGGCACAGCCTGCAGGACAGATGGCCAGGGGGAGAAAACAACAAACTGCTCAGGAGGGTAGAGTACAAAACTTTTAGTTGCAAACTTCAGAGAATGAGGTACTTGGGAAATCTGAAGCAACATGGAATTACATTAAATCACTTCATAAAGCACTGACTTAGCAAACTCTAACCTGTCCAATTGCAAGTTAACCAGATTTTGAGAAGAGTAAGTCAGGTGAAGAGAGAGACGGAGAGAGAGATCCACAGTCAGTCTTGGATCTCAGCTGCTGTGAGCTCCAGGGCCGTGGGACATGTCAGTGTCACACCCGTGTCACAGCCTGACCTGCTCTGGTCCCTCTCCCAGGTGGGGTTTTTAGGGTGCCAGGGGCTTGGCAGCCACTTTGGGGCTGCACCAGAGGCTGCAGTGGCTGGGGTGGGGCAGTGACCACCCCACCTATGCAGAACTTACCCTGCCCCCAAACACACACTGGAGATGTCTGGGGCTGTTCATCATTTCTCTGCTCTCCAGCACCGAGGCAACGGACTCTGGCTACAGCTCTGAGCTCGTGCCCAAGGCAACCACCCTGGCAATGGGGCTCCATGGAGCTGCTCTCAGGAAAGACCCCTAAGAGCTGGGGAGTGCCCCAAAACTGCCTCAGAAACATGAGATACTCCAAAATCTCTTCAGGAATGTGGATTATTCAAGAACTCATTCAGTAATGGGCTCCCCCTCCCTTCATCATTCCCAAACTTTGGCAGTCTCATTCCAGACCCCAGCCCACTTCCCCAGTCCCAACCCCAACCCATCCCACCCCTCGTGGACATCATAACCCCCTTCCCAAGCCATATTTCCCCCATTTCGCACCTCCCAAACCCCATCCCACCCATCCTGCCCCACCTAATGCCCATGTCAAGCCTCCTGATTTGAAGGTCACTTTGCTCAATCCCCTTCCAACCCCATTCGACACCAGAGAGCTGTGGAATCCAGGAATTTTGGGGTGGGATTGAGTAGTTTTCAGTGGCATTGAGATGACAGATTAAACCCTCTTGTCTCTTTCAGTGCCAAGAAAGGGAAACAAGTACATCAAATACCCCCAAATTCTCCCAATTATCTCCCTGAATCCCAGATTGCCCTGAAACACAAGTAAAAAGTGAGGCTTTAGATGCCATTGATGAATTTATTGAGTTTTACCCAATTTTCTCTGTTTTAAAGGGATGAAGATGAATCCAAAGAAAATTAGGGTCAAAACAAAAGAATATCCAGCCGCCTTCCCAATGCAGATCACCAGGAATGTGGATCGCCAGGGCTCTGACCAACATGGGTCCTCCCATGAGGGATGAAGCTGGAGCAGTGCATGAAGCTCCCCTTGCAGCTGGGGCACTCACAGGGCTGCCCTTACTGGTGCCTCCGTTGGTGTCGGGTAAAGAACGAGCTGTCTGAGAAGCTCTTCCCACACTGGGGACACTCGTAGGGCCTCTCCCGGGTGTGGATGCACCGGTGAGTGACAAGGGTGGATTTGTGCCTGAAGCCCATCCCACAGTTGGGGCAGCAGAAGGGCCTCTCCTCGGTGTGAATGCGCTCATGTACAAGGAGGTGGGTGCTGGTGTGAAACCTCTTCTGACACTTGGGACACTCGTAGGGCCTCTCCCCAGTGTGGAACCTCTGGTGGACAACCAGGTCAGACCTGTGGCTGAAGTTCATCCCACATTCCAAGCACTCATACGGCCGTTCCCCAGTGTGGATCCTCTGGTGGCAGATCAGGTTGAACCTCTTCCTGAAGCTCTTCCCACACTCCAAGCACTCATAGGGCCTCTTGCTGGCATGAAGCTGCTCATGGGCCACCAGCTCTGAGCTCTGGCTGAAGCTCTGTCCACCTTCCTGGTTCAGGGTGGGTCTTTCCTCCTCAGAGCACCCTGGGCTGGGTTTGCAGCCCCTCCTTGTGCGGGATTGCCGGGGCTTTTCCTCCCCATTGGGTTCCTGCACTGTGGAGTCACTCAAAACAGCCTCTTCCATGAGGTTCTGCTGTGGGGATTTTTCCTCCCTGGTCTCCATCCTCAGCTCCTTCTCTGGGGCAGGAAGGACAAGGAGAGGATGGGATTTGCCTCTGTGCCACCCAAAAAGGGAAGGAGATCCCCCCAGTGCATCCCCACCAGGACGGGGTTGGCAGCAGGGTTGTCCTGCAGCCGGGGGCTGTGCTGGGGTGGGGGATGGAGCAGGAGAGAGGGGAAAGGGGCACTGACTTCCTCCTCACCTGCCTGGGTGTCCCAGGGCATCTTCCTCTTCCTCCAAGCCTTCTCCTCCTCCATATTGCCAAGGTTTGGGAATGGGAAATCCTGGTTTGGGGAAAAACAAGGTGCGAATGCCTTGGGTTGGGGATTCCTCCCACCCAAGTCCATCACTAGAAGTCATCTGGTGTCCATAAAATCCTTCAAAAATCAAAAGTGAATCAAAAAAAGCCACCAGGATTTTCCCATTTCTAGTCTCTGGGGTTCTGGTGGTCCCCTGTCTCAGGGCTGTTGGAGATCCCATGGGCACTGGGGATCTCCCCTCTCCACGGTCCTGCTTAGGGATGCTGGGGGGTTTTGGGGTCCCCTTCTCCAGCCTCACCCCAGTCCTGTCACTAGGGGCTCTTCCCTCTTCCCACCACCCTGTCCTGGTTTAGGGAAAATTTGGGAGAAAATCTCCAAAAGAGGTTTCCTCTAGAAAGCAGATTCAAGCGGCCCCTCCTCCAACCAGATCGAGAAAATATTTCCATGGAGAAAAGGGGAAAAAACCTGTTTATTTAACAGGCAAAGCATTCACCAGCACAAAAAAATGAACAATATTAAAAATAAAACCTCTTGCCGCTCCAAAAGAGATGACAACCTCAGAAAGTCCCTCTGTGGGCTGTAGCTCGGCTCACTCAGTCTCTTATCAGTCTCTTATCAGTCTGTTAACGGCCCCTCCAGCACTGGAACTGCCGCGGCCCAGGCTCAGCCTGGTGGGCCACAGGTGTGAGCTGCCAGTGGTGTTCTGGGTGTTCAGTCCAGAGCAGGTTTAAACAGCTCCAAAGAAAAAGAAAAACCACAGTTGGAGGAACTCCTCTGCCTGAGCGAGCTAAAACTAACTAAAAGCAAAGGAGAGCTCTGTCCTGCTGTCTGTCCAACTGCAGACAACTGATAACTTAGGTTTTAAATTTTTGCATTCTGTTTTGATGTGCAGCTTTTAGTTTTATATTAAGTGTTACTGGGATCTTTTCACAGGGTGGTGAAGACACAACAATCCTGTTCTAGCTGGAGACTCAAGGATAATCTCTTAAAACTTCAGGCCCAAAGCATAAACAATGTGAAAAGAGGACAGCAGGCATGCAAGCAAGGAAGATGTAACTTCATAATTTGAAACTATTAATTGAGCAGTTAACTTCTATATACAAATGGACTAAAACTTGTTTAAATGTGAGATCTCATGACCAAGCCCTCTTCTGCTCCCATCTTTGAGCCATCCAGGCAGAGCCACAGCTATGGCTCCTCTGCTGCCAGGGTGTGGCCTTTAAAGGCACTTCAATAAAAATCAACTTTATTCCTCTTAACTCCATGTGGCCTCTGTTCCAGCTCCTTAAGGCATCACAACAGTCCAGGACCCGGAATGTGGAGGAGTGAGTGCAGCGTATGAAAACAAACTACTGCTCTTCCTCCTCCCCTTCGCTCTCAGAACCAGCATTAAAGGTGTAGAACTCATTTCTGGGCTAAACAGATCGATGGGGTACGAGCATCATAAAGTCACCCCAGGACACGCCCCTGTCAGGGTAAGGGGGTCCCGTCCCCGCCTCATCTCCGGGCTACCGGGGGTCCCCCAGCTCTGGTATCGCCCCTTCCCCTCTCCCCGCCCCGGGGGTCCCCCGTTCCACAGCCCCAGCTCTCACAGGGATCCCCAAAACCAATGTCCCACCCCGTCGGTACCGGGCCATCCCTACGTGGACCCCCCCAGGACCCTCCCGAGGGGCGATCGCAGCTCCTCTGCCCCCGAAAAAGCTCCTCTTAGGGAGCCCGGAGATATCCGGGGCTTCAGTCCGGGATCTGCCGGCTCCGAACACTCTCCAAAAAATCCTCCCGGAGACCCCTGGCTAGAGCCGAGGCGAGCTCGGCCTCCGCCCTCCCCAGCGGCTCGGGGCTGGGGGCGATGCTCCCGGGGCAGGAGGTGCTGCAGGCTCGGCGTGCGGGCGCTGCGAGCGCCGCGATTCTCCCGCTCCCGCTGCTGCTCCTCGTCTCCCTCCTCTTCCTCCCGCATTTCCTCCGCTCCCAGCCCGGACCCCCCTTTCCCACCGCTCTGCCCCGCGGCCCCGCAGCACCGGCTGCTGGGTGGGGGAGCCCCCGATCGGCCCCAGGGCTGGGCAGGGGCTCGGGGACCCCCCCGGGGCGGATCCGTCCCCCCGGCCCGAGCCCCAAATTCCGCTCCGGGCCCGCTGGGCTCTGCGGGCCCGCCTGGCAACCGGCGAGTCATCGGCGAGAAAAGCTCTGGTTGGCTGGAACTTGGTTAGCACCTCCTCTGCTTGGCTGGAATTGTGAAAGGCGCTGCGCCCTGCGGGTGTCCCCGAGAGCTGCGGAGTTGGGGCCGGAGCCTTTTCATATTTCTTTCTCTCTGAGAACATTTCTGATTTATTTCTCTCCCTCACTCCTTTCCATTTCTTGTTCAGTACAATCCAAGTTCGAGCAGATCCGCAGGTTGCGTTCCCATGGTCTCATTTGCACCTTCACTCAGGTGTGAGAAGGTCAGAGAGCCCCCCCAGCCCGAGCACCCTCAGGGGTGAGAGGGACACAGAGCCCCTGGTCCCCAACCCTGCACAGGCATTGCCTGAGGCCAGAGGGATGGAGACCCCCCGAGCATCCCCCAGGGTGAAGGGACAGAGACCCCTGAGCATCCCCTGGGCTGAGAGGGACAGACACTGCCCCGAGCACCCCCTGGCACAGGGGTGAGAGGGAGGGAGACCCCCCAGACATTCCCTGGGGTGAGAATGATGGAGACCCCCTGGGAATGGCCTGGGGTGACAGGGACAGGGACAACCCCTCCAGCCCCTCCCAAGCATTCCCAGGGCATGAGGTACAGAGACTTCTCAAGCAGCCGCTGAGCACTGTGTTATAAATGAGAAGCTTGACTAGGCCAATATTCAAGCAGCAATCAATTTATTCATTAATATGGTAAAGCAATACAGCGTTGGGTACGGCGGGGGAAGTTTTCCCTATGTGGTGGTTTGACCAGGAAGAAGTGGGAATTCTGGGAGGCTGTGGTCAAACCAATGGATGCTCGCAGTTTGATATTGGCACCTTGTGTGACCAGTGCAGTTTGGACACACCTCCGAGAATACACAGGGGTTAAAAAGCAGAGCTCTGGCCCTGGGAGGCTCTCTTGGGACATCGAGGAGAAGAGGTCAGATCTCCCTCCCCTGTCCAGCCGCTGCTGCTGGGCGGGGGAGGGGCAGCCATGCGGTAGGCCCGGGGCCTGGACAGAGATGGGGGGTGAGAAGGCCCTCAAGGATGGAAGGGTGGAGGAGCAGCCCCAAGAGACATCGGGCAGACATTTCCCCCCCCCAGGAGGGAGAGAGAGGGAGAGTCGGCGAGTCGGAATGTGATAGTAGCCGGCCCAGGAGGAGAAAGGGGGGAGAAGGGTGCAGCCCGGCCGGCCGCAGCAGCAGCGCGTGTGGGAGTATCGTCGTTCTGAGACAGGCAGAGACTGAAATTTTTAACCCCTTTCTTTCATGATTGGGGCCTTGCAAGAATGCTGATCCTCCTCGGAGCTGACTAAGAAGGGAGATAAGAGATAAGATGAAACAAAGACCTGGCCCGAAGGACGTAGAGAAGACTGGCTGAGTGAAGAGAGAGATGCTTGGAGTGGCCTTTTGGCTGGACTTTTCTTGTGGCCATGGACTCAGTTTGTTCCTGTGACACAGAGACTGCACTTAGGGGGAGGCAGTGCCTCAGAACCAGGAGGGTTCATCGTGGGGACCCCTCGGCCCCAGGGGGTTGGAAAAATATGGGGGGGACAGATGTCCCAAAGCAGAGACTGTGCCTTTTTGGAGTGAGACAAGGCATCCTTAAAAGACAACCCTAAAAGCAGCTCTGGTCCATGCACGGTGGTGAGAGCACTGGGCATGGAAGGAAGATGTCACAAGCGGCAAAAGGACTTTCCGGGCAGTGCCGAGTGACATTGGAAGCACAGAGGTTTCAGCGTGTTTCCAGGGGAAGCCTATGGAACAAGAAGGACTCCTCTCCTCTTCATGAACTGAAGTTTGAGTATACTAAAGTGTGGTGCCAGACTGGGCAGTTGGTGATTTGGGAGAATGTATCGGATTGGGAAATTCAGGTAGTGGGGAGGAGGAAAGTGGTTTTTTTGTAAGGTTTTCAATTTTTTTTTTCTCTTTTCCTTATAGTTTTTCCCTATTTTCCTGTAGTTTAGGTAATAAAGTGTTCTTTATGTTTAAGCTGGAGCCTGTTTTGCTTATTCCTGGTCACATCTCACAGCAGACACCAGGGTGAGGGCATCTTCATGGGGGCACTGGCTCTGTGCCAGGCTCAAACCATGACACCCTCCAACTGCACACCGATAGTTGAGGCTTACAGGTATTTATAGGGGTACTCATCAGCTTTCTCAGCAGTTTCTATTCCCAATTTTTACTCATCAGCAGTTTCTATTCCCAATTTTTACATCCCAATTCTATACCTGTTGTGAATTAATTTTTCTCAGGATGTATCCCAGAAAGGAGTATCCCCAGATGGTGGTGGTTCGGTTTCCGAAAGAAGGAAGAAATCTCCCAGATGGTGTGGTCCAGATTCCAGATGTGGGTCCATCTTTTAATTGCAAGGACTATAAATCTCATAACAGTGATGTCCAGCTACCCTTGGTCGAAACCATAAACCCTTAAGTTGATGTTCATCTTCCTTTCTCATGCTGCTTTTCACAGTTTTGTTAAGGTGTGAGATAAGCATGTTTCCTTTTATATATTCTAAAGCTATAGTTTCAAAGATCCTTACTACATACAGAATTCTCAAATTACACTTCAAAAGGTTATTATTATTGCAAAACTCTTTAAGGCTTATCGACAAGCAGAAAGTTCTTGTCAAAAAGCAATATCCTAAAAGCGTTAATTCAAATGCTCCTATATCACTTTAAGATATATCAAGGATAATTACGAACAAAAGTTCAAAAGTGCCGAAGGAAGGGGACCAGGACACCAGTTTGTTCATCACAGGCCCTTCAGGTCCGGTCCGGTCCCGGTCCCGGTCCCTCAGGTCTTTCTGGTCCAATTTATTGAAGAAAGTATCAAACACTTATACAGCAAATAATAAGCTTATGAATATTCTGTAAGCCAAGCAATCTATTGGTTAAACTATAACATTAACTCATCCTCATTCCTTAGGGGTTACACTCTCTTTTCTCATGTCTCTTTCACTGTTTGTTATTATACCACAGCTAGGCCCAAGGACACTGTTATCTGTGCAGGTGCAGGACGTGGAATTAGCCGCAGTTTTGTATTTTCCAGTCCTTAGCAGCTAAATTCCCAACACAAAAGCCTTCTTCTAAGCTTTGCTTTCCTCAGTAATTATTAGAATTCATCTTTATACCTGTCCCATGGTCGGTTTCCACACAAATTACAATCACAAATACCACGTTGCCTGTATGTACCTGACACAAAACACAGCTTTGTATTTCACAGGGGGGCACAGGGATGGCTCCTGTGAGAAGCTGCTGGAAGCTTCCACCGTGTCTGGCATAGCCAATTCCTGGTGGCTTCAAAGATGGACCTTCTGCTGGCAAAGGCTGGGCCAGTTACAAATGGTGGCAATGCCTCTGTGATACCAGATTTAAAAAGAAATCAAAATAGAGATTGTGGTGCAGTTTAAACTCCAGTCAGAGGAGAGCAGAGGGAGAATGTGTGAGAAGAACAACTCTGCAGACATCAAGGTCAGTGCAGAAGGAGGGGCAGGAGGTGCTCCAGGCCCTGGAGACCCAGGCACCCTGCAGGAGAGCCATGGAGAGAGGAGCCCTGCTCCCAAGCTGGAGCAGCCTGTCCCTGCAGGAATGCACCCCTGGAAGAGTGAGCCATGCTGCAGCAGTTTGGGAAGGACTGTTGTCCCTGGCATGGACTCACACTGCAGCAGTTTGCAGAGGGCTGCTGCCCCTGAAATGGACTCACATGGGAGAAGCTCCTGGAGAACTGTCTCCCTTGAGAGGGACCCACGGTGCAGCAGGGCAACCACTCCTCTCCCTGAGCAGGGGCAGAAGCCATGGGTGATGAACTGACCATAACCCCATTCCCTGTCTCCCTGCACTGCTGGGGTGGGAGGCAGAGGTGGAAGGAGGGAGGTGAGGGGCATATTTTATTTCCCCTTTTCCTGCTCTGACTTTGTTAGTAATAACTGAATTTCATATCTCTAAGCTAAGCCTGTTTTTCCCAGGACAGTATTTGATGACTGATCTTGCCCAGTCCTTATCCCAGCCCATGAACCCTTTATTAAATTCTCTTTGTCCAGCTGCAGAGGGGAGTGAGTGAGCAGCCCACATGGATGCCTGGCATTTGGCCTGGGTCAACCCACGACACCTTGGTACCACAGGGTCACAATGGACCCTTGGCTTTATGAGATCTCATTGGTTCCATCAGGCCCTGCAGGGCCACTTAATTCAACAAGGCCTCAAAGTTTCACAGTGGTCTCCAGGATTCCATGGGGCCCTGCAATGTCAAAATGGACCTCTGGATCCCTGGGGGCCCACAGTGTCACAATGGGCTCTTTTCATCCTACAGCTTCACAATGGCCCCTGGGTTCTATGTGTCCTGTACTGTTCCATGAATCCTTAGTTCCATGGGGTCCTGTAGGTCACAATGGTCTCCTTGGTTTCGTTGTTCCACAGTTGCCATAATTTCCATGGTATCACAACTGCCCTTGGATCCCAAGAGGCCCCAGAGTGTGACAATGGCCCTTTGCTTCCATGACACCCTGTAGTGTCACAATGGTGCCCATGATTCCATCAGGCCCTGCAGTGACACCATGGACAGTTGGTTCAGTGACACTCCGCAATGTCACCATGGCCCCTTGGTTCCACAGAGCCCCACTGTGTCACTGTGGTCCCTTTGGTTCCAAGGCTCAGAAGTGCCAGAATGACTCTTTGGTTCCATCAGGCCTTGAAGTTTCAAAATGGTCTCCATGGTTTCATGAGTACCCCCTGTGTCACAAGAGACTCTTGGTTCCCTGAAGTTCTCCAGTATCACAATGGGCCCTTGGTTCCTTGAGGTTTGGTAGAGTCCCAATTGACTCCTTGGTTCCATGAAGCCCTGCTGTGTCACAATGCCCATGGTTCCCTGAGTGTCCATGGTGTCACCACGGTCTCCTTGGATCCCCAGTATCACCACGGTCTCCTTGGATCCCCAGTATCACCATGGTCTCCTTGCTACCATCCAGGTCTTGTAACAAGAGACAGGAAGCCATTTTGTGCCTTAGATGAAAGGCTGCAGAACTCATGGTTGTGAGGCTGTGTCACTGACAAGAAACAAAAACCCACCTGAATCTGAACGCCAAATATCATCTCAAGTACCATCAATCCCAGCCTCAATAGAGGTAGAAAATACAAACAGAGATTCCACAGTAAATCAAAAACAGGGACCATATTTGGAATGCAGCCAAATGCATTCAAGTGCATTCAAATGCACTCGCTATGATGGGGAGGTGATGATCCCCTATTCCAAGAGTGAACTTACAAAGGCCTGACTATTGAGGGAACTGCAGAGAACCAGAATATAAGAAAAGCAGGTGCCATAGGTAATTCTGGCATAGGGAGACCAGAAAGCAAGAGTAGATGAACCAGTGCAGTCACCACCAAGAAGATCACGTTCACATGCTGTGGGCAGCAACCCCATCAGGCCATGTCACCATCCCCTGGTGCAAGGGGGATCACAATGGTTCATTTCACTGATCTCAGGGTGCAAAGACACACAGCAGGGGACTTTCAGTATTAACCAAAACAAATGCACCTTTTATTGAGTGCCCACAGCAGATGAAGCAGAAGGATTAAAATGGGGATAAAGGATAGAGAGACAGAGAAAAGGAGGGGGGAATAGCTGCCAACAGAGGGATCCTTGTGGTCCAGCCAATAGTTAAGTCTGGTCATGTCGGGGAGAGTCTCAAAGTCTTTGGATAACTCAGGGCTCTTTTATAATCTACCACTGGGAGGGGAGCAGGACGGCACATGGAGAGAACAGTGGAGAATAAATCCATTGGGTACAGGCACAGACAGTCCAGTTCTGAACAGCACAAACCAGTGCCAGGAGGGAGCAGGGCCCGTTGTTTCAGGACTGGTTCCTATGGGAAACCTCCTGCTTCCCATGGCAGACATCCCGCTCCAGTCAGGCCAGCACCCCTGGGTCAGAATTTGAGGGGTCTCAGTCTCAGTCCTTGGGGAGGGCTTTAATCTCCGTCCTTGACGGCAGCTGTGAGGCAGATGAGGGATCTTCGGACCGTCTCTTACAGACTGACATTGCAAAACATAAAAATAATTATTCATCTCCCCTTAAAAGAAAATTAACTGAATTTAAAAATTATAATTACTTTTCTTATTTATAGTATTATTATTCTATATTTGTATTACCAAATTTGAATGTTTATATTAAAAAACCCATACCATTTTAGCAAGCAAAAAATGTATTGGTCATTGGTTCTAAGTAACACGATTCTCTTCATTAATTCACTGTCCAGTGTGGCTCTTGATTTCTCCTTTATACTAATTAGTCCTATTTTAAATCCTTTCGTCATCTTTTTTATCATTTTCACAGACAGGGTAAAAAAGGCCACTTTGGGGTCCATGGAGACATTTCTGAGGCACATTTGGGGCAGTTCTGAGTCTGGGAGGGAATTCAGAGAAAACTTGATGGTCTGGAGGACACTTGCAGGAGCCAGGTGGGCACTTGGAGGGGCACTCAGGGATTCTGAGAGATAGTTCACTTGGGGGTCCGGGGGGGGGGGCCTTGGGGGTCAGGGAGGGGAATTTGGGGCCCTTCGGGGTCCGGGCGGGCCCTTGGGGGGCTCTGACTGGGATCTCTGGGGCGCGAGGGTTGCAGGGAGTTGTAGGCGACGGTCTAATACGGTTAAAGGGGCCGCGGAGCATCACGGGAGTTCGAGACGCAGTTGCAATGCCTCTCGGTGGAAGCGCGGGGCAGGACGGGAGATGAAGTCCCGGCTGGAACAACACTGGACATGCGCTGCGGAGCATGATGGGAGCCGTAGTCCCGGAAGTGGCTCCAACGCTTTGTTTGGTAGTCCGGGAAGGCTCTTGGGGGAGACTCCTGCGTCCGAGCCGCGACTTGAGATCCTCGGGGAAACGTAAGCGGTTCGAGAGAACTTGCGGGGAGTTCGAGGACCTCTAACAAGGCTCTTTAGGGTGCGGGGCAAGGCAGGAGTTTTAGGCGCAGGACTGTGTTCTGAGGGGCTCTGGGGCCGCGGGGGAGGAGAGGAGATGAACTCCCAGACGTGGCTGTACCGGGAATCTGGGGGGTCGGGAGCACTCAGGGGATCCGGGGACGCTTTTGGGGGTCCCGAATGGGCGCTGAGGGAGCACTGGGGGATACTGGAGGGTCTGGGGGACACTTAAGGGACATATGGGGGGGGCAGATCCCGGATGTTCTGTGGAGCGCGGAGCATGACGGGCGTTGTAGTCCCGGCTGCAATAGGGCTGAATCGGGCCGCGGGGCATGACGGGAGTTGTGGCTACCGTAGGCACCGTCCCCGAGTTTCCGATCTCTGGCGCTGATTGACTTCGAGTGATGACGGGGAGGGAGTCTGGGCAAATGGGATGTGGCAAAGGCGGGAACAGCCCATTCAACCTCTCCAGTCCCTCCCAGTACAGCCCAGTTCATCCCGATTACAGACCAGTACAACCCCAGTACAGAGCAGTACAACCCCAGCACAGCTCAGTTCATCCCAAGTAGAACCCACTTCAACCCCAGTGCCCCTCCACTCCCTCCTAGTACAGCCCCGTCCCTCCCAATAACCCTGAGTTTATTCCCAGTCCCTTCCAGTTCCCTCCAGTGTCATCCACAGGATGCCCCAATGTCCCCAGTCTTCTCCGCAATGGCCCCAGAGTCTCCAGTTTGCCCCAGTGTCACTCCCAGTATGTCCCAGTGTCTCCCACAGCGTTCCCAGTGTTCCCCAGTATGTCCCAGTTTCCCCAGTGTCACTCCCAGTATGTCCCAGTGTCTCCCACAGCGTTCCCAGTGTTCCCCAGTATGTCCCAGTCCTCCCCAGTGTTTCCAAGGACAGTTTCATCTCTCACGGTAGCCGTGGCAGCCAAACCCAGCAGTGGGGTCAGTGCAGTGCCCATGGCCACAGCCCCTTGCAGGGGCCCAGTGCAGCTTGGGCTGATGATCCACCCTCACAGCTGGCCCAGGGCAGCTCTGCAGTGCCTTTGGTGGCACCTGGGGCTGGCACACACCTGAGCAGGGTGTCTGTTTGCAGTAGGGAAACTCAGCAGTTTGACATTGCTGCAAAAAGTACAAAAAGGGAAAACCCCTCTCAGGCTGGGTGCAGCCAGCTCTGCAAGCACAGCAGGGCCCAGGGCAGTGAAGACAGACAGGATGGGGCTGGGCAGTGTGGAGCAAGGTTGTCCACACTGGGTCAGAGCTCCAGGCACAGCTTCTGTGAGCAGGCCAGAGCTGCTGAGGAGAGACCCTGGGTCAATATCAATCACAGAATGCTGCAATTACCTCTGCTCTAAGGAGAAATTTAATAAAATACACCTTTAAAACAGGAATGTATATTTTATTACTGCTCTTTGAAATCTTTCTCCATAATTGGACTAGGAAAACTTTAATGACCCTCTCAGGGCTTTGCTGTTGTTTACATCAGACTCAGTCCTTGAGAGTGTTTTGAAAAAACTTCTCAAGAACACAAAGTTAAATTTAGACTCCAAATTTTCTTGAAGTTTTAATGGGTCCCACTGAGAGACACGACTGGAAAAGTGTGCCCAGGTTCCAGTTAGAGCAGAACACTGGAGGCAGTGATGACGGCTGGGGACAAACAAGACAAAGGTGTCTCTGGTGCTGAGCAAAGCTGGCTGGGTTTGAGGAATGCAAAGGGCCAAGGCCTCAGCTCCAGCCCCTGGCCAGGCAGATCCTGTCCCTCCCTCCTTGCTCAGGGCTCTTCCCAGGATGGGCACTGGCATGTGGGGATGTGCAATGCCAAAGGCAGGAGCATGGGGCGGCCCCTGCCAGGCTGCTGAGCAGGGACAAGGAGGCAATGAGGCCCCAGCCCTGCAAGGGTCACTTGTCTCCTGCTCCTGCCTCAGGCCCAGCAGCCATGGCCAAAGTGCTGCCCAAGGTGGCTCTGGCAGGGCTGTCTTGCAGCTGCTGCCCATCCCTGTGCCCTGTGCAGCCCAGGCTGTCCCACGGTGTCCCTGCCCTGCGCCTCTGTCCCTGCAGGCTGTCGGCATCCCCTGGCTGCCCCACCTGGCTGGGCCCTTCCTTTGCTGACAGCTCTGCCTCCTGTCTGCCTCTGCCTGCCCACACAAAGCCTGGGACTGATACCACAAGGGTTCATTCCATTTTTACCCTGCCTGTGAACTTTCAGCACAGGAACAAGGCATGCAGGGGATGCTTTCCCAGCAAGGATGGTTGGAAGAGAAGAAGAAGACATCTGGCTCAAGGGTGCAGGGACAGAGAAAACAAGGAATGAATCTGTGAACTTGGGGTGGGTTTTATGGAAATGGATAAATTGTAATTCACATTTAGTGACTGTATAGAAGCAACACGATGGTGGAATGACATGTCCATGTGAGGTTGGGAGTTATCCCTCAGTAGAGCTCTGGCCTGAATAAATGACACCCTCTGAAACAGCAAATTCGTGTACAGGCACAAAGCAGCTCTGTGCTCAGTGGAGTGGAGACTGAGGACAGAAGAGGAGCCCTGGGAGGGACTGAAGGGAGGTTTCAGAGATGCTGGATCCTTTTGGCATAACAGAGAACAGCCAGAGAAAGAAAGAATTAATGCAGAGGGCAGATAGGAAGAGCCAGACAGGACCCAAACAGAAAGGAATTTCCCTGCCAGGGCAGGGCTGTGGTGCAGCACATCCCCCAGCAGGAGCCTTTGTGTGGGCAGGCAGAGGCAGGCAGTCGTGTCCCTCAGTGGGACCCATTAAAACATCAAGAAAATTTGGAGTCTAAATTTACCTTTGAGTTCTTGAGAAGTTTTTTCAAAACACTCTTAAGGACTGAGTCTGATGTAAACAACAGCAAAGCCCTGAGAGGGTCATTAAAGTTTTCCTAGTCCAATTATGGAGAAAGATTTCAAAGAGCAGTAATAAAATATACATTCCTATTTTAAAGGGTGTATTTTATTAAATTTCTCCTTAGAGCAGAGGTAATTGCAGCATTCTGTGATTGATATTGACCCAGGGTCTCTCCTCAGCAGCTCTGGCCTGCTCACAGAAGCTGTGCCTGGAGCTCTGACCCAGTGTGGACAACCTTGCTCCACATTGCCCAGCCCCATCCTGTCTGTCCTCACTGCCCTGGGCCCTGCTGTGCTTGCAGAGCTGGCTGCACCCAGCCTGAGAGGGGTTTTCCCTTTTTGTACTTTTTGCAGCAATGTCAAACTGCTGAGTTTCCCTACTGCAAACAGACACCCTGCTCAGGTGTGTGCCAGCCCCAGGTGCCACCAAAGGCACTGCAGAGCTGCCCTGGGCCAGCTGTGAGGGTGGATCATCAGCCCAAGCTGCACTGGGCCCCTGCAAGGGGCTGTGGCCATGGGCACTGCACTGACCCCACTGCTGGGTTTGGCTGCCACGGCCACCGTGAGAGATGAAACTGTCCTTGGAAACACTGGGGAGGACTGGGAGTGACACTGGGGAGGACTGGGACATACTGGGGACACTGGGAACATTGCGGAGAAGACTGGGGACATTGGGGCATCCTGTGGATGACACTGGAGGGAACTGGAAGGGACTGGGAATAAACTCAGGTATACTGGGAGGGACGGGGCTCTACTGGGAGGAAGTGGAGGGGCACTGGGGTTGAACTGGGTTCTACTTGGGATGAACTGAGCTATACTGGGGATGAACTGGTCTGTACTGGGAGGGACTGGAGAGGTTGAATGGGCTGTTCCCGCCTTTGCCACATCCCATTTGCCCAGACTCCCGCCCGTCATCACTCGAAGTCAATCAGCGCCAGAGATCGGAGACTCGGGGACGGTGCCTACGGTAGCCACAACTCCCGTCATGCCCCGCGGCCCGATTCAGCCCTATTGCAGCCGGGACTACAACGCCCGTCATGCTCCGCGCTCCACAGAAAATCCGGGATCCACCACCCCTTTTTGCCTGAAGTGTCCCCCAGACCCTCCAGTGTCCCCCAGTGCTCCCTCAGCGCCCATTCGGGATTCCCCAAAAGCGTCCCCGGATCCCCTGAGTGCTCCCGACCCCCCAGATGCCCAGTACAGCCACGTCTGGGAGTTCATCTCCTCTCCTCCCCCGCGGCCCCAGAGCCCCTCAGAACACAGTCCTGCGCCTAAAACTCCTGCCTTGCCCCGCACCCTAAAGAGCCTTGTTAGAGGTCCTCGAACTCCCCGCAAGTTCTCTCGAACCGCTTACGTTTCCCCGAGGATCTCAAGTCGCGGCTCGGACGCAGGAGTCTCCCCCAAGAGCCTTCCCGGACTACCAAACAAAGCATTGGAGCCACTTCCGGGACTACGGCTCCCATCATGCTCCGCAGCGCATGTCCAGTGTTGTTCCAGCCGGGACTTCATCTCCCGTCATTCCCCGTGCTTCCACCGAGAGCCCTTGCAGCTGCGCCTCGAACTCCCGTGAGGCTCCGCGGCCCCTTTAACCGTATTAGACCGTCGTTTATAACTCCCATCACACCCCGCGCCTCGAGAGCCCCGTCAGAGCCCCCCAAGGGCCCGCCCGGACCCCGAAGGGCCCCAAATTCCCCTCCCTGACCTCCAAGGGCCCACCTGGACCCCCAAGTGCTGCTCCGGACCCCGAACTGTCCCTCGGAATCCCTGAGTGCCCCTCCAAGTGCCGCGGCTCCTGCAAGTGTCCTCCAGACCCTCAAGTTCTCTCTGAATTCCCTCCCCGACCCAAAACGGCCCCAAATGTGCCCCAAAAATGTCTCCAGGGACCCCAAAGTACCTCCCTTGACCCTTTCATTGCAAAAGATGATAAAAAAGATGGCAAAAAGACTCCAATGTTTTAAATAGGACCAGGAGACCAGCTCCTTTAAAAAAGCCGTTTCTTAAAGACAGCTCTGGTTGGGGAACCCGAGGGGTCGCCCACACCGCCACTACTCCCACGGGACGAGACGACGCTGAGGAGAAGGAAAACAGCTTTGTCTCTTGGCAAAGCGGGGGCTTCCATCCTCATGAGAGTCCTTGGGAAGGCAAACATTGGTTCGTAGTCCAAGGGTATCCCCTAAGCTGGGTACTCTCCAAGGTATGGTGACAGGACGGGATCCGGCTGTGGTCAAGAGTGGGTGACTTAATGTGGTTCTGGTGGGTTAAAGTCAAAGTTTATGTGTTGGTTTGTTGTTTTGAGAGGGTTCATAGAGTTCCCACAGCCTCTCATTTGAATTCAGTCCGGGTGCAAGTCCTCCTGGGAGCAGGGAAGTGGTTCCCCACGGGAATGGATACAAATCTGGGGTGAGACGGAAAGGGGAACAAATACAGAGTATGACGGGGAGAGATACAAATACAAGGTAAAATAGTAACATCTAGCAGCGACAACTAAAGGCAAGTCTTAGAATTCTAACCTTCCTGGTTTAACAACAGACTAACACGGGGTACAAATACAGACTATGATGAGGAGGGATGCAAATACAGGGTAAAATAGCAACATTTAACAACGGCAACTGATGGCAAGTCCTAGAACTCTAACATTCAATTAAGACCTTATCAACTTCATTTACAGCAACTCTGAAAAAGAGCTCTCATCTCCAGGATTTCATTCCTCACTATATCCCCCCTCTTTCTTTTTTATCGGGTTTAAGCCCACATCAATTTGTAATTTCTGTTTCTTGGACATAAAACTTTCATAACTTCTGATACCCGTCCTAAACTCTTTTAGCTGTTTTATGTTCTCCTTCTTGACTTTCAATCATCATTGTTTTGGTTTTGGCTTGAGCAGTTGTTTCTGAAACCTGTGTACTAACCTGAATTGTAGATGATATAATCCTAATTAAACATGGGAGTAGGCAAGGTAAGAATATTAAACTTACTAATGCTGCCACTACTATAAAGATTACTTTCTTCCACTGTGGAGGGATTTATTAATAGTTGGTTAGCTGAGAAAGGCCATGCTGACATATTGCCGCTGGTTAAGCTGAGAAATCAGCAGTCAGCAAGCTGAAAGGAGATGTCAGCAGTTAGCAATCAGTGGCCTTGCTGCAACATGAGGAGAGGGAGTAGAGATTAGTCCTGAATATCTCCTAAGAATATGTAGAAAGTATCAAAAGTAGGACCATAGGAATGTAAAAGTAGGTGTAACTGCTGATATGTAACTAACCAATCCTGAGCTCAACTTTTGCAATATGCATGAAGTTAATTACGAACTGTATTTAACCCGCCATGCTGATCAATAAAAATTGGGCCTGTGATGATCAACTGGTGTCCTGGTCTCCTTCCTTCGACAAATGGTGGAGAATGTGGGCAACAATGCTGTGAGCACCGCTGCGGGCAACGATGCGGCAACGTTGAACCCCTGTCCTTTTTTCTCGTATTACAAAGAAAAAGGGAACTCGCCACGGTCGGGAAGTTGGGTGGGGGTCCCTGCAGCTGGGATGGTGCCGGATTATTTATAAAAAGCACCCTTGAGGATCGCATCCGTGACCCAAGCCATCTACGTGCCGCCAGAGCCTGGAAGCTGCAAAAAGTGCGCACTGATTAATAGGTATGGATAGGCAAGCGGCATACGATTTATTCTCCTCATATTTAGAAAGGCGAGGGGTAAAAGAGATAGATATAAAAAAGGAATTACCAGGGTTATTAGCTTATGGTCATTCTATAGGTATGTTTAGTAACCCGCACACAGTTCATGAGCTGTCAGAGTGGAAAAATTTGGGGAAATGTTAATGGACTCAATGTTAGATGGGGATAAATCAGCTAAAAAATTTGGGAAATTATGGCGGGTGGTGTATAATACGTTGCTTCAGCAGGTCTCTGAGAGAAAGGCAGCAGAAAGGGCGACAGAAGCTCATAAGAGGAATATAGGATATGGTCGTGAGGATGACCCTTTAGCACCTTCTGTAACTAAAATACTTATGCCTAAAAATCCCCAGCATAGTGGTGGAGGACATGCCTATAGATATTGCGGAACCGTCTGCGCCTCCCTTGTCTGAGGGGGAAGGCGAGTCGGATGGGGGAGGTAAGAGCAAACCAGCTTTGCCTCCACAGCCGGCTTTAGGCGAGTCGGATGGTGGGGGTAGGAGCAAGCCAGCTTCGCCTCCGCCTCCAGCTTTGCCTCCGCCGCTACCCCCGGGCAGGCCGGCTCCGGTTTCAGCTCCGGCGGGGGGGGGGGGGGATCCTCTCCCCCGCGCGCGCCGGCTCTGCCTGGGTAAGCTCCGGTTACAGCTCTGGCGGGAGGCGGGGGGGCCCTTCCCCCGCGCGAGCCGGCTCCAGCTGTGCGCGAGCCGGCTCCGGCTTCACTGTCAGCTCCAGCAGGGGGGTCGCTTCCCCCGCGCGAGCCAGCCTCTGCTTTACCGCTTCCCCCATGTGAAAACTCGGTGCCTGCACTAAAATGCCAGCAGCATAGCACCTCCAAGGAGCCAGCTCCCATCCCAGAGGCACACCGTGATCTATGGGGGGAAATGGCTAAACAAAGGAGGGAGGCTTGGTCTGCTATGGCAAAAGAGGCGATGCAAATGGGAGATGGTGAAGCCGTAGAAATTGCTTCTAGTCTTGCATGTCCGGTTACATATACACCACAATATGATGCACAGGGGAACTTAATGCATAATGTGGCAGCATATTCTCCCTTAGATTGGAAGTTGTTAGCTCAGCTACGTTCTACGGTTAGTCAGTTTGGTGTAAAAAGTGAACCTGTTAAGCAAATGTTAGATTATCTCTTTAACACTCAGATTTTATGCCCAAATGATTTAAGAGGAATAGTGCGTTTAATATTTACTCAGCATCAACAATTATTGTTTAATGCACATTGGCAAGCGTTAGTAAATGATGCAGTTGCTGTACAACGGGCTCAGGGAGACCCATTGCATGGGGTAACAGTGGATGAGCTCATGGGCTTAGGGGCATACTTGCGTACAGAGGCACAGATGATATCAGGACCGGATAAACTTAGAGAGGCTATGCGATTGGTGCGAACGGCAATAGATATGGTTAAAGAGCCAGGAGGGTTACCAGCTTATATGGGTATTAAGCAAGGTAGAGAAGAATCATTTGGAAATTTTATCGATAGGGTAGCTACTGCTATAGATCGGGCCGGTGTGGCAGATTATCTTAAGGGGGCGCTATTGAAGCAGTGTGCCTTGCAAAATAGTAATCCAGCAACTCAAAGAGTGTTAGCTACTTTAGGAGCAAATTGGACCATTGAGGAAGCATTAGAGCGAATGGCATTAGTACCAACTGCTTCGCAGGCATTCCTAGTAGATGCTATAAAGGAATTAGGATTGGGGTTACAAAAGCAGGCAGAGTCTACTCAGAATCAGGTGTTAGCTGCCCTTGCTCCTCTCCGAAGCGGCTCATTCACGCAAGGAGGTTCAAAGCCATTTATCAAGTGTTACCGGTGCGGCAATGAGGGACACACACGCCGAGCCTGCAGAGCAACTGGTATATGGTGTCAACACTGCCGATCCAGCTCCCACAATACCACAGCTTGTAGACGGCGGTCGGGAAACCATCAGCAGAGCGCACTTCACGGGGGCCGCGCCCAGACACAAGTTGCCGCCGTGACACCGGAGACACCAGCACCAGCTGCCGCGACATTGCTGCCGCCTCCTGTCTGCAACCCGCAACAACAGGGAGCCTCGGTTTGGACTTATCAGCAGCAGTAGACGTCACACTAATAACGAATCGGCCTGAGAAAATACCAACTGGAGTAAAGGGTCCTCTTATATTAAATGGACAAACATGTGGAGCATTATTATTAGGACGCTCTTCTACAACTATGTTGGGATTATTTGTTTTGCTTCGAGTTATTGATGCAGACTTTACAGGGGAAATACAAATCATGGCAAACTACAAAGCCCTGGAAATATTTGGGATGGACTTTAATGGATCAAATAGTGATACCTCAAAAATTGGAATTACAACTGGACATTAAAACTCTACATGATGCACAGAAGTTGCTGGGGGACTTACAGTGGCTAAAACCTATTGTGGGAATACCGAATCATTTGTTAGAAGCCCTACGGCCTTTGTTAAACGGTGTTGACCCTACTACTCCTGTATGCCTGACAAATGAGCATCGTCTTGCCTTGCAGCAAATCAGTAACTGTGTACAACAGGGGTACGTGTCTCGTCGACAACTTGACCACCCTATTGACCTTACTATCTGGAATAGCCCTTGCCACCTGCTTGGTGCTCTCTCTCAACAACAAAAGAAAACGGGGGAGATACAGGTGTTGGAATGGTTGTCTCCACCATTACAGCATAAGAAAACAATATGTTCAAAAATTGAACAATTGGCTGCATTAATTAAAAAGGGGCGTCTCAGAATTCTTGAAGTGGACGGTAGAGAACCTGCTACCATTAGACTGCCTATGGAAAAAGAAACCTTGGACTGGTACCTGATTAATTCAAAGAATTTACAGGAAGCATTATTGACATCGTCTGCTAAAGTAGATACCAGCAAATTAGTGCCTAGAGTTTTGCAATGGATGACAGAATGGAACTGGATTACTCGACCCTTGAGAGAAGAATGCCCTATAGAAGGAGCTATTACAGCCTTTACCGATGCAGGAAAGAAATCAAGGCGTGCTGCTGTCACTTGGCAAGAAAAAGGACAATGGAAACATCAACTCCTCACAGCAGACCCTGCGGATAGTTTACAAACTTTGGAATTGTTGGCAGTAGTATGGGCAGTATCCAACTTACAGGGACCTTTAAATGTGGTTACAGACTCTATGTATGTTGCAGGAGTAGCTAAACGAATAGAGGAAGCAGCAATTAAGGAAGTGAATAATAAACGATTGTATGAGTTGTTGGTACAATTAAGGAAAGCTCTACGGGAGAGAAATGCAGCGTATTCTGTGATTCATATCAGGAGCCATAAATGGTCTGAAGGTTTAGGAGAAGGAAATGAACGTGCAGATAAATTGGTTACCCTACCCATTGATAACTCTTGTCCTATTGATAAGCATACATTGGCCAGAGAAGCACATAGTAGATGTCATCAAAATGCAAAAGGATTAGCAAAGCAATTTGAATTGAGTTTGCCAGAAGCTAAAGCTATTGTTAGAGCATGTCCAACATGTAGTTATCACAATGGTGGAATAGGTTTAGGCATTGGAGTTAATCCTCGGGGTTTAGAAATAAATGAGAAATGGCAAATGGATGTTACACATATTGCCAGATTTGGTAAAGTCAAGTGTGTGCACGTCACTATAGACACGTATAGTCATTACATATGGGCTACGGCTCAGGCAGGAGAGAAAGCTATACATGTTATCAGGCACCTGTTAAGTTGCTTTGCTGTTATGGGAGTTCCAAAAAGTATTAAAACGGATAATGCTCCAGCTTATGTAAGTGCTAGGGTTCAAAAATTTTTGAATCAGTGGTCGGTTAAGCATGTGACAGGCATTCCACACTCCCCTACCGGACAGGCAATAGTGGAAAGAGCAAACGGTACCCTTAAGCAATATATTGAAAAACATCAAGATTTGAGAGATCCACAAGCATGTTTGGCTAAGGTGCTGTATGTAATTAATCATTTATGTATTTTTGGGGAAGATGATACCCCTCCTGCAATTAAACATCATCCAAGGTCAGGTCAGAAAAGTACTAAGGAAACAGAGGTCTGGGTCAGGTATAAGAACCCCAGTACACGATTATGGGAAAAACCTGCAAAAGTATTATATTGGGGTCGAGGGTATCTTTGTGTTTCCTCACCTACAGGGCCTCTGTGGGTGCCTGCTAAGTGGACTAAACCTGCTTCTGATGCAGCATTTGGTGGACCACCTCACGGAGGAGGACAGGGAGCGACTGAAGAAGAAACTGCTTTTGGTCCTACGACCGCTACTGCTACAGCTGAAGGGATACTCGAAAGTGGAGGACATAGCACTGACACACTACTGTCGGACAACCCAGGAGCTGATTGATTTTGTTGACTCATTATCAACTTTTCGTTTAACAAATCCAGCAAAGGAACATTGCTATGCCTGTCACGATCCACATTGTGCTGCCTGGATAGCCCTGCTTTGTGGGGGTTGTGATAGAATTTTTTGGTTAGAACAATCATTATTGTGTGATTTGTAGTGTCACCCTTGTCATTTTGAGCACCGGTGGAGTGAAAATTGGCAACGTGAATTAAGGAGACAAACAGGGAAAAATGCGTATGAAGCTCTAAGTCTTTATGAGTCTCCTGAACAGAAAATTCTTGCTTATTATCGATGGGAAATACAATGTTTCATGAGGAGAATTAAGATTCAAAGTAAATCGCACATAATCTCTGTAAGGTGTAGGAAAATAGTACCTTTAACACAACGCTCAGTTGTAGGACCCTTCACGGGAAATCCTGAAAGTGCACTAGACCACTGCATTGAAGAATTGCAGAAATTAAGTTTGCAAGTGGCAGGACCAGTAACAATAGGAGCAGCAAGTTTGAAGATAGATAAGACAAAGAAGGCAAAAAAGGGAACAACCTCTTCTAAATAAGGTTATTGGTGATTGCTAATTAATTTTAGCTCGCTGTAAAAGCTGATTTGCCTTCAAACTTATCTCACGAAAAATGAGGTTTGCTCTTGTTATATTGCTCAATACTGTAATAAGTGAAGCTGTAGAAATAACACGTTTTAGTCAGCCAAGAAAAAATTTATGGGTAACACTTGCTAACCAAATTAACCAATCATCACTTAGTCTTGGAGGAGTCACTAACCCATTTTGAACATGCCTGGTGGGACTTCCGGTATGGTCTCCTGGAGAATTTTGCAGTTTGATAAAAAATCAGACCTTATGTATGTCTAGCATGTCAAACATCAAATTGCCAGAGCAACAAGGATATACTGCAGGTCAGAGTGATGGCTATCGTCAATGTTTACTGATCCAATCACTCAACACCTCTTTGCATTCTCCTCCTGAGGAATTGGACCTTTTTGGCAGTACAAACGCCAGTTTGTCTAACACTGCAGCTGGTGGATGGTTTAGCTTTAAGTTTTCAAACCGACCAAAAGAAACATGGGCCACCCTAGATTCATTCCTGAATGTGAGTGAAATCTCTCCGCAGCATTACAGTAAATGTAACAGCACAAAGATCACTGCACCAATGAAATTACCCACAGGAATATTTTTAATTTGCGTAGACAGGGCGTGGAATGGTATACCAGCTAGACCACAGGGTGGACCCTGTTATTTGGGAAAACTGTCATTGTTTCATCCTAATGTGTCCTTGCTAATGCAGCTGAGTCAAAATTCAAACAGAAAGAGACGTAGCATACATGACTTAGACTGCAGCTCGATAGGAGATCCACAGTTTTGGGGCACATTCAAACAAGTGGTTGTTTCAACTATCTTGCCGGGAGGATCTGCCAATAAGGCTATGAATTTAGCAAAGCAATTAGGGTGCTGGACAAAGGATGAGCTGAACAAGACATCACAAATTCTAGACATGCTAACTGCAGATGTGCAGAGTGTTAACCATGCTGTTTTGCAAAATAGAGCTGCCACAGATTTTTTGCTTTTAGCACAAGGACATGGATGTGAAGAGTTTGAAGGAATGTGTTGCATGAATCTGTCTGATCATTCAGTGTCCATTCACAGTAAGATAAAAGAACTGCAACAGGGACTTCACAATCTCAAGGAAGAAGAAGGTTTAGGAATTGATGAATGGCTTAAAAGCTTAGGACTTGGACCATGGTTGAGGAACCTTGTGATCTATGCTATAGGACTGCTGGGTGTAATTTTACTGTTTTTGCTTATTTTGCCTTGTATTTTTAATTGTATTCAAAACATGGTCAGCCGTACAATAGCAAAAACTTGGCAAACTAATTTCCTTGCACAAGAAGAAAACGGGGGAAATGTGGAGGGATTTATTAGTAGTTGGTTAGCTGAGAAAGGCCATGCTGACATATTGCCGCTGGTTAAGCTGAGAAATCAGCAGTCAGCAAGCTGAAAGGAGATGTCAGCAGTTAGCAATCAGTGGCCTTGCTGCAACATGAGGAGAGGGAGTAGAGATTAGTCCTGAATATCTCCTAAGAATATGTAGAAAGTATCAAAAGTAGGACCATAGGAATGTAAAAGTAGGTGTAACTGCTGATATGTAACTAACCAATCCTGAGCTCAACTTTTGCAATATGCATGAAGTTAATTACGAACTGTATTTAACCCGCCATGCTGATCAATAAAAATTGGGCCTGTGATGATCAACTGGTGTCCTGGTCTCCTTCCTTCGACATTCCACCATTTCCTTTTAAAAGACCAAAAATCATCCCACCAACTGGTGTCCATTAGGGGAGTCCACTCCTGACTTCCCACATGTGCTATTTTTCGTATTTCTGTTGAGATGTTTCTTATTACCTCACTTCTATCATCGATTTCCAGGCAGCACTCTGATGAATTAAATTTTCCACATATCCCTCCCTCATCGGCTAATAAGTAATCAACTGCAAGTCGAATTTGGTAGATGGCAGATCTAGTTTGGGCCAATTGGTAATTAATATGGTCAAGGACAAGTGATGTTCTGTTGGAGACTACTTCCAGTACTGCCTGGAGTCGAATGATCCTATTGAGCATGTAGATTGGAGTACGATATCCCCAGGATCCATCCTGGGCCCAAGTTGCAGGCCCATACGTGTTAATTAACTCTTCCGGTGTCCAGATTTTTCCCTTCCAGGTTTGTTTCCCCCCAGGTCATTTATATTCCTCTTTTTCCGGTTAGTCTTTTTCAAATGGTCATACAATGGAACCCCTAAACTTGACCCTGATTCCTTTGGCAATAGAAAGAAAGCAGGTTTGATGACGCCTATAGTGCAGCTACCCATCCAGTCTCCTGGAAGAGTAGTATAGGCTGTGTTGCGACAAATCCAAAATAGATGATTGGGGGCTCTCCAAAAGATCTCTTGGACTTCCCAAGGGTATTCCCAGTATTTATATATTTGTCTTATTTTCCAGAAGGGGTTTACCCCTTTTTCTGCACATTTGTGCAGCCTACACTCTTCATGATAAACACACCCTTTTTCCTTTTTCCCAATGGACCAGTATTGATTTGGCTCTTGAGGAATCCATCTAGCATTTAAGACTTCAATCTTTAGATACCTCTTGCATGCCATCTTTTCCTCTGGGGTATTATATCTCTTCCCTGCCCTTATTATGCATTCTTCCCCAATTACTTTAGATTTTAAGTCCCATTGTTCTTTCCTTCTTTGTCCTAAAATGTGAGGTTTCTGTCCTGATTGTTCCCACCTTAGAATTTCTAATGGTCCTAAACTAATTCCCTCCCATGGCCAAATCTCTGTCATTTTAGTACTCCCACAGACCCAGCAGTTGGTTAGATTTAGTTCCTTACTAATTCTTTCAACTAGGTCTAGGAATAGGTTCTTCCCTAAGGGCATTTCTATTTCATCCTTTTTGGTGGTTACTGTTAATTGTCTTTCCTTTATTAGATCTTTCAGTCCTTCCTGATTACTTTCATGCTCAAAACAAAACCAAGTTTTTCCTACGGGGCATTCTCCAAGTAAGCGTTGCCGAAATGAGGCAGTGCTTCTCGCAATCCAATAGACTTTCCCGTCCTCTTGACAGGTAAATAACTGGGAGTAGTTAAAAAATAAGGATTTACATTGGTGTGAACCCTTATCAGTGACGCAAGGTTCTCCCCATTGTTTAAGGGGTGATAGTACATGGATTTTCCTTACTCCCTATGCTTTCCATAAACAGGAATAGCACCAGTCCTTCTAAGAGTCCAGTATGAACCATTGCCATGATCTCACCCAGCCTTGCCTCTTAGGATTGGGGAACTTTCTCCCTTCTCTTTCCTCCCACTTCCTATCAATTTAATAGCTCCCAAGGAATGTTCTGTAGAAGAGTAGGTTTGAAACCCTCAGGGTTTTCCTTGGAGAAAAATAGATTATTAGAACTCTATTGGTGATATAACCTTTTGAACTTAACTATCATACTAACATTTAATTCTTATAACTCTTCAACTTGTAACCTTGAACAGTTTAAAAGAGATGGAGGAACCCATTCTCTATATTCATTATAATATATGAAATCTTTACACCAAACAGGGAACAAAATGTTCACTCTAATCTCTAATTCAATAATGTCCTAATATACTCCAAAACAAACAAAGGCTCCAACACAAACTAATAATTCTACATTCATAAGTCAACAACAATAACAATAAATAATAATGACTTGAATAAATGTATAACAATTTTAATATATATCTTGTACTTTTATCAGTCTTTCTAAGCAACCTTTGGTCTCTTTCTAAAGGTAACTTTGAGATTGTCCGAGTTCGGGATTGCAACCCACGTGGAAGCGTCTGTAGCTGGTGCTGTTGGATCCAGTCTGCTGTTTGGGGGGGGTGGTACCGGTCCTTTGACTCGAGTGATGTGAGTCCAGCCTCTTTCTTGTGTCCTTCCTGCAGTGTGCGTCATGAGTAATACCTGGAAGGATCCTTCAAATTTTGGAGTTAATGGGGTATTGCTCCATGACTTCATTAGTACCCAATCTCCTGGACTTATTTGGTGCACATCTGTATCAAGGGGGGAAGTTTGGGGAAGATATCCTCTTTTTCTCAGACTCGCTAGAGTCTTTCCAATGGTTTCTATTTACTTTCGGGCAGCTGTTTCCCCTTCTAAATAGTCCCCACTACTATAAGGAGTCATTAAAAATGGGAGTCCAAACATCATTTCATAGGGCAAAACCCCTATATCTGATCAGGGTCCTGTCCTGATCCTTAAAAGGGCAAGGGGTAGACATTTGAGCCAGTTCATCTACGTTTCTGCAATTAATTTTGTTAATATATTTGTGAGGGTTTTATTCATTCTTTCTACCCTCCCAGAGCTCCAAGGATGCCGTGGGGTATGTAATCTCTGTTTTATTCCTAAAGCCTCAATTATTTTATGTAATACTTGTGCGATAAAGTGTGGTCCCCTATCTGAATCAATATTGTTCACCAACTCGTATCGGGGATTGATGTTAGAATTCTAAGATAATCTTGGTTACTGTCTAGGTTTAGAGCAAATTTGGGGAAGAATCTCCCTAAAGGAGCTTCGGTGGGAAAAGCAGATTCAATCGGCCTCTCTCTCTAACTGGTTTGGGAGGAAAGAAAAATACTTCTTTGGAGAAAGGTGGAAAAAAACTCTGTTTATTAAACAATAAGACTAAAACAGTATCAAAACAATGAGACTCCTTGCCACTCTAAAAGAGATGACAAACTGAGAAAACCCCGGGTTCAAGCAGCAGCTCACTCAGTCTCTGATCAGTCTCTCAGTGCTAGAATCGTCGCAGGCCAGGCCCGGCCCGGTGGGCTACAGCTGCAGCTGCCAGTACTCTCCTAAGTGTTCAGTCCAGAGCAGTTCTAAGAGGTCTAAAGAAAAGGGAAAAAACAGTCCAGAGAACTTCTTTGCCTCAGCTAGCTAACACTAACTAAAAAGCAAAAGAAGAGCTCTCTGTCCCGCTGTCTGTCTGCAGACAACACAGTCAGGAGCAAGAATGTAGAAAAGTGAGTGCAGTGTCTGAAAACAAACTGCGCGCTTCTTCTCTCTCCCCCTTCACTCTCTGTAACACTCTTAAAAGTACAAAACTTATTATTATTCAACATAAACAGAATGAGACGATTAGAGATAAAAGCATCATATAGTCAACCCAAGACAGTTACTATTTCCGCTTTTCCGGTCTCTTTTCTAGTTGGAAAGGCTTCTACCCAATGAGTAAGGTGGTCAACTATTACCAATAAGTGTTTGCAACTCTGTACAGGGGGCATTTCAGTAAAGTCTATTTGAATGTTTTGGAATGGTCTTTGGGCTAATTCTCTTCCCCTTTGTATGGTCTGCCTCATCACTTTTTGATTTAGTTTTTGGCAAATTAAGCACCCCTGAGTTACTGCTTTTGCTAACTTATGTATTCCAATACATAAGTTTTCTCTTAAATAGTGATCACATAACCCTTGGACCCCCCAATGGGTTTATTCATGTATCTCTGTTAACATTTTCTGGGCTAGGGCTTTATTTAAAAATTTATGCCCATCTGGTGTCAACCACTCCCCTTGGTTCCCCAATGCATTTTTAATTTTTTTATTGCTTTTAGTTCTTTCTCACTGAATACTAGTTTTCCTTTCCTTTCTTCGCCTAACACTTTGTTTAACTTGAGTAATTTCACTGGCTCCCCTGGGTCTAATGCTGCCTCCTTAGCCATTTGGTCAGCTAACTGATTCCCTTTTTCCTCTATGGTATTCCCTTTCTGATGTCCCTTAACATGTACCACTGCCATCTCTGCAGCTTTAGGTAGAGATTCTATTGATCTTATCAGTTCTGTGTGCACTTAGTTTTTTCCTTTGGAGTTCAGATACCCACGTTCCTCCCAAATGTTTCCAAATGTATGAACGATTCCAAAGGCATACCGTGAGTCAGTGTAAATTGTCCCTTGGTCCCCTTCCAATAAGTCAAGTCCCCTCTTTAAGGCATAGATTTCACAACACTGAGCTGACCAACTAGAAGGCAGTTTGCCCTTCTCGGTAAATGTCATGTCTTCCTTTTCTGTAGTTTCAATTATTGCATATCCAGACATCCTTTTTCCCTTCACTACTCTCGAAGACCCATCAGTAAATAATTTTCTTCCATAAGGTAGAGGTAGCTTTTCTAGATCTTCCCTAACTTTGGTCTGAAAGTCCACTAGTTCCAAGCAGTTATGCTCTAGTTCTAATAATGGCTCTCCAGAGAGAAACTGCACTGGATTTAGAGTTTTAGAGGTTACCAGCTCTAGGTTATCAGCATCTATTAAGATTATTTCATACTTTAATACTCTGAAGTCAGTAAGCCACTTCTGGGCTCTTTGGCCTTAAAATTGCTTTTAGATCATGTGGTGTATGGATTCTTATTTTACATCGCAGGGTGAGTTTTTGAGTCTCTTCAATTAAGGTGGTTGCTGCAGCAACTGCTTGAATACAGGCGGGCCAGCCCCTGGCTCCTGGGGGTCTAGCAGTTTGGAGATGTAAGCAATTGGTTTCTTACACCCTCCCCACTCTTGGGCTACCACCCCATAAGCAATTCCTTTTTCGGTATTTACAAATAGGTCAAATTCTTTTTTCAGATTGGGCAAACTTAGGACAGGTGCTGAGGATTGTTTATCTTTCAAATTATTTAGTTTTTCATCATCCTCAATTCTCCATTCTATTGGGTCAGCGTTTACTAATTTGTCACATAAAAATTTTACACTTTGGGTATATTGGTCTAACCATAACTTACAGTACCCAAATAAGCCTACTAGTTTTCTGACATCTCTCTTAGTTTTTGGTGCTGGTATGGATAGTATGCCTGGAATTCTTTCAGGACTGAATTTCTTATATCCTTTCCCAATTATGTGTCCCAGATAAGTAACTTGTGCTTCCACAAATTGCAATTTATTCTGAGATACTTTTAAACCCTTTGCTCTTAGGAAATTTAAAAGGCGTATACTTGTTGCCCTGACATTATTCTGTTCCTCTCTAGATACTAATAAGTCATCTACATATTGTAGAATTTGTACTTTGCTCTCAGGCTTGAATTGTTCTAAAAGCCCTTCTAAGGCTTGCCCAAAGAGATTTGGGGACTTGGTAAATCCTTGGGGTAGGCGCGTCCACCTTAATTGTTGTTTCCTCCTCTTCTCTGGATGTTCCCACTCAAACACGAACCAATCCCTACATTCCTCAGCAGAGGACATGCCCAAAATGCATATTTTAAATCTATAATAGTAAATGAGGCATGCTCCCTTGGGATCTGACTCAAGAGGGTGTAGGGATTTGGGACTACTGGATGCCTGGTTATAGTTCTCTTATTTTTTTTCCTTAAGTCTTGGACCAATTAGTATTTTCCATCTGCCTTCTTGATTGCTAAAATTGGGGTCTTGTGGGGAGACATACACAGCTCCAGGATACCTTCCTCTAATAGCTGCTCAATCACAGGGGTCAGTCCCTTTTTTTCTCAATAGACCTTGGGTATTGCTTTACTTGAACGGGAGGAATTCCTTTTTGCATTTCAGTTCTTATTGGTGGGATGTCTAGATAGTCCCTCTTTCCTTCTCCTGCCCAAACCTCTGGGTTTATCTGCTCTGTATCTCCTGATGTCAATTTCATGATCTGGACTATCATTCTCCCATCCTTTGGGGTAATCCCCACTCCTAATTGGACCTGTAGGTCCTTTCCTAGTAAATTACTTTCTAGATTAGGTAAATAGATAAAATCAGCCACACACTGCCTTCCATTTCCTTTAACTTCTACGTTTTCAGCTATGGAGGCTCTAAATGATTTTCCCTCTGCTCCCATCACCTCACAGACCTTTCTCCCAGTCGCCACTCCTGCGGGTAATTCCGTTATACTTGATCTATCTGCTCCGGTATCAACTAAAAATTCAAATTCCTCACTTTAGGGACCGACTTCAAAGTTTACCAGAGGCTCTTCTTGATGATACATTGGGTCCCTGTCGTGGGGTGACAGCCTTTATCCCAATATCGTGTGTTATGTCTGGCAGCTGTGCCTTTTCCCCCACCCCCCCCCCGGCAGTCTGGCTGTGGTGGGATGGGGAAGAGAGGAGGGGGGGGGGGGGGTGTGACCAGGCGCTTTTGGCTTTTGGCTTTGGCTGCTTGGCTTTGCTAGCTGCTTGCTTGCTTGCTTGCTTGCTTGCTTTTTGCTTTTGTGCTGGTTTTTTTTTTTGGTTTTTTTTTTTTTTTTCCTTTTTCTTTTGTTCTCTCTCTCTCTTTCTTACCCTCCCCTGAAGATACTGGACCGGCTCCGGATTCTGACCTGCGAGCTCCAGGACACCCGAAGCCTGCTAGAGAAGATTCGGCGCCCTCCACAACACAGTCTGGTCCCTTTTCTTTTCTTGTGTTGGGGAGTGTTCTTTTGTTACTTGTAAATAAATAGGTTTTGTTTTCCACTTTGCTCCTCCGAGAAATTCCTTCCCGAACCCGGTGTTGGGGGAGGGGTGGTTGGAGGTTTGTTTTGTTCTGGGGGGCTCCCTCTTGGAGATTTCCCCTAATTTGTCCTAAACCAGGACAGTCCCCTAAAATGTAAAGCCCTGACACCCCTTGTTGTCATCCCTCAGGAGTCTCTCAAGAGCCTCTTGTTCTTTTACCATTGCCTCATCCAAAAAGAGTTTATTGCAATCCCTTCTTATGTGTCCTATCTCTCCACAGTAATAACAGTTCCTGCCACTCAGTGGTGCCCCTGGTCTCTTGCTTGTATCCACCCATGGAGGTAGTATAAGGTTTATCTCCTTATCAAAGGAGGACTTTCGTCCATTTTCACTGATTCTCGATGGTTGTCCCTGCTGGTCTCTGGTTTCCCCTAGACTTTCCCTGGCTACAGCTACCATGATTCTAGCTTTAGCTTTAGTTTTCTCTTCTTCTCTCCTTAAATATACCCTTAAAGCTTCCTTTAACAGTTCATTTATTCCCTTCTCCTGCCAGTCATCCATTTTCTCTAACTTTCTCCATATGTCCAGCCACGATTTTGTAACAAATTGCACTTTTAGAAGTACTTAGCCTTCCAAGCTATCAGGATCTATATTGGAATATAATTGGAAGTTCCTCTTTAATCTATTAAGCCAAGTAGCTGGGGTTTCATCCTTTTCTTGCATGCTGTCAAAAGCTAGTTTTGTGTTATTACTTTGGGGAACTGATTCCTTTATTCCTCTAACCATCAGAGACCTATACTCTTCCATGTTCATTCTATCTTCCTCTTCATTAGGGTCCCACTCAGGGACCTGTAAGGGTAATTTCTGGTCACTGGGATCTCCTGAACGATTTTCTCACTCTCAGATCCGCATTCCTGTGGCCCTGATCATCCTCACTTCTTCAGCGCTGAACAAAATTTTAAAAATAGAGTCCAGCTCCCCCAGGTGTAAATGTTAAGGCCTAGAAACAGATTTACTTGGTTCAATATACCTACCAGATCCTCCACTAACTTCCCTAACTCCTTTTCAAAGCCTCAAATTTCAGTGGCTGTTAATGGGGCATTCACAAACCCAAGTCCCCCACGTATCCCACCCAAGGGGACTTCTCTAAGAGGAAAAAGCTTCTCCACTTTAGAAGCTTTTGATCTTGTTTTACAGTAAGGTCCCTCCGTAAGGTTACCCTTTGGGAAGAAACAGGAGGAGTGGGGCTAGTTGACTTATACTAACTGGATTAGAGATGGAGGTGCTCACCTCCCAGTTAGGAGGGGGTAATGGTACAGCAGTAGGTAAAGGGGAAGAAACTGAACCCGTAGGAAGGGACACTGGAGGTGGGGCTGGAGAGACAGTTGAAAAGGTTGAGGGGGAGACTGGAGAAATAACTGGATTAGATGGAGGTGGGACAGTAGTGTTTGGAGCAGGTAAGGGAGTTGAGGTTAGGGTAGGAGTAATAACCATAGGAGTGTTAATTGGAGGTGGTAATGGGATCAGAGCAGCTGCTGATTCTGGGGATGGAGAGGCCAGAGGTAAAATCGGATCTGGGAGAGAAGCCTGGGGCCTTGCCAGGTTAATAAAAGGGAATGGAGGAGGAGGTAAGTAATCAAGGGGGTCCCACTTAACAACTAACCTCTTCTCTCCCCTCATTCTTTTCCTCCTGTTTTTGTAGTGTACAGATTTTTATAACATTGCCAGTGGTATCCCTCTGCCAACATGCAGCATATGTTAACTGCTCAAGATTGGGACTTTCTTGGGTTTTCAGGTGTTGGTTTAATTGGGAACACAACCATGGATCTCTTGTCCCGTACCATGGCCACTCCCCCTGCAGGTTTAACTTAGGCCAGACTTTCATAAAATAGTGAATCATTTTCATTTTGTCTAAGCCTTTCATGGCCTCCTGAATTTTGGGAATTCTGTCCATCCCTGCCCCAAAGACCAAAAGAGATGTTAGAAAATTATTAGGTTTGTTTGAGTATTGAAGATTATGGCTTGATCAGTATAAAATCACTAAAAGCGTTAAATTTCCATATGACAAATTGACAGAATCAGAGCCTGTTATCTGGACCTCAAATGATGAGGAACACCTTTGGAATCTGAAAACTAAATTGTCCTCTGCCCCTGTACTGAGCCTACCAGACCTTAAAAAGATCTTTGACCTATTGGTAAACATGGAAGAGGGGATGGCTTGTGGAGTCCTTACACAGGATTGGGGAGGATGCAGGAAGCCGGTCGCATATCTCTCCAAGTTACCAGATCCAGTAGCCAGAGGGTGGCCAGCGTGTGCAAGTGATAGAGGCAACAGCCACCCCAATAGAAGACACACAGAAACTAACTTGAAAGGGGAAGATCCAGGTTCATACCCCACACAATGTGAAAGATGTTTTAAGTCACAAGGCCCCTCAGTGGCTAACCAATTCCCAAATACTAAAAATGAAGTCATCCTAATAAGTACCAAGGGCCTCGAATTAGTCACTTCAAAATGTTTAAATCCAGCCCAGTTCCTCATGGGAGAGCCATTAACAGACCTGGAACATGATTGTTTAGAAATTATTGAAATGCAGTCTAAAGTGAGAGAAGATTTAGAAGATGGGCCCCTCCCATATGGGAGAATTTTATTTACAGATGGATCATCACAAATGGTAGCCAGTAAACGGGTCTAAGGGTATGCAATGATAGATGGGCAGAACATGCAAGTTGAGGAAAAAGGAAAGCTACCCTCAAATTGGTGTGCCCAGTGCTGTGAAATCTGTGCCCTGAAGAGAGGGCTAGATTTACTAGAAAAAGATAAAGGAACAATCTATACCGACTCCTGGTACACATTCGGAATTGTTCATGCATTCAGAAAAATATGGGAAGAACAGGAGTACCTAAATTCTAAAGGCAAAAATTTAATACATGAAGAGCTAAGAAAATTAGTACTAGAGTCCCTAAGGAAACCAACTGAGATAGCCATAGTTTACATAGAAGGACATCAAAAAGGGGACACCCTTGAAATAAAGGGAAATCGATTAGCTGATCAAGTAGTGAAAGAAGTAGCCTTGGAACAAGGTAGTCCAATTAAAATTCTTAAGATAGAGGGAACACCTAGTAAAGAAACAAAAGAGGAAAAACCGATCTTTGTCAAGAAAGAATTAAGAGAGTTAGAAAAGATGAGAGGACAGCAAAAAGAAAATGGAGAATGGTGGACCCTTGATGGACAGCAAATTTTAAATAAAGCTCCATCCCGAAAGGTGATGACAGAGTTATATGAGTTGACCCATTGGGGAATACAAGGATTATGTGACCAGTTTCCAAGGGATCATATGTGCATGGGAGTACGAACCATAGCAAAGGCAGTTACCAAGGAATGTTTAACTTGCCAACAAATTATTCAAATTGATGAGAAGAGTACTGTCTGGTTGTCTGATCTGGGGGAGGAGAGTTGGCCTTGCGGCTGTTCCAAAGTGTGCAGGTAGACTTCACGGAAATGCCCCCTAGTCCAGGGACACAGACACTTATTAGTGACCGTGGATCACCTCACCCATTGGGTAAAGGTGTTCCTGACCAAAACAGAGACAGCCCAAGCAGCCACAAAAGCAATCCTAGAAAACATCATTCCCCGATATGGGTTGATAAATAATATCGATTCTGACCGAGGTCCACATTTTGCTGCCCAAGTCTTACAACAAGTTGTTGAAGCCCTGGGAATGAAATGGAGGTTGCACAGCCCATTGGCATCCCCAGAGCTCCAGAAGAGTAGAAAGAATGAATAAAACCATCAAAAACAGGTTAACTACATTAGTTACAGAAACCCAGATGAATTGGCTTAAATGTCTACCCTTAGCACTGTTACAAATTAGAACAAGGCCTCGATCAGGTATACAAGTCTCACCTTATGAAATGACGTTTGGACTCCCCTTCTTGACAACCCCATATAGCACAGGAATTTATCCAGAAGGAGAGACAGCCACCCAAAAATATCTAAAGGCCATAGGAAGTGTGTTAGAAGATCTTAGGAAAAAGAGCTATCTCCCTCAAACCTCTCCCTTAGACACTAAGGGACATAACATCAATCCAGGGGACTGGGTGTTAGTTAAATCATGGAACTCTGCACCTTTAACCTCAAAGTTTGAAGGCCCTTTTCAGGTCCTACTCACCACCAATACAGGCATACAGACCCAAGAGAAGGGGTGGACACATATAACCCAGATTAAAGGACCTGTACCACCTCCCACTGAAGAGTCAAAACAAACCACATCTCCTACTAAGTCTTCTAATGAATGGACTGTGACTAATCACTCAGACAATCTAAAGCTAACCCTCCAGGGGAGACCTAAAGACTATTAGAGACTGTTAATAGTAAAAAACTTGTTAAGAAGTGTTAAAAATTGCAGTTAATGTTATTTATCTTTTGCTTTTGAGTTTGAAAAGTAGATACTTTCCTGTTGCATTTATTATTAGTTAGTGTTTAATAAAGAATGAAGAATTTTTAGTTTGTGTTGGAGCATTTGTTTGTTTCAGCGTATGATTTTGTAGGATTAGACATAAGGTGTATTATGATTTTGTAGGATTAGCATAAAATCATACTATGATTTTGTGGGATTAGGCATAAGAGTAAATACCTTGTTATTTGTTTGGTGTGAGTATTTTATCTATCATTTTGGATACCGAAAATTCCTAAAGTCATCTGACCATTGAGTTCAAGGTTTTCAGATGCATGTTTTTGTGTTAAAAAGTTAAAACACCCCAGTTAACTCCAATCTTAGTGTGCAAAGCAATCTCCTGTAAAACATCCATCAGGGCAAAAATAAATTAGTAAAGAAAAGTCAAATGTGTTGACACTGAGAGAATAAAAACTCTGTACTAAAACCAATGAGCTCTTCTGTAGGAGAAAAGCATAACCAGGAGGCAAGGCTGGATGAGTTTACCGTCTGCCTAAAAAAAAGCCACTCCAATCACTGGGCACAGCTCAGTAGTTGTAGAGTCTAGGGGAATGCCTCATACCAGACTCCTGGGAATGCTCTTACTGATCTTACTTGTTAACAACATGCTGGGAAGTCAGAAGAGCCCATGTGCTAAATGTTACTGCCCCCTTTACAGAGGGGAAGAAACCGGATCTTTAATACGAGTACGTACAAATTTAAACTTAAACTGTGCCAACCTCTCTCTGTTAGCAACCTGCCAAGGGCACGAGAAGACTTATTGGATTTCACAAAATATGGCCACTTACCAGCAAGGACTGCCTGGGGAGTGTCCCATAGGAGATGCTTGGCTTTGCTTTGAACATAAGCCCAATCAAAAAGGCACAGCAGACTTAATAAAAGAGAAAGAAGTAACAACATCAATAAATTGAGAAAGAAGACCTAGAAATATCTTGTGGGAAAAACTTGTTCATAGACTTAGTGGAAAAGATCAGTAAAGAGTTAAATTTAACTAATTGCTGGATCTGTGGAAATACACAAATGGCTGAAGTCTGGCCTTGGGAAGGGATCAGCTTAAGACCAATAGAAACCTTAAAATGGACACAAACAAGACAAAAAGTACCAACTATTGGACCAAGAGGAAAAGAATGGTGGGAATTAAAGTCTAAAATAATTGGAGAAGAGTAGTGTATATCTTGGAAAGGGAAAATGTATAAAATGTATAAATTTATAAAACCCCAGTAGGAGAAATGTCCTGTAAGAGATATTTAAAAACAAAACATCCAGTAGCTGGGTAGGTCCCTAGAGAACCTAATAAATACTGGAAGTATTATTCATTATTTACATATTGGATAAAAAAAATGTTATTTATTAAATAATAATAACATTTTAAAATATTTATTATTTTATTATTATAAAATAAATATTATTATTAAAATACTATTTTAATATTATAATAATATAATAATATAAATATATAATTATATATAGTAATGATTAATAATTAATATATGGTATATGATATATGATATATTATATACATTAATTAATATTATATAATTATAATATTATATTATTTTATTAGAATTTTAGAAAGTTAATAAAATATTAATTAATAATTAACATAATACATATAATATATTATATATATTTATTTCATATAAAATATATAGTATAATATAATATAATAATATATATTAATACATTAGTAGTAGTAGTAGTAGTAGTAGTAGTAGTAGTATATTAAGAAAATAAATACTGAAAATCCATTGGGAAGAAAGAAATGGGATATATCTACCGAGAAGGATCTAAATTCCATGAGTGTACTGGAAAAGGAATAAATCAAGGAATAAATCAAGGAATAAATAAAAAAATAAATAAAAGGAATAAATAAAGGAATAAAAATAGGAATAAATAAAGGAGTAAAAGGAATAAACCCATTCTGGGGAGTGAGAGAAATATCCAAGTACTGGGAATTTCCAATGACTATCAGTGATGCTTCTTGGAAAGCTCCAGAAAACCTGGTTTGGATATGTGGGAATGTGGCTTACACTAAATTACCCGGGGAGTGCAGCAGCAGTTGCACTATCAGAATTATTAAACCATCATTTTTCTTACTCCCAAAAGAGTCTGATTGAACCTACGGGTCCCAGTGTTTGATGATTTGAACAAATCTACCTGACCAAAAAGAAACTTAATTGAAATTGGAGGAACACAGACATGGAAAAACACCATATGGAGCGCCCAAGAAATAATTTGCACTTATGGACCAGCGATCTGGGCTCAAGATGGGTCCTGGAGACACCGGACCCCAATTTATAGGGGGTTAAATCTGATTCTGAGATTACAGGCAGTACTTGAGATGGTATCGAACCGAGCCTCTCTAGCTTTAGACCACATAAATGACCAACTATCCCAGACTAGAAGTGTGGTGTATCAAATCAGACTAGCAGTAGATTATTTACTAGCCCATGAAGGAAGCATATGTGGAAAATATTACTCCTCGAGTGCTGCTTAGAAATAGATGACTGCAGTGAAGTAATTAGAAATATCTCAAAGGAAATCTGGAAGTTAGTTTATGTTGGAACACAAGAGTGGACCCCTACATTCGATACCAGCTGGTGGGTCAATTTCTGGTCATTAAAAGGAAACTGGTGGAAAAAATTAGCCTTTTTCATCTTATTTGAAATTGCTAGTTTAATCCTCCTACCTTACATGCTCCCCTGTATAATCCAAGTTGTAACATCTGCTGTACAAGTAAGTGTAATGATACCAAAAGAGCTTAATAAGAAAGAAGTAAAAGTAATCATGATAATGAATGATCAAGAACGTCCAGATGCCAAGCAAATTTACAACCAATATTAAAAACTGTACTTTCAAGAAGAAGTAATTGCTAATTGATGCATGCTTGAGCACAATCGAACAATTAGAGGGGGAAATTGTAGAGAATACATTGTTAAAGGAGTTGATATAAAGTTCACTGTTAAAGGAGTTAATATAAAGTTCCAATGTTAGTCATAGATTGTTTGTTGAATGTTTAATAGTTAAGTTCCAATGCTAGTTAAAGGATTTATAATTATGTAAATCCCCTCACTGTCAGGTGTTACCCTCACTGCTCCTGTTAGTGTTCAGAAGCACATAATCACGAGAATGATTCTATGCAGGTGCTTTTATTGAAGAGCTCTGGGTGTCAGGGGTGCAAACCCAAATCTGTCTCCAACATGCATTTGGGATGAAAATGTTTTTATATTCTATCGTTATATAACTTTCATATTAATTATTAAACATATATTGTTCTATTGTATACATAGATTTTATCCAAGCATGGGCTCCTCGTGACCGCCTCCTCAAACTTCTAACATAGTTTCTCATTATTCTTCTTAGGATAATACAATAATTGTATTTAATTACTAAACAATCATCACATCTAACAAGTATATAATTTATCATATACTCCTTATGCAGGTGCAATTTCACATGATCTGGCAAAACACAAAGCCTCACATTTTCAGAGTCTATTTTTAACATTTTTCCAGGGCCCCACTAAGTCTAGCTTCTTTCTAATTCCCTGAATTTTATGATTTTAAAACCTTTTACTATCACTCCCACTCTCATCTAAGATGGCAAACCACCCAACACCATAAAGAAGAGGATTATGTCATAATAACCAAATATGAAAATCCCATAAGACCTAGCAGAAAAGAGTGACCTAATAAAAAGCCCTAGAACAACAAGCCACCGTGCAAATAAAGAATTAAAATAACACCTCTAACAACAGAACACATAAGACAACATCAGGACCATCGTCAGAGCTTTTTGCCTTTGTCACCCTAACAAGAGCAGGCCAAGAGCAGTACAGGGACCACGGACCTGAAACCAACAGTGTCTACCCAGAGACTCTTGAAAGGAGAGAAAACCCAGCCAAGCCAGGCCTTGCTCAGCATTGCAGTTCCCTGCTCAGAGCCTTGGGCTCCCTGCAGTCTTGGCCTCAAGGATCTGCTCTCACCAGGCCCTGGGCAGCCTTTGGCACTCCCTGCCCTCGCTGGGGCCTAGCCATGCTCCAAGGCACTTGGAGTTTTGCTGCTGCCTCCTTGAGCAGCTTCTCCATCCTTCTCTGCGTGCCTGAGGCTCCTAGACCTAGCCCCAAATCCAGCGTGGGGCTGATTAAAATACAGAAAGGCCTCAGAAGCTCTTTGTCTCCCTTCCATTGTCTTTGAGTCTCCAGGGTTTGTGCAGTGATTGGAGTCAGTTTGGAGTTGTCTTCAGGAAGGAGATTCCAAAGTGCACATCATGATTTTTGGTCTTAGTCAAGGGAATGTTTTTATACTTTTCATTTCAGAGAAGAGGGGATGGAAGCATTTCCCAGGTGATCTTGATGCTGAATGTCTCCTTAGGAGGTCTGGGCACAGAGAAGAATGAGCCCCTTGCAGGCTGACCCTGTTTGGACAACCTGCTCCTCATCTCCAGCCTCACTATGTCTGACATCGCCCATCTGGGACTGACATCCCAAAACATTAAAAAAAATTATGCATTTTACTTGAAAATTAGAATGTAATAATTACTAAAGTTATAGTAGTATTTTTCTTAGTTATAATATTATTATTTAATATTTTTATTACCCAATTTATAAATTGATGTGAAAAATCAATGCATTTTTAGGAACCAAAAAAATTATTCCTCGTCCGTTCTAAGTAACATAATTCCCTTCATGAATTCATTGGCAACTATCGGCTATTGATCTCTTCTTCTTTATGCTAATAATTTAGCACTTCTGTCATCTTTTCTACTATTTTCTCACATAGGGTCAAGGGGGGCATTTTGTGGTCCCTGGAGACATTTCTCGGGCACATTTGTGGCAGTTTTGGGTCTGGGGAGGGAATTCAGAGAGAACTTGAGGGTCTGGAGGACACTTGGGGGAGCCGGGTGGGCACTTGGAGCGGCACTCAGGGATTCTGAGGGACAGTTTGGGGTCCGGGGTAGCACTTGGGGGTCCAGGGGGGCACTTGGAGGTCAGGGAGGGGAATTTGGGGCCCTTCGGGGTCCAGGTGGGCCATTGCGGGGCTCGAACGGGGCTCTCTGGGGCGCAGGAGGTGACGGGAGTTGTAGGCACGGGTATCATACAGTTTAACGGGGCCGCGGAGCATCACGGGAGTTCGAGGTGCAATGGCTCTCAGTGGGGCCTGACTCCTTTGTCAGGACTTACTTTGCCTGCAGGGCTTGAGCTTACCCAAATCCTTCTTGGGACTTACAAATCCTACCCGAATCCTTCTCGGGACTTACAAATCTTACCCGAATCCTTCTCGGGACTTACAATCTGCTTGACTTTCCTCTGTCAGGACTTACTTTGGGTGCGAGCCATTCATACAACTATTTCCTCCACATGCCCGGAGGGGGGGGGCCCTTTTTTTTCCCCCTTAGGAGATGACTCACTCACACTAGTTCCACTCACTTCCTACTGTTCCCAGCCGGCTTTCTCGCGAAAGGCCAAAAACGCGGTGCTGAGGGGGTTGCTCTCACTTTGAAAGTCCGGCTGCCGGCCCTCGTCTCACTCACACACACATGCACTCGTCTCCCACTCCCGCCACCGGATTTCTCACCAGTCCGGTGCTCCGGTGCTCCTCTGCGTCGCTGCTCCTGAGCCGATCCCTCTGGTCCTGGTAGCCAGCTGTCCTGGAGGTCCAAGATGGCCAGTCCTGGTGTCCTCTTTCGGCGTGGCTATTCCGGATGAGCGCCCCAACTGAAATAAACAGGGCAAGGAGACTTCTTCTCCTTTTTAATGCCTTTATTATATGTGATCAGCTCAGGATTGAGCAGCTTGGTGGGCCTGCATCTTCCAATCGTCTCTCCCAGGGCGACTCAGAGGAGGAGGATATGCGCAGCTTTGTCCACTAGGGGCAGAGCGGGGGGTCTGGTCCTCGTGGGAGCCTTTTGACCGTCGTGACCCTCATTGTTACTTTTCCCCGCTCCTTCCCGTCTCCTCCCAGCGTCAGGACGACTCCCATGGTCAAGGCGAGAGGGACTCCGAAGGTGTTCCACATCTCTGCAGGCTCAGCACTCCGCTTCTCACGTCCAGACATCACTCCAATCTCTCAACTCTTAGGTGGCTCGTTGTTTTTGGGGTTTTCTCAGTACGTTTGGAGCAGGGGTCCCACAAAGCATGCTGGTCCTTAGAGTTATTTTGCATATCCCTCCCCTCCAAAGTCCCTTCTCCTCACTGTTCGGGAGGTACCCCACCCTTCACTGTCTCAGAGAAGGGCCTTTAACTGGCCCCAGCCAGGGCTTTTACTGATACAAAAACAACTATTAACAACAACGACCCATAATTACCATAACACAAGCAGCAGCCCAGCAGCAACAGTGGTAACCTTTTTCTCACAGAAAAATTGGCAGAATTCTGTTCATAACAAATGTCAGCCAAACCCAGCAGTGGGGTCACTGAAGTGCCCATGGCCACAGCCCCTTGCAGTGGCCCAGTGCAGCTTGGGCTGATGATCCACCCTCACAGCTGGCCCAGGGCAGCTCTGCAGTGCCTTTGGTGGCACCTGGGGCTGGCACACACCTGAGCAGGGTGTCTGTTTGCAGTAGGGAAACTCAGGAGTTACAGATTGCTTCAAAAAGTACAAAAAGGGAAAACCCCTCTAAAGCTGAGTGCAGCCAGCTCTGCAAGCACAGCAGGTCCCAGGGAAGTGAGGACAGACAGGATGGGGCTGGGCAATGTGGAGCAAGGTTGTCCACACTAGGTCAGAGCTCAATCCGTGGGGACTGCAAAGTCTTCAATTGTGGCAAGCTGATGTCACGAAGTATCCATCCTTTGGGAGGCTCAAAAATGTTCATGTTTCAGTAGATACATTCTCAGGTGCAGTCTTTGCTTTAGCACATGCAGGGGGAACAGCAGACCATGCTTGTTGACATTTTCTGCAAGCATTCGCCTCATTAGGTGTGCCTCAGGAGATAAAAACAGATAATGGTCCAACGTATACAGGCAGGGTGCTTGACAAATTCCTGAAAAGATGGGGTGTCAAACATACATTTGGTATTCCACATTCACCCACAGGTCAGGCAATCATTGAGAGAACACATCACACCCTGAAATCCCTTCTGGACAGACAAAGAAAGGGTGAGCCAGAGGCAACACCTCACATGAAATTAAATAAAGCGTTGTATGTGTTGAATTTCCTAAATAGTTCATCCTCAGAACCTAATCCACCAATCATGAGGCATTTCTTAAACAGCACACAGGCAAAGCTAAGGGAAAATCCTTTAGTTTTGATCAGAAACCCAGAGACAGGACAAATATAGGGCCCTTTCAAACTAATCACTTGGGGCAAGGGTTTCGCTTGTGTTTCCACAGATTGAGGTCTGAAGTGGGTGTCAGCGCAACACGTGAAGCCATTCTGAATGCGAGAACAGGAGAACGCTGATCCAAGAAACAAAGAGACGAGTACTCAGACAGAAGTCGAGGCTCAGGCTGCAGAAAACGACTCAGAAGAGAAATAAAAAGAATTAAAGACTTTAGGGATTTTTCCTTTGGGGTCTTGAGTGAAAACATGACAATGATTTTGCACAAGAGTGAAGTCATGAGCTTCACAATGCTCATGTGCATCATTCTTTCATTCATTGCAATAAGCAATGGGGCAAATTTACCCATTGATCAACCAAAACAAAATGTGTGGGAGGCTTTAGCTCAGGCAGCGAATTTGGATTGTATTTGTCTGACACATTCGAGGCCAGGGAGACCATTTTCAGCATGCATGGTTGGATTGCCAGTGGACGAATGGCCAATTCCAGGGCACTCCACAGTTAACATCTCACAGGTCATTAAAGATCCTGTGAAGGAGTGGTTTGCTTGGACACAACTTCTTCCTGTGGCTTCTACAGAACCTCAGGTATTGGAGATTTTTAGGTCCATGACAATGGAACTCTGCATGCAGTTTGAAACTCCAAATGCCACAAAGAGAAACAAAACTATTGATGTAACTCCCAATCATAAATTTTATAAAAATGCATCAATCAGCTTGGTGTAAATACACAGAGAAAACTGCCAAAGGATCAATCCAAGTCCCGGTGCAATTGCCACGGGGTTTGTTTTTAATTTGCGGGGACAGAATTTGGCATGGCATTCCTGCTAATGCCAGGGGAGGTCCATGCAGCATTGGGGAAATTTCAATGTTGTCGCCAGATTTGAAATTGCTAAGAGAGAAAAAACACAAAGAAGAAAGATCATTACAACATTACGCAGCAGATTGCAATGACAAAATATATACTTGGGACAAGGCAAGGAGAATTGCTACAGCAATCTTCTCACCTCAAGCAGCATCGGGGGTGGCCTTGACTCAACTCGACCGCATGGGTTGTTGGTTGAGCAAACATGCTCAATCTGTGTCTGTCGCATTGGATGACATGTTAAAAGACATCAGTAGTGTAAGACAGGCGACTCTTCAAAACAGGGTGGCGATTGATTATCTATTGCTCGCTCATGGACATGGATGTGAAGAATTTGAGGGGATGTGCTGCATGAATCTCTCAGACCATTCAAGATCAATTAATGAAAGTATTCAGAAAATAAAAGACAGCATAAATAAACTTGGTGAGATCACAAGATCTTGGATCGATGATCTGACAGGATTTTTTGATCTCTCTCCGATATGGAGAGGAATTTTAAAGATAGCATTATATGTCTTAATAATTCTCTTAGTCCTCATGCTTGTTATCCTGTGCATCTTTTTATGTATAAGGCATGTCATGAGTCAGGTAGCGAAAGAAGTGCTTTTGGTGCAAACAGAAGGCGGAGATGTGGGAATTACGCACATCATTCCTGATGTCCAGAATTGCCGAGATAACCCTTGGGGGGCTCGGAAGTCCTGGAACGTTGCCAGAAGTGCTTGGTGGCTAGACTTTGATCCTGCACAGGATGCAACACCTGTATGAGGATGAGAGGATCACACAGGGATAAGTGGTGAAGGGATAGATTAATTATAGAGTGAAAACACAGGTTTTGGAATCTTGGTACAGGGGTTTCTAGGAGACAAGATGGAGGAATTAGGGCGTGTCCTCTCCTTCTTCGTCTTCTTATCATCCATCTTTGATGGTGATGGTGGCACTTTGAGATTGGTTGTTACTGAATTTGCACTTGTCAATAAGAGTGAAAGGTATTGGGAGGAAAAGGTAAATATCTTACATGTAGTTTTTGGTATAAAAATAAGCGGCCACCCCGAGGGAGGTCAGTGTGCCCATGGCTGACTTGCTGTGCGGACCTCTGTCGGGCCGGGAGAAAATATTGTAGATAAGAATTAATAAACAACACTGAAGAACTGAAAAACCTGAAGACTACTTTCGTCCTTTCGAGCGCGGGCTGCCTCAAGGCCATCTAGGCCTTACCAGGCCATTTGAACAGCTGAGACAGGACAGAATTCATCTTACTTCTTTCAGAAACTGGACCGTCACCATCTGGGGATACTCCTTTTAGATACATCCTGAGAAATTAAAATCACAATAGTGTATAGAATTGTGATGTAATAGTTTGGAATAAAAATTGCTGATAAGTAAAAGATTGGAAATAGAAACTGATGAAAACAAATCATGGGGACCCCTATAAATACCTGTAACCATCAATTATCGATGTGCAGTTGGAGGGAAAACTTCCCGCACTGTACCCAGCGCTGTATTTCTCACACTTTACCATATTAAATAATAAATTGATTGCTGCTTGAATATTGGCCTAGTCAAGCTTCTTATTCATAACACGGTCACTCCCGGTCATTCCCTATGATGATGCAATTTGCCCCCAGTAAGGTCCCAGTTGCTCCCAGTTCCTCCCACTTTGATCCAGTGTGTTCCCAGTTCTCCCAGTTGTCCCTAGCAGCTGCCCCAGTAACTCCCAGTATGATCCCAGGATGAGTCTAGCATGATCCCAGTCTCCCTCTCCCAGCCAGGCCCCAGTCACTCCCACTTGCCCCCAGAATGGCCCCAGTTTCCCCCAGCACATTCCCAGTCGCTCTCACTCTGGTCCCAGTCACCACCCATATGGTCTCAGACACTCCCAGTGTATCCCAGTTGCCCTGAACATTCTGGCAGTCATTGCCAGGCACTCCCAGTCACCTCAGCGTGGTTCACCTGCCCCCAGTTTTATCCCAATCAAAGATTTAATCACTCTCAGTATATCCCAGTTGTTACCAGTATGCATCCTATCATTCCCAGTTACTCCCAGTTCCTCCCAGTGTGTGCACAGTTGGCTCCCAGCAGGGCCTGGTAGCTCCCAGTAACCCCCAGTCAGGGTCCAATCGCACCCACTGTGATCCCAGTATGATTGTAGCCACTCCCAGTATGATCCCAGTCACTCCCAATCTGATACCCGTGCCCCCAATGTGATCCCAGTTGCTCCCTGTCAATGCCAGCATAACCCCAGTTGCCTCCAGTGTGATCCCAGTAACTCCCTGTCTCTCCCAGTATATCCCAGTCACCCCCCGCATGCTCCCAGTCACTCCCACTTTCTCCCAGTTGCTTTCAGCACAATTCCAGTTGCTCACAGCCACTCCCAGTCAATCCCAGTGTGATTCCAGTCACCCTCAGTGTGATCCCAGTCTAACCCAGCATGGACCCACCTGCTCTCACTGTGATCCCAGCATGATCCCAGTTGTCCCTGGAATAGTCCCAGTCCCTCCCAGCATGGTCCCACTCACTCCCAGTTGTCCCCAGCATGATCCCAGCTGTTCCCAGTGTGGTTCCAGTCCCCCCACTATGGTTACAAACACTCCCAGTTTATCCCAGTTGCCCCAGTAAGGCTTTAGTTACCTCAGAATGATCCCAGTCATTCCCAATTACTCCCAGCTGCCTCTGCATGATCCCAGTTTCTGTCAGTTGCCCAAAGTATAGTCCCAGTTGCTCCCAGTATGATCCCAGTTGTGGTCTCAGTCTCCTCAGCATCGTTCCAGTACCTTCCAGCTGATCCCGGTTCTTCCCAATGTTTCCACATTTTCCTCCCAGCAGGGCCTGGTAGCTTCCAGTAAGCCCCAGTCAGGATCCATTCACACCCATTGCAATTCCAGTGGCTCCAAGGATGATCCCAGTAACTCCCGCTACAATCCCAGTCACTTTCACTATGATCCCTGTTGCTCCCAGTCACTCCCAGTAACCCTAGTCACTCCCAGATCCTCCCAGTGTTATTCCAGTCATGCCCAGAGTGACTCCCTGTCACTCCCAGTGTGGGCCCAGTTGCTCCAATTCACCTCCAGTATGGTTCCAGTCACGGCCAGCACCTTTCCAGTCACTCCCAGTCTGGTTCCAGTAGGATCCCAGTCACTCTCAGGTACTCCCGGTACTAGTCCAGTCACTCCCAGTGTGATCCCAGTATGATTCCAGCATGGGCACAGCTGCTCCCATTATCACTCAGCATGGTTCCAGTTGCTCCCATTTACCCCCATTATACTTTCAATCTCTCCCAGTATAACCCAGCTCTCCCCAGCACATTCCCAGTCACTCCCAGCTGGTTGGAGTTGCTTCCAGCCTGACGCCAGTTGCTCACAGCCACTCCCAGTCACCCTCAGTGCAGTCCCAGTTGCTGAAAGCATGATCCAGTATGATCCCAGTCTCCCCCAGCTGCTTACACTGTGATCCCAGTAGGATCCCAATTGCCCCCAGCATGGTTCCAGTTGCTCCCTGTTCCTCCCACTGTGATGCCAGTAGCACCCAGTTGTCCCTGCTCTCTAGTCCCAGTCACTCCCCAGATGATCCCAGTCCCTCCCAGCATGGTCGCACTCACTCCCAGTCGCCCCCAACATGGTCCCAGTTCTCCCCAGCATGGTCCCAGTTGTTCCCAGTGTGGTTCCAGTCACCCCAGTATGGTTAGAGACACTCCCAGTATATCCCAGTTTCCAACAGAATGACTGTAGTCATTTCCAGGCACTGCCAGTGGCCCCAGTAAGGTGTTAGTTATCCCAGTATGATCCCCCAGTCATGCCCAGTATATCCCAGTTGCCTCCAGCATGCATCCGGTCCTTCCCAGTTCCTCCAGTTTGCTTGCAGCATCATCCCAGTTTCTCTCAGTTGTTCCCAGTAGCCCAAAGTGTGATCCCAGTCGCTCCCTTTCAACCCCTGTATGATCCCAGTCAACTCCAGTTTGATCCCAATCAGATGCCAGCACTCCCAGTGTGGTCCTAGTATCATCCCAGTTGCTTCCAATCTCTCCCAGTATGGTCCCAGCTGCCTCCAGCATGGTTCCAGTTGCTTCCTAGATCAACCCAGTCAGTCCCAGTATGATGCCATTTGTTCCCAACAGGCTCCCAGTTGCTCCCAGTCAGGCCCAGTATGGGGGATGATGTGCAGGGTGTGTTCCCAGTCACTCTCAGATACTCCCAGTATTCGTCCAGTCCCTCCCAGTATGATGCAAATGTGGGCCCAGTGTGCTCCCAGTCCCTGCCAGTATGAACCAGTTGTGCTCCACATGGTTCCAGTTGCTCTCTTTCACCCTCACTTTTGTTTCTGTCACTCCCAGTATCTCCCAGTGTACCCCAGTTCCCTCCAGCATCTTTCCAGTTCCTTCCAGTATGATCCCACTTGCTCCCAACCACTCCCAGTCAGCCTCAGTGTAGTGGCACTCACTGCCAGTATGATCCCAGTCACATGCAGCATGATCCCAGTTCATACCAGTATAAGCCCAGCAGTTTCCAATCACCCCCAGTATGCACCCAGTCACTTCCAGTTATTCCCAGTTGCTCCCAGCATGTTCCCAGTTGCTTACAGCTGCTCCCAGTCATCCTCAGCACCATCCCAGTCAATCCCAGTATATCCCATTTGCCCATAACATGGTCTCAATTGCCCCCCGCAGGCTCCTGCTCACTCCCAGTATGGTCCCAGTATGATCTCAGTATGAGGAGCTGCGACCTGATCCAGCACCAGAGGACCCACAGTGGGGAGAGGCCCTACGAGTGTGATCAATGCAGGAAGAGGTTTCCGACCAGCTCCCATCTCCTCCTGCACTATCGGATTCACACAGAGGAGAGGCCCTTTCGCTGTCCCGACTGCGGGAAGGGATTCAAGCAGAACTCCGCCCTCGTCACCCACCGGCGCATCCACACTGGGGAGAGGCCCTACGAGTGTCCCCAGTGTGGGAAGAGCTTCTCACAGAGCTCTCACTTGACCCAACACCAACGGAGGCGCCACTAAGTGAAGCCCTGCGAGTGCCCCGAGTGCGGGCAGAGCTTCGTGCGCTGCTCCAGCTCCATCCCCCACTGGAGGAGGCACTTCGGGCACAGCCCTGGTCACTCACATTCCCTGTGATCCATGTTGGGAACACACCTGGCTGCTTCGCCTTTTGATTTGGCCTTAATTTTTTCCCTTCTCCATCTCTCTGAACTCCAAAAGCAAAGAAGGGTCGATCTGTCACTTCAGAACCACTCAAGTCCCAGTGAAAACAATTGATTTTTAACATATCCCGGGGGGTGCCTGTGTTTGGGGTTTTTTGGGGGGGATGTTTGCAGCTGGCAGGGCTCCAAAGCCGAGCTGCAGATGGCCCTCAGGGTGACATTGGGGGGTCCTGACACTGGCAGTGGCTGCTCCCAGTATGTGAAAAATACATATTTTATGATTGGCTTTTTGCAAATATTAAAATGAATATTACATGTCTTGTGTTAGAAAGTAATGCTGTATTAATTCTCTTTAGTAGTGTGTAAATATAGTTTTAGGTTATAAAAATGTTGAAATAGAAACTGTGTTATGTAGGATTCTTTTTTAAAGAAAGGACTTGCAGCAAGATAGCAGCCACAGGACACCTAAATCTTCCAGAGAAAATGAATTTATTGCCCTCTTATCATAAGAAACTAACTTCTTCCCACCTTGAAGGCGCTGTTAGGATTCAGAGGAAGATGATGATGATGACCAGATGGAATCCTGTATTAGAATGGAATTTATGCATCATGTATAACGTGTATGAATATGCAACAGGCTATTGTTTTTAAGGGTTAATCCTTTGTTACTGGGGGTCCTTTTTCAGGCTTGTGCTGCCCAGAAAAAGGTACCCGGATGTCTGTAACTCTTTGTCTCTATTGTCTCATATTGTCCTAATTCAAATTGTCCAAATTATTATTACTCTAATTATATTACTATTTTTATAACCATTTTATTAATATTAAACTTGTAAAATTGTAAAAACAAGTGATTGGCGTTTTTCACACTGCACATCTCATTCCAGTGCTGCTTGTGGGGAACCTTTCCTTGCACAGCCCTGAGGATTCCCCCCAGCCCGGGCTCCCAGCAGCTCCGCGCCCAGCCAGGAGGAGCAGCACGGCCAGGGCTGGCAGGGCGTCCCCGCAGATGTGGCCCCCACTGGTGACACAGCTGGACACCTGGGAGGCTGACACAGGCTTTATTGTCCACCAGCATCCCAGGAGGGAGCAGAAAATCCTCCTGCAGACACTGATTCCAGAGCCTTGCGGCTCTTCCTTGTCTCCAGGAGCTTCTCTCAAGCCCCAGCGAAAGTTTGGTGCCACATTGTTCCACAGCCTCACAACAGTCTACTGGCTCCCATGAGGTCCCTCTGTGTCCCACTGCAGCCTTGGCTCCATCAGGGTCTCCTGGCTCCCATGAGGCTCTCTTGGCTTCATCAGGCTCTCCTGGCTTCCATCAGGGTCTCCTGGCTTCCGTCAGGGTCTCCTGGCTCCATGAGGCTCTCCTGGCTTCCATCAGGGTCTCCTGGCTTCCATCAGGGTGTCCTGGCTCCATCATGCTCCACTCTGTCCCAAGGGGCATCCGCGGCTCAGCTTTGGAGCCCTGCAAGATCCAAAGGTTCCCCCCAAAAAACACCCGCACAGGGACCCTCAGGATATTTGGGCTGATCTCCCACTCCCCAGGCACCTGCACGGAACCCAAGTGACTGCTGGGACTCCATGGAATGTCCTGGAACAAACTGTCCCTGGTCAGACAGGGTGCCCTGGCACACAGGTGCCACTGGGACATGGCCACTGCCCATGGAACTGAGTATCTATGGTGACAGAGCCTGATGGAACACTGGAGAACATTGTTACCCCATGGAATCTCATGGAACCAGGTGTCCATGGGGACAGAGCTGGGCCTGATGGAACCTACTGGAACACAGGAGAACATTGTTACCTGTTGGAACCCTGGCTGCTGCTAATTTCGGGCTTTCTGAGCTGACAGACACTGACCCCCAGGAGAACACTGCATTTGATCTGAGGCTGTGGAGAAGGCTTCCAAAATGGAATGATAGAACTGGGATTATGGGCGTGGAGTTTGAATAGAAGGGTGTAATATCACAGGGTGGAAAACTTGGAGTTTAAGGTTTTAGAATATAGTAATATATACAAAGCAAGATGGAGATTTTAGGGTGGAGGTTGATCCTTTTTCTTTGCCTCCTTCTTCGCCTCCTTCTTCTTCTACTTCTTCTTCCTCTTCTTCCACCTCCTCTTCTTCTTCTTCTTCTTCTTCTTCTTCTTCTTCTTTTCTTTCTCTCCTCCTTCTCCTCCTTCTCATTCTCCTTCTCCTCTTCCTCTTCCTCCTTGGGTTTGGGTGGTATTGTGTAATTGGATAAAAAAGTCCCCATTGTTAGGCATGGGTGGTTGGTTATTGGGTTAAAAGTAAAAATAATTTAGGTGTTATTTGTTAATTGGACAGTTTATTCTTAAAAGACCTTGCAGAGAGAGAGATGGGGCTCCATTTTTACCTTGTTAGTGAAGTGCTGCAGAACTCACATCTTGTGAGACTGTTCTAGATACAAGGGCTAATGAACACCTGAGTCCAAACAAGAAATTCTGTCTTGGGATTTCGTCCCGACCTTGGCAGAAAAGAAGCAAAAGAATTGACTATTACCCCACGGAATCTCATGGAACCAGGTGTCCACTGTTTCACGGGGCAGCCCCAGAGAGGGGTGAGACCATTGTGCCACAATGGAATATCCTGAAACCAAGGCTCCCTTGTGATAAACCTGGGCTTTATGAAACCAGGGACACCACTGGGATGCAATGGAATCTCGAGGAACCAAGGGTCAACTGTCAACACATCAGCTTCTCAGGAAACCACGGAGAACACTGTGACACATAGAGAGGCCTCACGGGACCCAGGAGACCATGGTGACACCGTGCAATCTCATGGAACCAAGTGTGAATTGTCACCCAGGAGACCATGGTGACACGAGGGTGGAATCTCCTGGAATCTCAACTCTGAATTGTTACCTGGACTCAGGAGACCACGGTGACACCTTGGTGAAATGTTGAAGATCGCAATGCGAGATGTTTTCCATTACCATCTGCATGGCAGATTATCTTCTGTCAAGTGGGCAGTTTGCCTTATCTCTCTCTTTGAGTGACCACAATCACTCCTCCCTCGAGAGGGGACATTGCTGATAACAGCTATTGAATGTCACTGCATGACTGATAAGAACTATAACATCTCATTGTGAGATGCTCCGCCCAGAGGGAGGAGCCAAACATTGCTACCCCGATATAATCCAGAAGTTTTTGAGACACCAGCATGGTTTTCTCCACGGGATTCCCCAGAGGAACAGCAGCTGCCTCTTATTCCACTGGATCTTCAGAGGAAGAACACATCCTTCGCTGCAGGACCCCCTTGCTCCAACAGACCCACCCCTGACCCTGCAGGAGGACTGCAGCCACATTTCCAATTGTACTGCCACCAACACCCCACAGGGTGTCAGGTTGGCTTCTGACTCTGTCAGTGTTGTTCTAGGGCACTGCATTGTTTATTTTATTCTTTTTTTTTTCTTTTTCCTATTAAAGAACTGTTATATCCTGCTCCCATATTTTTTGCCTGAAAGCCTCTTAATTTAAAATTTATAGCAATCAGGAGGGGTGGGGAGGGTTTACAGTCTCCATTTCAGGGGAGGCTCCTGCCTTCCTTAGCAGACTGCTGTCTGCCCAAAACGAGACACCCCCAAATCCCCCCAAAATCTGCCTGAATTTCCTCTAAAATGCCCCCAAAACCCAAAAAAATCTGCCCAAATCCCCCCAAGCCCAGTGAAGTTCCCCAAAACACCCCAAAATTCCCCTTAATCTCTCAAGGCCCTCCCAAACCCCACAGAATCCCCCAAGAGCCCCCAACATCCCCACAAAACTTTTAAAAATGCCCCAAAATCCTCTCAAATCCCCCTAAAACCACCGCAAAAACCCCAAATTCCCCCCCCCAAAGAACCCCAAAATCCCCCCAGGACTCTCCAAATCCCCCTAAAACCACCCCAAAAACTCCAACAATCTCCCATACCTGATAAAGTCCCCCAAATCCTCCCAAAATCCCAAAAATCCCGCCAAAAACTCCCAAATCGCCCCAAAATCCCTCCAAAGCCCCCAAATACCCCAAGCCTGCCCCAAAAAACCCAAAAACTCCAATCAAGTCCCCCCAAAATCCTCTCCAAATCCCCCCGAAACCCAAAAAGCGCCCCCAAATCTCTTCAAACACTCCAAAATCCTCCAAAATGCAACAAATTCTCCCCAAAGTCCCCAATGCAAAGCACAAAATCCCTCCATATCTCCCCAAAACTCCCCCAAATCCCCTCAAAATCCCCAAAGCCTCAGAAAATCCCCCCAACACAAAATCGCCCAATCCAAACAAATGGCCCCAAAATGCCCCAAAAACCATGCCAAAAATCCCCCCCAAACCTAAAAACTCCCCCCAAGCCCAATAAATCCCCTCAAAATCCCCCAGACCCCCCAAATACCCCCAAAACAGCCCCCAAAACCCCAGAAATCCCCCTAACACGATGAAGTCCCCCCAAAACCCTCTAAAATTCCCTCAAAATCTGTAAAATCCTCCCAAAACCCCCCAAATTCCCCAAAATCCCTCACAAACCCCCCAAAATTCCCCCAAACTCCTCCATAACCACACAAATGCCCCCAAAATCACCAAAAATGCCCTAAAACCCCCCAAAATCGCCTCAAAATATCATAATATACCCCCAGAAAAATCAAAATTATCCCCCAAAACCTTCCAAAAATGCCCCCAAATCCCACCAAAAACCCCAAAATCTCTCTATATCCCTGCAAAATCCCCCCCCAAAAAACAAATCCCCCTAAACCAAATAAAGTCCCCTAAAAGTCCCAAAAATTTCCTCAAAACCCCCAATGGTTCCCCCAAACCCCACAAAACCCCCTAAAATCACCCCAAAATTGCCTCCAAACCCAATAAAGTCCCTCCAAATCCCCCCAAATCCCCTCAAAATCTAAAAAGTCCTCTCAAAAAAACCCAAAATCCCCTTAAAATCCACCCAGTCCCCCCAAAAGCCCCCAAAGCCTTTTAAAACATAAAATATCCCCCCAAAAACTACAAAAATCCCCCCAAATCCAGCCAAACCTTCCCAAGCCAAGCAAGATTCCCCAAAAGCCCCCAAAATCCCCCTAAAATCTTCCCAAATCCTCCCAAACCAAATAAAATCCCCCAAGAATTTCCCAAAAACCCCAAATTCCCCCAAACCCCCTCCCACAGGTTTTGTTTTCTGGGGGGGGGTTGTTGGGTCTGGAGGGATTTTGGAGGGAGATTTTCGGGGATTTATTATTTTGGGGGAATTTTGGGGGTTTTGGGGGTTATTTTTTGAGCATTTGGGAGTTCTTGGGGGTTTTAGGGGGGATTTGGGGGAGTTTTTGGGAATTTTGGGGTTTTTTTAAATTTTCTGGAGGTTTTATGGGAACGTTTGGGTTGATTTTGTGGGGTCCTGGGGAGGTTTTGAAGGGTTTTGGGGAGATTTGGGGGGTCGTGGAAAGGTTTGTGGGAGTTTTGGGGGGCCCTGAGGGGGTCTGGGGCAGGTTTGGGGGGTTTGGAGGGATTTGGGGGTGTTCAGGAGCATTTTAGGGGCTTTTGAGGGATTTTTGAGAGGAATTTTAGGGGAGATTTGGGGGTTTGGGGGGATTTTAGGGGGCTGGGGGGGCCTTGGAGGATTTTGTACAGTTTGGGGGAATTTGGGAGGATTTTGGGGGGATTTGGGGTTTTGCCGGGATTTGGGGACATTTGAGGGCATTTGGGAGGCATTTTGAGGGGGTTTTGGGGGGATTTGGGGTGATTTTTCAGGAGGTTTTTTGGGCGGTTTTCAGGACGGTTTTGGGGTGATTTATAGAGATTTTTGGGGCGGTTTTGGGACATTTTGGGGTGATTTTGGGGTGCCTTTCAGGATGATTTTGGAGTAAGTCTCAGGGTGTTTTTGGGGTGATTTAGGATAATTTTGGGGTTTCTGGCCCCCATTTGGCCTCTCTGGGCAGGAGCTGTTCCTGGGGTCACTGAGGGGGTCCCCAACTCTCGGGGATTTTTGGGGGATTTGGCGTTTTTTTGGGGGGATTTTGGAGTGTTTTGGGGAGATTTTGGGATGTTTTGGGGGGTATTTTTAGGAATATTTTTGAGGGTATTTTTAGGAATATTTTTGGGGGGTTTGGGAATGGGTTTCGGGGTGGTTTGGCATGGGTTTGCAGTCGTCTCTTGAGTGATTTTGGGATATTTCTGGTGAGGTTTTGGGGTGATTTATGGTGGTTTTTCAGGATGTTTTTGGAGTGATTCTGGGGTGATTCTCAGGAAGGTTAGGGGATGGTTTTGGGGTGGTTTTGGAATGTTTGTGGGATGTTTTTGAGGTGATTTGTGGTGGTTTTTCGGGATAAGTTTGGGATTTTTTTGCTGCGATTCTCAGGATGTTTTTTGGATGTTTATGGGATTATTTTGTGGTTTTTCAACCCCCATTTGGCCTCTCTGGCCCAGGAGCTGCTCCAGGGGGGCTGGTGGGGCGGCCCCTGCTCGTCCCGTGTCCTTTGGGGTCACGTTTGGGGTTTGGGGGCTCCTTTTGGGGTGAGGGTTTGGGGTCAGCTTTGGGCTTTGGGGGATCCCTGCTCATCCAGGATCCTTTGGGGTTCGGGCTCTGGATTTGGGGTCTGCAGGTTCCATTTGGACTTTGGGGTCTGGGTTTGGGGGGGGCCCCTGCTCCTCCCGTCTCCTCTGGGGTCTGGGGTCCGGGTTTGGGGGCTCCATTTGGGGTCTGGGGGCTCCATTTGGGGTTTGGGGTCTGGGGGCTCCATTTGGGGTTTGGGAGGTCCCTGCTCATGCCACACCCTTTGGGGTCTGGGGTCTGGGGGCCGGGTTTGGGGTTTGGGGCAGCCCCTGCTTGCCCCCTATCCTTTGGGGTCGGGGTTTGGGTCTGGGGTCTCAGTTTGGGGTTTGCCCCCTTGCAGGGCTCTCTCTCTGAAGCCGATTCCCATTTGGGTCTGGGGGCTCTGTGTTAGAGGAGAGGCCTCAGGCCGAGGAGGGCTCCCCCCATTTCAGGTCAGGGTCCCCCCAGTTTGGGTCGGGGGGCTCCAATTTTGGAGAGGGGTCTCAGGATAAGGGGGATCCTCTTTTGAGTCTGGGGGCTCCTAATTTAGGGAGGGGTCTCAGCCCCAGGGGGGCTCCCAATTTGGGTCTGGGGTCCCAAACGGGCTCAGGGACCCCAAATTGAGTCTGGGGTCGGGATTTGGGTCTGGGGGTTCCCAATTTGAGTCTGGGGTCCCGAATGGGATCAGGGATTCTGAATTGGGTCTGGGGCATCCCAGTGTGAGTCCGGGGGTTCCAATTTGGGGTGGGGTCCCAGTTTGGGTCTGGGGGTTCCCAGTTTGGGTCTGGGGTCCTGAAAGAGCTCGGCAACCCCGAATTGGGTCTGGGGTCTCCATTTGGGTCTGGGGTCCCGACTGGGCTGGGTGACCCCAAATTGGGTCTGGGGTCGCAAATGGGGTTTGGAGGCTCCCAATTTGGGGAGGGGTCTCAGCCCCAGGGGTTCCCAATTTGGGTCTAGGGGCTCCCATTTTGAGTCGGCGTCCCCCCAGTTTGGGTATGGGGTCCCGAACTGGATCGGGGCTCCTGAATTGGGTCTGGGGGCTCCCAGTGTGAGTCTGGAGTCTCGACCGGGCTGGGGGACCCCGAATTGGGTCTGGGGTCGCGATTTGGGTCTGGGAGCTCCCAAGCTGGGGAGGGGTCTCAGGTGCGGGATTTGGGGCGGGGGTCCCAATTTGGGGAGGGGTCTGAGGCCCAGGAGGCTCCCAAATTGGGTCTGGGGTCTCCATTTGGGTCTGGGGTCCCCCAGCAGACCCCTCCCCAAATTAAGTCCCACGAGACCCCTCCCCAAAATAAAAATCAGGATTTTGGGGGTTCTTTGTGATTTTAGGGGTTTTGGGGGGGTTTTGGGGATGCATCCCTGGCAGACCCCTCCCCAAATTAAAACCTCTGTAGACCTCTCCCCAAAATACAAAATGAGATTTTAGGGGTTTTTTTTGTGATTTTTGGGGCATTTTTGGGGTTTTTTGCAGGGTTTTGGGGGCTCCACCCCCTGCAGATCCCTCCCCAAATTAAAACTCTTGAAGACCCCTCCTCAAAATAAAAAAATGGAACTTTAAGGGCTTTTTTGTGATTTTTGTCTAGTTTTTCGGGGGATTTTGGTGGATTTTCTGAGTTTTGGGATATTTGGGTTTTTTAGATTTTTTTTTTTGAGTGTTTTAAGCAATTTTGGTGTTTTTGGGGGGCTCCACCCCCCCTTTTGGGGAGGGGTCCCGTCGCTTTCCCCGGGATCCACCAGGGGGCGCTGCCTCGCCAGTGGGCGTGGTCTTCGCGAGCTGCCCGGCTCAGATTGGCTGCGGACGGGAAGGGGCGGGGATGGGGGCGGGGGCCTTCGGACCCGGAAGCGGCGCAAGGGCACGCGGGGAGCGCGGGAACGGAGCCGAGCGGGGACCCCCGGGGGCCCCAAAATCCCCCGAAACCGCCCCAAAATATCCCCAAAACCTCCTCCTGCCCCCCCACCCCGACCCGCCCCGGGATCCCCTCAAAACCTCCCCCCAAAATCCCCCCAAACCCACCCCGAGACCCCTCTAACCAACCCCGGCAACCCCCCAAATCCCCCAAAACGCCCCAAAATCCCACCCCGAGACCCTCCCTAACCCACCCCGAGACCCCCCCAAAATAACCCCAAAAATCCCCCCCTGAACCCTCCTGAGCCCCCCGGAAATCAACCCGAGAGCCCCAAAATCCCCCGAGATCCCCCCAAATTCCCCTTGGCCCCCCAAGTCCCGGAGCCGCCCCTCAGTTCCCTGAGTCCCCTCGTGATCCCCCGAACCCCCAATCCCCTGTGCCCCCCAAATTTCCTTTGCTCCCCGAACCCCCGAATTCCCTGAACGCCCCCGATTTTGTCCCTGCCCCCCCTGAACCCCCAAATTTCCCCGCTTTGCCCCCCAATTCCCGTTTCCCCCCCAGTTCGCGGTGCCCCCCCCATGCTCCTCCTGTCCCGGGGGTCCCCTCGGGCCTTTCACCGCTCGGGGGGGGCCCTGGGGGGGCTCGGCCCTGACCCCCCCAAAAACGGGGACACCCCCAAAACCAGCCGAGACCCCCCCCAAAATGAGGTCAGTGACTTGGGGGGCTCCTTTTTAGGGGGGTCCTGGGATTTGGGGGGCTCTCGGGGTTTTGGGGGGATCCCGCCCTTTTTTGGGAGAGGTCCCGAGACTTTGGGGGGCGGGGGGGTGCCGCTATTTGGGGGGATCCCGGCATTTTTGGGGGGAGGTCCTGGGATTTTGGAGGGTCCCGGCCGCTTTTTTGAGGGGGTCGCGGTATTTGGGGGGCCCTGGCTGTATTTCGGGGGGTCCCGGCCCTTTTTGGTGGGTCCCGGAATTTGGGGGGTGGTCCCGGTGTTTTGGGGGGGTCCTGGCTCTTTTTTTTCGGGGCTCCCGGCATTTGAGGGTCCTGGGATTTGGGGGGGGTCCCGACTTTTTTGAGGAGGGGTCCCGGCTCCTTTTGGGGCAGGGGGTCCCACTATTTGGAGGGGCTCCTGATATTTTTGGGAGGGTCCCGGTATTTTGGGGGGCCCCTTTTTGGGGGGGTCTTGGAATCTGGGGGGTGGTCCGGTATTTAGAGAGGGTCCCGGCCATTTTGGGGGGGGTCCCAGTATTTGCGGGGGAGATCCCGACCCCTTTTTGGGGAGTCCCGGAATTTGGAGCAGTCCCTGATCTTTATTTGGGGAGGGGTCCCGGAATTTCGGGAATGGTTCCATTAATTTGGGGGGGTTCTGGCCCTTCTTTTGGGGGGGATCTTGGGCCTTTTTTTGGGGGGAGTTCTGGCTCTTTTGGCGGGTCCCTGTCCTTTCTTTTGGGGGGGTCCCCAGTATTTTGGGGAGGGCGTTCCCGGACATTTTTGGGGAGGGGGGGTCCCGGTATCTGAGGGATCCTGGCCCTTTTTAGGGGGGGTGCCAGAATTTGGGGGATGGTCCCGGTATTTGGGGGGTCCCGGCCGCTTTTTGAAGGGGGGGGGGGTGGTTCGGGTATTTGGGGAGGGGTCCCAGCTCCTGTTTTGGGGTTCCCAGTATCTGGGGAGGTTCCTGACAATTTTTTGGGGAGGTCTCGGATTTGGGGGAGGGGGCTGATCGTTTTGGGGGGGTCCCGGCCCTTTTTTTGAGAGGGAGTCCCGGAATTTGGGGGCTGGTCCCGATATTTTGGGGGGTCCCAATATTTTGGGGGGTCCCGATATTTTGGGGGGCTCCTGCCCCTTTTTTTGGGGGGTGGTCCCAGTATTTTGGGGGGCCCTGGATCTTTATTTGGGAGGGCCCCGGTATTTGGGGGGGTCCCGGTATTTATGGGGGGGGGTCCGAGCCCTTTTTTGGAGGGAGTCCCAGTATTTGGGGGGGTCCCAGCTCTTTTAGGGGGTGTCCCGGTATTTGGGGTGTTCCCACTATTTTGGGGAAGGGTCCTGATATTCTGAGGGGTCCAGGCCCTTTTATTGGGGGGGGGTAGCAGAATTTGGGGGGTGGTCCCGGTATTTGGGGGGGGGTTCCTGGTTCTGTTTTGGCAGAGTCCTGGTAATTGGAGAGGGGACGTGGGGCTTTGTTCAGGGGCCTTGGACTTGGGGGCGTCCCAGATTTTCGGGGTTCCAGATTTTGGAGTCCCAGATTTTGGGGTCCCAGATTTGGAGTGTTCGGGATGTGGGGTTCCTGATTTGGGGTGCCCCAGCTTCGGGGATCCCCAGATTTTGGGGGTGCCCCCAGATTTGGGGGTCCCGAATTTTGGGAGTTCCCAGATTTTGGGATGTCCCAGATTTGGAGGTCCCCGATTTTGGGGTGTCCCCGATTTGGGGATGTCCTGGATTTTGGAGCTTTGAGATTTTGGGGGGTCCTGGATTTGAGGTCCTTGATTTTGGGGTCTTGGTATTTGGGGGGTCCCGGATTTTGGGGTGTCCCAGATTTGGGGATCCCGGATTTTGAGGTGTCCCAAATTTTGGGGGGTCCCCGATTTTGGAGTGTCCTCAGATTTTTGGGAGTTCCAGATTTTGGGGTTCCCGAATTTTGGGATGTTCCAGACCTGGGGGGTCCCCGATTTTGGGGTGTTCCTGATTTGGAGGGTCCCGGATTTGGGTGTCCCCGATTTTGGGGATCCCAGATTTTGGGGGTTCCCGGATTTTAGGGTGGCCCAGATTTTAGGGGGGTCCCAATCTGGGGGGGTCCCGGTCCCCTTTTTTGGGGGGGTCCTGGATTTTGGTGTCCCAAATTTTGGGATCTTGGTATTTGGGATTTCCCCGATTTTGGGGTGTCCCGGCTCTTTTTGGGGTCCCATATTGTGGGGATTTTGGGGTGTCCCGGATTTTGCGTTTTTTTTGGGGGGGGGTCTCTCACTCTGTGCCCCCCCCCAAGGTCGCCGTGCGGGGCCGGGGGCGCCCGGTGCCCGTGGGGAGAGTGAGCCGGGCTGCGAGCATGGCCGGTACTGGGATATACTGGGTTATACTGGGAATGGGACTGGGGGCACTGGGAGCAACTGGGATGGACAGCACTGGGAGGAAATGGGAGGGACTGGAATGGACTGGGATATACTGGGAGGGACTGGGAATGGGACTGGGAGCACTGGGATGGACTGGGGATGAACTGGGATGGACTGGGAGGGACTGGGGATGAACTGGAAGGGACTGGGAGGGACTGGGAGCACTGGGATGGTGCCCATGGGGAGAGTGAGCCGGGCTGCGAGCATGGCCGGTACTGGGATATACTGGGATGGACTGGGATATACTGGGAGGGACTGGGAGGGGATGAGGAGGGAATGGGAGGGGACTGGGAAAGGGAAATTGGGGAACTGGGAGCACTGGGTGGGACTGGAATGAGGAATTAGGGAACTGGGATGGACTGGGATCGATTGGGAATGGGAAACTGGGGAACTGGGATGGACTGGGAGAAACTGGGAGGGATTAGGGGGAACTGGGAATGGGAACTGGGAGCACTGGGAGGGAGTGGGAGCATTGGGAGTGGGAAATGGGAGAACTGGGAGGGACTGGGAGGGGACTGGGAATGGGGAATTTGGGAACTGGGAGCACTGGGAGGGAATTGGGAGGGAAGGAAGGGACTGGGAATGGGCAATTTGGGGGACTGGGATGGACTGGGGGTCACTGGGATTTGGGGGTCCCCCATTGGTGTCCCCAGGTCTGTCTCTGGGGGCTTTTGGGGGGTTCCCGTTTTTGGGGTCTCTCAGTGTTTGGGGTCCCCCTCAGGTCTGGCTCTGGAATTGGGTCTGGGGGCTTTGGCCAAGGCTGCCCGGACGCGGCTGCGGGGGCAGGAACGGCCCCAGGGTGAGTGAGAGAGCCGAGAGACCCCAGACCCAACTGGGGCTGATCCCCAGATCCCCCGAGACCCCAGACCCAACTGGGGTCTGATGCCCCCAAAATCCCCCCACAAATCTTCCCCAAATCCCCCAGACCCAATTGGGGTCTCACCCATCCCAAATTTCCCCCCGCCCCATTTCGGAGGTCCCCCTCCCCATTTTGGGGGTCCCCATCCCCAATTTCAGGGTCTCCCACCCCCTGTTTGGGGGTCTCCATCCCCAGTTTTGGGGATTCCCACCCCAGTTCTGGGATTCCCATACCCATTTTGGGGGTCCCCATCCCAATTTGGGGGTCCCTCACCCCAATTTGTGGATCCCCACCCCAATTTGGGGTCTCCTTCCCCATTCAGGGGTCCCCAACCCCAGTTCTGGGGTCCCTATCCCAAATTTTGTGTTCCCCCTCCCCATTTTTGTGATTCCCACCCCAATTTCAGGGTCCCCATTTTGGGGTTCTGTCCCGCAGGTCCCGCCCTGTCCGAGGGCAGCGCTGAGCGTTTGGTGGCCGCGCTCAGCCGGGCCCGGGGGGCGGCGCTCAAGGTGGGGCAGCTGCTCAGCATGGCAGGTGAGACCCCAAAACACCCTAAAATACCCCCAAAGCACCCTTAAAATACCCCAAAGCACCCCTAAAATACCCCAAAAACACCTCTAAAACCCCTCAAGGTTGGGCAGCTGCTGAGCATGGCAGGTGAGACCCTAAAATACCCCCAAACTACCCCCAAACTACCCCCAAAATATGAAAAAACCCCACAAAAATACCCCCCAAAATACCCCTAAAATACCAAAAACTACCCCCCAAAACCACACCAAAAATACCCCTCAAAATGCAGAAAAATGCCTCTAAGATGCCCCCAAAATACCCCAAAACTATCCCCAAAAATACCCCAAAACCCCTCAAGGTGGGCCAGCTGCTCAGCATAGCAGGTGAGAGCCTAAAAATACCTCAAAAGTACCCAAAAAGCCACCACAAAAATACAAAAACTACTCAAAAAATACCCCCAAAGTACAAAAAAAATTATCCCAAAAATACCTCAAAATCCCCTCAAAAATACCAAAAAAACCCTCCCAAAATACCCTAAAAATAACCCCAAAATACCCCAAACCCACCCCAAAAATTTTAAAAAATACCCTTATAAATACAAGAAAATTACCCCCAAACACCCCAAAAATACCCCTAAAATACCCCAAAAATGTCCCAAAATAACCCTAAAATACAAAGAAAATTACTCCCAAAATACCCCATGAAAATACACCCAATATACCCCCAAAACCTTAAAAAACCATCCCAAAACCCCTAAAAACCCCAAAAATCCCCCCCTAAACCCCACAGATTTGGGTCTCCTGGCCCCGCAGCTGCAGGGTGGGATTTGGGGTCTCTCATCCCGTAAATACCCCTAAGTGCCCCAAAATCCACACAAAAATCCCATAAAACCCTCTAAAACCCTCTAAAACCGTATAGAAATCCCCTAAATCCCTCAGACTGGGAGCTGCTGCCCCCGCAGCTGCAGGGTTGGATTTGGGGTGGGATTTGGAGTTTCCCATCCCTTAAATGTCCCAAAATCCCCCCTAAAATCCCATGAAACCCCATAAAATCCCCTAAAATCTTCTAAAATCCCTGAAATCCCTCAGACTCAGAGCTGCTGCCCCCGCAGCTGCAGGGTGGGATTTGGGGTGGTTTGGGGTGGGATTTGGGGTCCCCAATCCCATAAATCCCCATGAATCCCCATGAATCCCCTCTGACCCGCAGACGCGGAGGTGCTGCCCCCGCAGCTGCAGCCGCTGCTGGCGCGGCTCAGGCAGAGCGCGGAGCCCATGCCAGGCTGGCAGAGCCGGGTGAGTGACACAGCCCCGAACCCCAAACACCCCAAAACCCAAAATCCCAAACCCAAAACCTCCAAATCCCAAAACAGCCCAAAATCCCAAACAGCCCCAAACACTCATAATCCCAAATCGCGAATCGCAAACACCCCAAATCCCAAAATCCCAAATTCCAAAAACCCCCAAACCCCAAAATCTCCAAAACCCCAAATCCCAAATCCAAGAAATTCCAAATCCCAAAACCCCAAATCCCAAATCCAAGAAATCCCAAACCCCAAAAATCCAAACTCCAAAATCCTAAATCCCAAAACCCCCAAAATCCCAAACCCCAAAATCCTAAAATCCCAAGACAGCCCAAAATCCTAAATCCCAAACCCCAAACACCAAAAATCCCAGACTCAAACACCCCAAATCCCAAACACCCCAAAATCCTAAATCCCCAAAACCTCAAAAACCCCAAAACCCCAAATGCCACAAATCCTAAATCAGCCCAAAATCCCAAACCCTAAAAACCCCAAATCTCAAAAATCCCAAAATCCTAAAATCCCAAACTCCAAAATTCCCAAAAACCCCAAACCCCACAAAAACCCTAAACCCCCAAACCTTAAAAACCATAAACCCAAAAATCCCAAAACCTCAAATCCCAAATCCACAAAACCCCCAAAACCCAAATGTGTTTGAGAACACTCCAAACCCCTAAATCCTAAATCTCAAAACAACCCAAAATCCTAAATCCCAAACACTCCAAAAAACCCAAATCCCCAAAACCCCAAATCCCAAACACTCCAAACCCCAAACACCTCAAAATCCGAAATCCCTAAAACCCCTAATCCCAAAAGCCCTCAAACCCCAAATCCCAAAAGCCCAAAATCTCCAAAACTCCCAAATCCCAAAAACCTCAAACCTCAAAATCCCAAAACCCCAATAACCCCAAAATCCTAAATCCCAAACCCTCAAAAAACCAAAAACCCCCAAAACCCACAAAATACCAAAACCACAAACCCCAAAAATCTCAAAAACCCCAAACCCCAAATCCTAAACACCCCAAAACCCCAAATCCTAAAAACCACAAACCCCAAAATACAAACCCCAAAACCAGAAAAATCCCCAAACACCAAAAACCCTGAAACCCAAACACCTCCAAATCCCAAAAACCCAAACCCCAAAAACCAGAAAAATCCCAAAACCCCCTAAAACCCCAAAAACCCAAAAAAAACCAAAACCCCAAATCCCCAAAAATCCCAAAAACCGAGACTGGGGGTTTTGGGGTTTTTACAGGATTTTGGGGAGATTTTTGTAGGATTTTAAGGAATTTTTGGGATTTTTATGGGGTTTTTATATGACTTTTTAATATGGTTTTTATGGGGTTTTTATAGGATTTTGGGGTATTTTCCCATATTTTTGCTATTTTTATCCAGATTTTTTTGGGATCCCCTGATCCTGAACACGGAGCTGGGTCGGGAGCAGCTCCAGGAATTCCAGGATTTGGGATTTTATAGGATTTGGATAGGATTTTGGCCATATTTTCACACAGAGTTTTGGAAATTTTGGGGGAATTTTTGGTGGGATTTTGGGGATTTTTGGGAATTTTTCCCCCTCAGGCCATCCTGGACATGGAATTCCCGGGATTTGGGGTTTTTAGGGGGTTTTAATGGGATTTTTATAGGATTTTTATGGGGTTTTTGAGCTATTTTGCCATATTTTGGGCATTTTTATCTGGATTATTTGGGGATTTTTTTGGGAATTCTTTGGAATTTTGGGAATTCTCTCCCCAGGCTGTCCTGGACGCTGAGCTGGGCCGGGGCTGGCAGGAGCAGCTCCAGGAGTTCCAGGATTTGGGGATTTTATAGGATTTTGGGGTATTTTGGCCATATTTTGGCCATTTTTACCCGGATTTTTTTGGAGATTTTTTTGGGAATTCTTTGGAATTTTGGGAATTCTCTCCCCAGGCCGTGCTGGACGCTGAGCTGGGCCCGGGCTGGCGGGAGCAGCTCCAGGAGTTCCAGGAGGTTCCGGTGGCCGCCGCCTCCCTGGGCCAGGTGCACCGGGGGCGGCTGCGCTGCGGGACCCCCGTGGCCATCAAGGTGCAGGTGGGAAACGGGGGAAAAATGGGAATTTTGGGGAAATTTGGGAATTTTTGGGCAATTTTGGGGATTTTTTTTGGAATTTTGCTGCATTTTGGGGGGAATGTTTTGGAAATTTTGGGGGGTTTGGTGGGAATTTTTGGGGAATGTTCTTTGCATTTTGAGTTTTTTTTTTTTCTTCTTTGATTTTTGGGAAATTTTTGGGGCTTTAAAATTTTTGGGGAAATTTTGGGATTTTAAGGGAATTTTTTTGGGTGGGAATCTGGGAAATTGGGACACAAATTTTGGGCATTTGGGCAGGAACTGAGGCTGGAATTTGTGGATTTGGGCTGGAATTTGGGTTCTGGGATAGGAATTTGGGCTGGAATTTTGGGGATTTAGGTGGGAATGTGGGAGTCTGGGTCAGGAATTTGGGGAATTGGGGCTGGAATTTGGGAAAGAATTTTGGGAATTGGGGTGGGAATTTTGGTGGGAGTCTGGGAATTCGGGCAGGAATTTGGGAATTTGGGCTGGATTTCAGGCTCAAATTGATGGATTTGGGCTGCAATTTTGGGAATTGAAGCTGGAACATGGACCCAAGGGTTGGAATTTTGGGAATTTGGGTGGGATTTGGGCAGGAATTTTGGGAATTTGGGTGGGATTTGGGCAGGAATTTCCGTGGTTGTGTCCCTGCAGTACCCGGGCATCGCCCGCAGCATCGGCAGCGACGTCGAAAATCTCCTGACCCTGCTGAGCCTCACGCCAGGGCTGCCAAAAGGTGCCAAAAACACCCCAAAACACCCAAAGCACCCCAAAATCACCCAAACCCCCACAAAATTAGCCCAAAATCACCTAAAATTGCCCCAAATGACCTCAAATCACCCTAAAATTAGCCCCAAAACACCTAAAACATCCAAAATGGCATAAAATCACCACAATATCCCCAAATCAACCCCAAACCCACCCAAAATTGCCTCAAAATCACCCCAAAATTACCTAAAACACTCAAAATCACCTAAAATCACCTAAATACCCCAAAATACCCCCCATCAATCCAATTTCACCCTAAAATCACCCAAAACCACAAAAAATCACCCCAAACCCACCAATATTTACCTTAAATCACCTGAAATCACCCCAAAATCAACCCAAATTCACCCTAAAATCACCTCAAAATTAGCCCAAAACCACCTAAAATCACCCAAAATACCCCCAAATCAATCCAGTTTCACCTGAAAATCACCCCAATTTCACCTGAAAATCACTCCAAATCACCCAAAATTAGGCCCAAATCACCTTAAACACTCCTAAATCACCTCAGAATCACCCCAAGTCACCCCAAAATCAACCCAAAATTAGCTTGAAATCACCCCAAAATCAACCCAAATTCACCCTAAAATCACCCCAAATTCCCTCAAGTCACCTGAAATCATCCCAAAATTACCCCAAAAATCCCCACTTTCTCCCTCAAATCCCATTATTTATGCCCAAACTCCCATTATTTTCCCAAATTCCCCTTTTCCCCCAAAATCCCATTATTTTTCCCCCCAAACCCCACTATTTATTCCCAAAATCCCATTATTTAATTCACCGGATCCCTTTATTTATTTTCCCCAAAATCCCCCTTTTTACTCCCAAAACCCCATTATTTAGTTCCCCCAAAGCTCCATTATTTTTCCCCAAAATTCCCTTATTTAATTCCCAGTTTCCCATTATTTTTCCCCCTCCAAATCCCCACCTTTCTCTCCAACATCCCCTTATTTAATTCCCAAACCCCCATTGTTTCCCCCCAAATCCTTCTATTTTCCCCAAATTCCCATTATTTCTCCCAAATTCTCCTTATTTTTCCGCAAATCCCATTATTTAATTTCCACAAATCCCATTCTATATTTTCCCAAATTCCTGTTATTTTTTCCCCCAAAATCCCATTATTTAATTCCCAAAAATGCCATTATTTATTTCCCCCAAATCCCCATTTCCCCCCTCAATTTCCCCTTATTTTTTCCCCAAATTCCCACTATTTACCCCAATCCCATTATTTAATTCCCCAAACCCCAGAATCCCTTTATTTATTCCAAAATCCCCACTATTTTCCCCCCAAAACCCCATTATTTATTTTTCCCAAAATCCCATCACTTATCCCCAAAATGGCATTATTTTTCCCCCAAATCCCATTATTTAATTCCCCAAAATTACACTGTTTTTCCCAAAATTCCCATTATTTGTCCCCCAAAATTTCCATTATTTATCCCCCAAATTCCCACTATATTTTCCCCCAAAATCCCATTATTTCATTCCCAAAATTCCTTTTATTTTCCCCCAAATTCCCACTATATTTTCTAAAAACCCCATTATTTATTCCCAAATTCCCATTATTTTTCCCAAAAAATCCCATTATTTTTCCCCCACCAAATTCCCATTATTTATCCCCAAATCCCATTATTGAAATCCCAAAATTCCTTTTGTTTTCACCCAAATTCCCACTGTATTTTCCCAAATTCCCATTATTTCCCCAAAATTCCCATTATTTATTTTCCCCAGAAATCCCATTATTTATTGGGCACTATTTCCCCTCAAAATTCCTATTTTGCCCCCCAAATTCCCACTATATTTTCCCAAAATCCCATTATTTATTTCCCCAAATTCCCCCTTTTCCCCCAAAATCCAATTTTTTTTCCCAAAAATCCCATTATTTTCCCCAAATCCCATTGTTTCCCCCCAAAATCCCATTATTTATTTCCCCAAAATCCCATTAATTATCCCTCAGAGTCCCATTATTTCCCCCAAATCCCATTATTTTATTCCCCAAAATTCCCATTATTTATTTCCCAAAATCCCATTATTTATCCCCCAAATTCCCACTATATTTTCCCAAATTCCCATTATTTTTCCCCAAAATCATATTGTTTGTTTCCTAAAATCCCATTATTTACATCCCCCAAAATCCCATTATTTATTTTCCCCAAATTCCCACTATTTACCCCAATCCCATTATTTATTTTTCCCCAAAATCCCACTGTTTTCCCCCTAAACCCCATTATTTATTTCCCCCCAAAATCCCATTATTTATTTTCCCCAAATTCCCATTATTTTTCCCCAAAATCATATTGTTTGTTTCCTAAAATCCCATTATTTACATCCCCCAAAATCCCATTATTTTCCCAAAGTCCCATTATTTCCCCCCAAAATCCCATTATTTATTTCCCCCAAAATCCCATTATTTATTTTTCCCCAAAATCCCATTATTTTTCCCCCAACTTCCCATTATTTAATTCCCCAAACCCCAAAATCCCATTATTTATTCCAAAATCCCCACTATTTTCCCCCAAAACCCCATTACTTATTTTCCCCAAAATCCTATCACTTATCCCCAAATCCCCATTATTTATTTCCCCAAAATCCCGTTAGTTATCCCTGAGAGTCCCATTATTTCCCCCAAATCCCATTATTTAATTCCCCAAAATGACACTGTTTTTCCCAAAATTCCCATTATTTCCCCCCAAAATCCCATTATTTTTTCCCCCAAATCGTGTTATTTCTTCCCTAAAATCCCATCATTTATTTTCCCAAAATTCCCATTATTTTCCCCAAATTCCCATGATTCCCCCAAACGGCCGTTGCTCCCCAGGCCTGTTCGCGGCGCCGGCGCTGCGGGCGCTGCAGCGGGAGCTGGAGCTCGAGTGCGACTACGAGAGGGAGGCCCAGAGCACCCAAAAGTTCCGGTGGGTTTGGGCAAATTCGGGGCTTTTTTGGGATTTTTGGGGCTTTTTGGGATTTGGGGCGATTTTTGGGGCGATTTTAGAGGGAGTTATTGGGGATTTTGGGGCTTTTTGAGGGGATTTTAAGGGGATTTTTGAGGGGATTTTAAGGCAGCTTTAGGGGAATTTTGAGGGGATTTGGGGGAATTTTAGGGGGGATTTTTGGGTGGGATTTTGGGGCTTTTTGAGGGGATTTTAGGGCAGCTTTAGGGGAATTTTAGGGGATCTTAGGAGATTTTGGGGCAGTTTTAGGGCAGGTTTTGGGGGATTTTAGGGCAGTTTTAGGGGAATTTTAGAGGGATTTTGGGGTTTTTAGAGGGGATCTTAGGGGCAGTTTTGGGGCAGTTTTGGGGGGAGATTTAGGGGCAGGTTGAGGGGATTTGGGGGTGATTTTGGGGCAGTTTTAAAACAGTTTTAGGGCAACTTTTGGGGATTTCGGGGGGCTTTTAGGGGCAAACTTAGGAGCAATTTTTGGGGATTTGGGGAGATTTTAGGGGCACCTTTAGGAGATTTTTAGGAGGATTTCAGGGGATTTTGGGGCACTTTCAGGGCAGGTTTAGGGGGATTTTAGAGGGGATTTGGGGCGATTTTAGGGCATTTAGGGGATTTCAGGCGCTGCTGCGGGAGCTGGAGCGCGACTGCGCGAGGGAGGCCCAGAGCACACGGAAATTCCGCTCAGTTTGGGCAAATTTGGGGCTTTTTGGGGTTTTTTGGGATTTTTGGGATTCTTTTGGGGTTTTGGGATTTTTTCAGGGAAGTTTTTGGGGGAGTTTTGGGAGTTTTCGAGGGAATTTTGGGGCAGTTTTTGGGGATTTTAGGGGAATTTATAGGAGATTTTGGAGGGAATTTTAGGGGGAATTCTGGGGGATTTTGGGGCAGCTTTAGGGGATTTTGGGGCAGTTTTGGGGCAGTTTTTGGGCAGTTTTGGGGGCTTTTAGGAGGATTTTAGGGATTTTCGAGGATTTGGGGTCAGGTTTAGGGGAGGGACATTGGGGGCATTTTTGGGAATTTTGAGGGAATTTTAGGGGGGATTTGGGGCAGTTTTAGGGGACTTTGGGGGCATTTTGGGGGAATTTTATGGTGGATTTAGGGGCAGGTTGAAGGCATTTTTAGGGCAGTTCTGGGGCAGTTTTAGGGGAATTTGGGGGGGTTTAGGAGCAGTTTTAGGGGATTTAGGGGCAGTTTTAGGACACTTTTGGGGCAGTTTAGGGAATTTTGGGGATTTCAGGCGCTGCTGCGAGAGGGAGGCCCAGAGCACCCGGAAATTCCGGGGGGTGCGGGGAAATCTGGGGGGATTTGGGGATTTTAGGGGAATGTTGGGGTTTTGGGGACTTTTTGGGAATTTCTGGGGTGAGTTTTGGGGTGTTTTTTGGGGCAGTTTTAGGGTTTTTGGGGGGAATTTTATGGGGTTTTCAGGCAGAGTTTGGGAATTTTAGGGGAATTTTGGGGGATTTTGGGGGATCTGGGGGATTTTAGAGGGGATTTTGGGATGATTTTAGGGGATTTTGGGGCATTTTAGGGGCAGATTTAGGGGATTTAAAGGAATTTTAGAGGGGATTTTCAAGCAGTTGTGGGGTACGTTTTGGTGGATTTTAGGGGATTTCAGGGCAGTTTTAGGGGAGTTTTAAGGGAGTTTTGGGGGATTTTGGGGCACTTTTAAGACAGTTTTAGGGCATTTGATGGGGATTTTGGGGCAGTTTTTGGGGATTTTCTTGGCGGTTTTTGGGATTTGGGATTTTTGGGATGTTCTCAGGTCCCTTCTGAGTTCCGACCCCTTTTTCTGGGAGGGTTTTTGGGGTGATTTCTGCAGTTTCTGGGTGGATTTTTTGGTTTTTGTTTTGTTTTGTTTTGTTTTGTTTTGTTTTGTTTTGTTTTTTGCCAGATTTATGGGGTTTTTTTTCATTTTTCCTTGGAAATTTTGGGATTTGGGGTTTTGGGATGTTCCTGATCCCTGCTGGGCTCTGACCCCTTTTTCTGGGTGGGGTTTTGGGGCGAGTTTTGGGATTTTTAGGCCATTTCTGGGTGGATTTTTTTTGGGTTTTCATGGAATTTAATGGAAGTTTTGGTGATTTTTGAGATTTGGGTTTGGGACTTTTTGGGATTTGGGTTTTTTGGGATGTTCCCAGGTCCTTCCTAAGTTCTGACCCCTCTTTCTGGGTGGGGTTTTTGGGGCGATTTTTGCCATTTTTGGGCCGTTTCTGGGTGGATTTTTCGGGATTTTTGCTTGGAATTTTCAAGATTTTTTGGGATTTGGGATTTTTGGGATTTTCCTGATCCCTCCTGAATTCCAACAACTATTTCCAAGTTGGATTTTTGGGACGATTTCTGCATTTTTGGGGTCATTTCTGGGTGGATCTTTGGGGGGTTTTCTTGATTTTTTGGGGGTTTTTTTCCCCGGATTTTCACTCGGAATTTTTGGGATGATTTGGGATTTTTGGGATTTTCCAGGTCTCTCCTGAGTTCCAGCCCCTTTTTCTGGGAGGGGTTTTTGGGGTGATTTTTGCACTTTTGGGCCATTTCTGGGTTGATTTTTTGGGAGTTTTTTTGGATTTTTGGGGTTTGGGAGTTTTTGGGATTTGAGTTTCAGATTTTTTTGGGGTTTGGGATTTTTGGGGTGCTCCCTGATCCCTGCTCCGTTCCAAGTCCTTCTTCCAGGAGGGCTTTTTGGGGCGATTTTCACAGTTTCTGGGTGGATTTTTTTTGGGGTTTGCGTGGAATTTTGTGGGATTGTTTTGGGGATTTTTTGGGATTTTGGGGGTTTTGGGATTGTTCCAGGTCCCTGCTCGGTTCCGACCCCTTTTTCTGGGTGGGATTTTTGCACTTTTGGGCCATTTCTGGGTGGATTTTTTTTGGGGGGGGGGTGGTTTTTTGGGGGTTTTTTTGGGTTTTTTTTGGTTGGTTTTTTTGCCAGTTTCATGGGATTTTGGGGATTTTCACTTGAAATTTTTGGTATTTTTTGGGATGTTGCCAGGTCCCTGCTCAGTTCCGACCCCTTTTCCTGCGAGGGATTTTTGTACTTTTGGGGCCATTTCTGGGTGGATTTTCTCTGGGTTTCAGCCGAATTTTATGTAACTTTTTCGAGATTTTTGGGGTTTCCACTCGGAATGTTTCGGGATTTTGGTGTGTCTGGGGTTGCCGCCGGTCTCTCCTGAGCTCCGACCCCTTTTCCTGCGAGGGATTTTTGCGCTTTTGGGGCCATTTCTGGGTGGGTTTTTCCGGGATTTCGGGCGTTTCGGTGATTTTGGTTTCCCCAGGGCGCTGCTGGGCCCCGATCGCTTTTTCCGCGTGCCCGCCGTGGTTCCCGCGCTCAGCGCGCGCCGCGTGCTCTGCACCGAGTGGGGGCGGGGCGGGGCCCTGGAGCGCTGCCGGGGCCTCCCCCAGGAGCGGCGCGACCAGGTGCGGTTTGGGGGGTTTTGGGGGGTTTTGAGGTTTTTTAGGGGGGCTTTGGGGTTCTTTAGGGGGTTTTGGCGGGATATTGGGTGGGTTTTAGGGGATTTTGGAGGGATTTTTTGTGATTTTTAGGCGGATTTTGGGGCGATTTTTGGTATTTGCGGGGGGGTGGATCTTGGATTTTTAGGGGGGTTTTTGGGGGGTTTGGACGGGGTTGGGGGGATTTTGGGGGGTTTTGGGGTTTTTAAGGGGATTTATTGGGAGTTTTTGGGGGGGTTGAGGGGATTTGGGGGGGATTTGGGTTTTTTGGGGGACTGTTGGGTAGATTTGTGTGGGGTTTGGGGATTTGGGAGGATTTGGGGATGTTTGGGGATTTGGGGGATTTTGGGCGGGGTTTGGGGTTTTGGGGGCATTTGGGGATTTTCAGGGGGCGATTTTTAGGAGATTTTGGGGGTGGATTTAGGGGGAATTTGGAGGGATTTTTGGGGGGTTTGGGGGTGATTTTAGGGGAGATTTGGGGGAATTTTGGGGTCTTTGCGTGGTGCCGGAGCATCCCGCAGGAGAGCAGAGAGCAGGTGGGGACGAGGGGCACCAACGGGGGGATTTGGGGATTTTGTGGGGTTTGGGATTTTCGGTATTTTGGAGGGAGATTTTGGGATTTTTAGGGGGAGGTTTGGAGATTTTTGGGGGGATTTTTGTGGGGTTTGAGGGATTTTTACGGGGGGGGGGGTTGGGGGATTTTTTTGGGGGGATTTTGGGAAGTATTTGGGGGTTTTTTTTGGAATATTTGGGGGATTTTGAGGGGATTTTGGAGCGATTTTTGGTATTTCGGGGGGATTTGTGGGGGGGAGGTTGGGGGATTTTGGAGGAATTTTTTGGGATTTTTGGGGGAATTTTTGGGATGATTTGGGGGGTTGAGGATTTTGGGGGGAATTGGGGTTTTTTAGGGGGATTTTTGGGTGTTTTGGGGAGATTTTTGGGGAGGTAATTTGGGGGGGGTTAGGGGGAATTTGGGGGGATTTTGAGGAGATTAGGGGGTATTTTGGGGGGGTGTTGGGGGGATTTGGGGGGATTTGAGGTTTTTTGGGGGGAATTTTGGGAGTGGATTTTGGGGCAATTTTTGAGTTTCTTAGGGGGATTTTGGGGGGTTTTTTAAGGTATTGGGGTGTTTGGGGGAATTTTGGGGGATTTTAAGGGGATTTGTGGGGATCTGGGATTTTCTGGTGAAATTTTTGAGGTGGTTGGGAAATTTTGCGGATTTTAGGGGAGATTTTGGGTTTGTTAGGGACATTTTGGGGAATTTGGGGATTTTTGTGGAATTGGGAGAATTTGGAGGGAATTGGGGGCATTTTTATGGGGAATTTGGGGGATTTTTGGGAACTTTTAGGGTTTATTGGGTGGGAATGAGGAGAATTTGGGGATTTTTTGGGGGATTTGGGAGAATTTGGGATTTGGGGAGATTGGGGATTTTTAGGGGGGGATTTTGGGGGAAGTTTTGGGGGGGTTTTGGGGGTTTGTTTGGGGGGATTTTGTGGAGGTTTTATGGGAATTTTTGGGGATTTTTTTTATTTTGAGGGATTTTGGGGGGGATTTTTGTGAAGGTTTTATAGGAACTTTTGAGAAATTTTGGGGGATTTTGTGGCATTTCTACTGCATTTTTTGGTGGTTTTTAAACAGAATTTTCATAGTTTTGGGATTTTTTTCAGGTTTTTTGGGCTTTTAATGCCCCTGCTCCCAAATTTAACCCTTTCCCGCCCGAATTTAACCCTTTCCCGCCCAGATCTGCACGGAGCTGCTCCGGCTCTGCCTCCAGGAGCTTTTCCAGTTCCGCTTCATGCAAACCGACCCCAACTGGGCCAATTTCCTCTACGACCCCGAGAGGCACAAAGTGAGCAAAAAAATCTGAATTTTGGCCAATTTTGGGAATTTTCTGGGATTTTAGGGGAATTAAATGGGATTTCAAGGGGATTTTTGTCCAGGATTTTGGGGGAATTTTTCAGGATTTTTGAGGACTTTGGGGATTTTTTTCACCAGGATTTTTTGAGGACTTTTTTTTTTGTGATTTTTTAGGATTTTTTGAGGATTTTTGGGGTATTTTTTTATTTTTTCAGGATTTCCTGGGATTATTCTTCAGTGTTTTGGGGGATTTTTAAAAAGAATTTTGGGGATTTTTTGAGGACTTTTTTGGGGATTTTGGAGGAATTTTTTGGGGATTTTTCAGGAATTTTTTTATTTTTCCAGGAATTTTTTGGAATTTCTTGAGAATTCTGTGGAGATTTTTTTGGACAATTTTTCAGGATTTTTGGGGGGTATTTTTTCAAGATTTTTTTTTTTGTTATTTTTTTCAGGACTTTTGGGGAATTGTTTGGGGATTTTTTTTGACAATTTTCCAGGATTTTTTGGTGATTTTTTTGAGGATTTTTTCATGACTTTGCGGGTTTTTTTTAAAGAATTTTCTGGGATATTTTTTCAAGGATTTTTGGAGGGGGTTTTTTGAGTATTTTTTTTTGTATTTTTTGAGGATTTTGGGAGGATTTTTTCAGGATTTTTTGGGGGATTTTTTTGGAATTTTTTGAGGACTTTTTGAGAATGTTTTTTGGATTTTTTTTCAGGATTTTTTGGGGGATTTTTTTTGGGGTGGGGAATTTTTAGGCATTTTTGGAATTTTTTTCAGGATTTTTTTGTTTGTTTGTTTTTTAGGATTTGGGACAAATTTTTGGGGGATTTTTTTAGGAGAGCCCAACCACCTCCCCATCCCCCAAATTTGGGAATTTTTGGGGGTATTTTTGAGGATTTATTTGGATTTTTGGTGTTTTTGTCCCCCAGGTGACGCTGTTGGATTTCGGAGCGTGCCGGAGCTTCGAGAAGGAGTTCACCGATCTCTACATCGAGGTGGGGAAAAATGGGGAAAAAGAGGGAGAAATGGGAAAAATAAGAAAAAAAGAGAAAAAATGGGGGAAAATTTGGGGAAAATGGGGAAAAAATACTGGAAAATTGAAAAAATTTAAAAAGTGGGAAAAATTGGGGAAAAAAGGGGAAGAAAGGGAGAAAATGGGAAAAAAATAAAAATTAAAAATTGGGGAAAATGGGAAAAAATAAAAATGAAAAAATGGGGGAAAATGAAGGGAAAATGGGAACAATTGGAAAAGAACAGGAAAAAATGAGGAAAAATTGGGCAAAACCCAGGAAGAAATGGGAAAGAAAGCAAAAAATGGGGGAAAAATGGGAAAAAATTGAAAAAAGAGGGGAAAATGGGAAAAGAATTGGAAAAAACAGGAAAAATGGGAAGGGGAAAATGGGGGAAAGTGGGGGAAAACAGGAAAATGGAATAAAATGGGGAGAATTGGGAAGAAATTTGCAACATTTGAGAAAAATTGGGGAAAATGGGAATAAAATGGGAGAAAAATGGGGGGAAAAGGGGGAAGATGGGAAAAAATAATAGAAAAAAGCAGGAAAAAAACAGGAGAAAGATCTGGAAAATGGGAAAAAAATGGGAAAAAAAGTGGAAAATGGGATAAAACAGGAAAAACAGTAAAAATTTTTTAAAAATGGGAAAAATGTGAATAATGGGGAAAAGTATGGGTAAAATGGGAAAAAATGGCGCAAAATGGAAAAAAAGGGGAAATAATGGGAGAAAAACTGGGGAAAATGGGGAAAAAAAAGGAGGGAAAATGGGAAAAACAGGGAATTTTGGGGGATTTTATGAGGATTTTGAGGGGATTTTGATGGAAAAAACCCAGAAATAAAATCTGGAAATTGTGTAAATGGCAGAAATTTGGGTAAAAAATCAGAATTTTGGGGTTCCAGGTGATTCGGGCTGCTGCTGACAGGGACGAGGAGAAAATCCTGAGCAAATCCCGGGAGCTGAAATTCCTGACGGGCTTCGAGTCCCCGGTGAGAACATGCAAAAATCCCAAAATTTTGGGGCAAAACCCCCTCAAATTTTGGGGTAAAAAACCTCCAATTTTGGGCCTTCTAGTTTCCCAAATTTTGGGGCAAAAAAATCTCAAATCTTAGGCCTTTTAACTTCCCCAATTCTGGTCCAAAAAAACCCCCAATTTTGGGGCCGAACCCCCCAATTTTGGGACCAAAACTTCAATTATCACCCTAATTTTGGGGCAAAACCCCTCAATCTTTGAGCCCCTTTCACCCCAATTTTGGGGCCAATACTCTCCAAATTTGGAGGGAAAAGCCCCAATTTTGGGGCCTATTTCTCCCAATTTGGTCCTTTTTCCTTCCTCCATTTTGGGGCAAAAAAAAACCAGTTTTGGGGCAAAACCCTCTGAATTTGGGGGCAAACCCCCCAATTTTTAAGCCCCTTTCACCCCAATTCTGGGGCAAAACCCCCCAATTTTGAGACCACATTTTGGGGAAAAAAACTGATTTTGGAGCCCTTTTCACCCCAGTTTTGGGCTTCTTCTGTTCCCCAGTTTTGGGGCAAACCCCCTGAATTTGGGGCAAAAAAACCCGCAATTTTTTTGAGACCACTTCAAAAAAAAACCCCAATTTTGAGGCCGGTTTTGCCCAATTTTGCAGCCAAAACCCCAGTTTTAGGCCACTTTCACCCCAATTTTGGGATCAAAACCCCCCAGTTTTGGTGCTTTATCCTTCCGTAATTTTGGGGTTCTCTCCTCACCCCCAGTTTTGGGGTCTTTCCATGTTTTGGTTCTCTGTGACCTCAATTTGAGTCCCTTCCACCCTGAATTTTGGGATTCCCCAATTTGGGGGTTCCTCATCCCAATTTTGGGGTTTTCCACTCCAATTTGGGGTTTTTCACTCCAATTTTGGGCTTTCTCACCTCAGTTTCAGGGTTCTGCCCCAGTTTTGGGATCTCCCAATTTCAGGTCCTTCCTCACCCCAGTTTTGGGCATTCTCACCCCAATTTTAGGATTTCTCTTATCTAATTTTGGGGTTTGCCCCAATATAGGGATTCCTCACCCCAATTTTGGTCCCTCTCACCCCAAATTTTGGGGTTTTGCCCCCCAGTTTTGGGGTTCTTCACCCCCAAACATTCACAGTCCCAACACCCTAATTTTGGGGTTTCCCCTCCAATTTTTGGTTTCCTCACCCCAGCTAATTTTGGGGTTTTGCCCTCCCGATTTTGGACTCTTGCCCCAATTTTGGTATTTCTCTTGTCCTAATTTTGGGATTTCTCTTGTCCTAATTTTGGGGTTCCTTCCCCCAAATCTTGGGTTTCCTTTTCACCCCAAATCTTGGGCTCTCTCACCCCCCAATTTTGGGGTTTTGTTCCCCAGTTTTGGAGTTCCTCATCCCAAATGTTTGGGTTCCTCACCCCTAATTTTGGGGTTTTCCCCAATTTAGGGATTCCTCACCCCAATTTTGGTCTCTCTCACCCCAATTTTGGGGTTCTTCACCCCCAATTTTTTATCTCTCCCCCCCAAATTTTCCCATCCCTCCTGACCCAAATTTTGTTTCTTCCCCAGGCCATGGAGTCCCTGCACCTCCAGGCTGTTCTGCTGCTGGGGGAGCCTTTCTGGGGTTCGCAGCCGTTCGATTTCGGGGCTCAGGGCACGGCGCGGGGGGTGCGGGGGCTGCTGCCCCAGATGCTGCGGGGCCGCCTGGGGCCGCCCCCCGAGCCCAGCTATGCCCTGCACCGCAAGCTGGGCGGCGTCTTCATGGCCTGCGCCCACCTGGGCGGGCGCGTGCGCTGCCGGGAGCTCTTCCTGCAGCTCCACAGCTCCTACTGGCACCCCGACAGCGCGCCCCAAAACCCGGCGGGGAAACGCCAGCAGCAGTAAAGGGAGACTGGAACTCAAAAATGGGGTCGTGTCTTCTAGAATCCCAGAGTGCAGGAAAGGACCTTAAAAAGTACCTACTTCCAACTGATCATCTCCTGAGCTCTCTCTCTCCACGACCTCGTTCGCACTTCGATCTCCCGAGCTCCCGTTTCTTGTTCAATGGAATCCGTGAACAAAACAATCTGGTTTTGTTCTCCTATGGTCTCATTTGTGCCTTCCCTGGGGCAGAGGCCTCTCTCCCTCATGGCACCTTAAGCCTGGATGGAACCATGAGCAGGCTCCTTCCAGCCACAGGCATTTCAGGATTCTCTCAGGGACTCCCTGCCCTTCTTGCCTCTGCTCCCAGCTGCAGAATGTGCAGCAAAGCCGCCTTTGCTGTCTGCTCGGGGAGCCCAGCCAGCTGCTGGAGCCTGACCCTGCCCTGCACAGCTCCCTTGGCTGGCACGGCAGGAGCAGCGCCCTGGCAGCCTCAGCAATCGCCCTCTGACATCTCTGGCACTCACTGCCATGGGCTGCAATTCCACTGCCAGCACGGAAAAGACGCTCCTGCCCTTCAAGGCCAAATTCTGAAGGGGCCAAGACACAAGTGCAGCAAGATCTTACACAGACATTTCACTGCCAGCCTCCAGAACTTCATCCAGGGCTGTTTGAGCACCTGGATGGTGAAGGAAAAAAAAATCAGGGGAGGGTCTTTGGCTGGGAGCTGCCACAGGTAAAGAGAGAGCCTGGAAGGGAAAAGGAGCAGACCAAGGAAGGCAGGAGAGAAAGCAGGACACAAACGGCAACCAGCTGAGAAGGTGGCACTCTGAAAACCAAACCTGAACTTATGGAACAGGAATGGGACAGAAAGGAAGAATTCTGAAACTTTATTTACTTGGCTTTACTGAGCAATCTGTGAAGCCAGGACTTCACCATCCTGACAGGGAAGAAGCATTTTCTAGATCAAACCTGAATTTGATCCCTTTTACTGTGAGCCCAGTAAATCCCAAGGAACTCATTTGTGGTCATTTTCATCAAGGGCCCAAGCTCTTTGTGCCAGCACATCCAGCAAGCAGCAGGCAGGACAGCACAGGAGCCCAACTCACAGCTGAGGGACTCAGAACATCTAAACACCAGCAGGGCACATGGCTCGTGTTTGCTGCAATAGACAGCGCTGAGAAGGATAGGTAATGACAGCCTCCTCATCATCCCAGTCCCTTCTCCCTTTTAAACTTTCTCCGAAATTACCAAAACAGCTCTTAAAATTCCTTTCTCTTTGTCAATCCCAGATCTTTTGGGAGCAGACTCAGGAAGAGAGCACAACATTAATCTGTTGTTATTCAGACATGGCTTGTTGTTCGTCTTTCCCTACTCGATGGCAGCAGTAGATCTTGAGAATAACCAGGTATCCTGAGGAATTTTTCCTGCAGCAAGTTATTTTCCTATCATGGTGCATCTGTAATTGTATTAATTATTAAAAGACCACTATAAATACAGTACAGCACCTTGCAATTACTCCCCCTTCTATTTGTAAACCTCAAAGTCTTCCAGGTCTGAACAACAGGAACAACCCTGTGTCACCCTTTGGGGATATGAACATCTTTAGGGTTTGGACACATGCCAGGATAGCCACTGTAAGAGCTGGATGGACTGGAAAACCTACTGATGTAACAGTATTTTCTGGTGAGAGGCAAATCCTGCTGCTGCTGCTGCTGCCCCAGGAATTTCTTTGCATTTGAGAAGCATCAAGAAAGGCCAAGAGCGTTGAAACACACAGAGCCTGGGGGAGGCATCAGGGTATTTCTTGTAGCAGCTTCTCCCTGTCAAGAACCCCCTGCCAGGCTCAACTTGAGAGAAATTCTCCAACAATATCCAACCATCAGCTTCTTTTGGGTGGGATGAGGAACAGCCATCAGCCCATGCCAGCACTGGAAATGTTTCAATGCACTGGAGCAGCAGTGCCTGCAGGGGAGAGACTCTTTGGCTCTGGGCTCTCTGGGCACTTTCTGCTGCAAGGCCATTCCCCTCTGGATGTCCCAAGGAGGGGTTTGGAGGCCTTGGGCACATGAGCACCGTACAGGGACAAAGGAACTCTGTGCTCAGTGGGGTGGAGACTGAGGACAGTGGAGCAGAGCCATGAGAGTGTTTAAAGGGAGATTCCAGGGATGGTGGATCCTTTTGCCATAGTGGAAAACAGCCAGAGAAAGAAAGAATTGATGCCAAGGGCAGCTGGGGGGGCCCAGACTGGCACCAGGAGAAAGGAATTTCCCTGGCAGGGCAGGGCTGTGGTGCAGCACATCCCCAGCAGGAGCCTGGAGCTGCCCAAGGCTCTGTGTGGGCAAGCAGAGGCAGGCAGGAGGCAGAGCTGGCAGCAAAGGAAGGGCCCAGCCAGGTGGGGCAGCCGGGGGATGCCGACAGCCTGCAGGGACAGAGGCGCAGGGCAGGGACACCGTGGGACAGCCTGGGCTGCACAGGGCACAGGGATGGGCAGCAGCTGCAAGACAGCCCTGCCAGAGCCACCTTGGGCAGCACTTTGGCCATGGCTGCTGGGCCTGGGCCTGAGGCAGGAGCAGGAGACAAGTGACCCTTGCAGGCCTGGGGCCTCATTGCCTCCTTGTCCCTGCTCAGCAGCCTGGCAGGGGCCGCCCCCTGCTCCTGCCCCTGGCATTGCACATCCCCACATGCCGGTGCCCATCCCGGGAAGAGCCCTGAGCAAGGAGGGAGGGACAGGATCTGCCTGGCCAGGGGCTGGGGCTCAGGCCTTGGCCCTTTGCATTCCTCAAACCCAGCCAGCTTTGCTCAGCACCAGAGACACCTTTGCCTTGTTTGTCCACAGCTGTCATCGCTGCCTCCAGGGTTCTGCTCTAACTGGAACCTGGGGACACTTTCTCAGTCCTGTCCCTCAGTGAGACCCATTAAATCTTCTAGCAAATTCAGTGTTTCAATTGAATTTTGAGTTCTTGAGAAGTTTTGTAAACACGCTCTGAGAGACTGGGTGTGATGCAAAGAGCAGCAAAGCCCTAGAGAGTCATTAAAGTCCCTGTGCTGTGTCTGTGCTGCTGAGCCGGGCCGGGCTCCTGGCCCAGAGGCAGCTCCTGGCAAGGGCAGCGCTGCAGAGAGACAGCTCTGGCCAGGAGCAGCTCCTGTGCACAGCCCAGCAGGGCTGGGGCACTGCCAGGGCCCCTCAGGGACACCAGCAGGGCACAGACAGAGCTCACAGGGGCTCAGCACTGGCAGGGGCTGTGGCATGTCCCAGAGGGGGCTGTGTCACAGCAGCACCTCTGTGGCTGTGTCACAGAGGCACAGAGCAGCTGGGATGTCAGCAAGGGGCTGTGTGACAGCACAGAGTGGGTTGTGTGAGGTCACAGATTGGGCTGTGACATCACAGAGTTTGTTGTGTGAGGTCACTGAGCAGCTATGGCATCATAAAGGGGATTCTGTGACATGTCAGTGCAGGCTGTGACAATCATGGAGTGGGCTGTGAGGTCAAAATGTGTGCAGGGACATTACAGAGTGGCAGTATGACATCACAGAGAGGATTGTGTGACATCACTGAGGAGATTATGACATCACAGAGGTGGCTGTGACATGATAGGGTAGGATGTGACATCATAGACCAGACTCTGCCATCATGAAGGGTGGCACTGTGGTATCAGAGAATGGGTTGTGACATCACTGGGTGTCTGAGTGACATCACAGAACAGTCTGTGACATCAGAGAACATGCAGTGACATCACTGGGTGAGTTTGTGACATCACAGTGTCTTCTGAGACATCCCAGGAGGCAGCTGTATGACATCACAGAGTGATATGCCAGCATTGGCTCTGTGACATCACAAGGGGGATTCGTGACATCCCAGCATGCGCTGTGACATCACAGATGGCAGTGTAATATCACAGATGGCTGTGTGACATCACAAGGCCAGTGTGACATCACAGAGATGACTGTGTGACATCACAGGGCCTGTATGACATCACAGATTGTTGTGTGACATCACAATGGCAGTGTGACATCACAGAGAAGGCTGTATGATGTCAAGGGGCCGTGTGACATCACAGGGGCTGTGTGACATCACAGAGATGGCTCTGTGACATCACAGATGACTGTGTGACATCACAGGGCCTGTGTGAGGTCCCCGGGGAGGTCACTCTGCCCCGGCCCCCCTCACAGCTCCCCCCAGAGCAGTCCAACCCTGCTCGTGCACAGCAGGGTCCCCCACTGTCCCCCCAGGTCCCCCCGGCCCCGCAGCCTCCCCCAGAGGATGTTCCACGAGATCGACCCCAGAGCCTGACACGGGGACGGGGGGCCGGGGCCCTGGGGGTGGCACAGGGGGACAGGGACCCCCTGGCAGCGTCCCCGTGTCCCCCAGGGCCAGAGCCTGGGCCAGGGCTCCTTCACCCTGATACCAATGAGGCCTTGAGAGCGCTGAAAAAATCCCTGGCAAGGGATCAGCATAAACCAGATTTAATATTAAGCGACATCATGGCAAAGTTCCTTGGCAAGAGTCACTCTGCTCCTGACTGGACATTTCAGGCACACCAGGGGAACAAAGCAACAACAAAACCAGAATCCAGGCAATCAAACAGAATCCAGGCAATCAAATCAGAAATGAACTGAGAACTGTCAAAATTTGTGTGCCTAAAGGACAGTGAGGGCAAGGATAAAAGGAATGCAGCCTAAAAGCTGAACAGAACTCAAATTTAACAGGCCTTGATTGATACCTTAGACTTCAGCATTTAGAAAAAGAACAGCACTTGACAGTATTTAACCTTACTTATAACCTAGGACTTAATGATTTCATGGTGGAAAAACACTTAACAATATTCAGCTTAGCTTGTAACTTATATTAAACTTCACTACCTAGCAGAAGAAAAACTCTTAGCAGCATTTAACTCAGCTTACAGCTTGTGACTCACCCTCACTTACAGGCCTGACTGGCTCAGCAATCCAAGGCACTCAGACCCCTCAGAGAGCAGCATTTCTGCCACATTTCCCCAGCACAGGCACTCCTGTGTGCACACAGACACCAAGAGTCAGGGCAAGGCACCTGTGAGCAATTCCCCTGAGGGCAGGCAGTGCTTCGGGTCAGTCTGAAGGTGTACCTGGACACCAGCCAGCAGCTGACAGGAGAGAGGATCCAGGCACCTTCTGGTTCCGCTCCAGACTGTTCTGGGCACGAGTCTCTTCAGCAGAAGCTCTCTGGATGGTCTTGAGAGTGCCTGCAGCTTCTCGGGCTGTTCTGGCTGCTTCCCAAGAGGCTTATCAGTGCCCTCCTGGAACGTGCCCAGCCAGCAGATGACACTTCTTGGGTAGCTGGTTGTTCATTGCTGCCCCGAGATGTGCAGGATGTCTCTGCTTCGGCCTGCGCAGCTGAAGAACGAGTCTGGACTCTTCACTTTTCGGTCTTGAGGTTGTTTATTAATTCTTATCTATAAAATTTTCTTTCTGCCCAGCTGAGATCTGCTCAGCAGGGCAGCCACAGGCACTCTGTGTTGTCCTTTTATACTACAAACTACGTATAACATATTTACACTTCATTGCCAATACCTATCACCTATGTTAGACAGTGCATTTCTACTCTAAACCAATCCCAAACTGCAGAAAATGGAGAACAAGAAAAAGAAGAAGAAAGGCTAGACTTGCCCAGATTCCTCTGTCTTGTCCTCATAACCCCCATACCATAAATCCTAAAATCTACATTTTCACCCTGTGATAATTTTATTATTATACTGTTCAAACTTCCGTGACTTTCAGGTCCTCATACAAAGCTGGTAACTTGCTCCAGGGGTCATAATCAAATCCCCAGGTGCTCTGGGCTGTGTGCCAGGGTCTGTGAGCCCCCCGACAGGGTCCTTGGCAACTCTGGACACCCGGAGGGATGCACTGAGTTCCAACATAATCTGATACCCAGGCCCTGGGGAAATGACTTCTTTTTCCCATGGAAAATGGTCTCTGTTTGTTGCCACTTGCGATGGCTGACAGTGGCATGCCAAGCTCGAAATTTGTAAATTTTGCAGGATTTCTCCAAAACTAAAGCTACCAGCAACTGGGATCCTGCAAGTACATACAGCCCCAAACGCCACCTTTAATCTTATACCCAGACCCTGGGGTAATTACTTCTTTTCCCTATGGACAATGGCCTTCATTTGTGGCCACTCACCCTGGCAGACATTGGTGTTCCAAGCTAGAAATTTGCAGACTTTGCAGGATTTCTCCAAAGCTAAATATGCCTGCAACTAGGACCCTGCAAGTCCTTAGAGCCCTTAAGGCCACCTTTCCTCTGATAGCCAGACCCTGGGGAAATAGCTTCTTTTTCCCATGGGGGGATTCCCGTTCCCTCTGTCACAGAGGCAAATCCCATCCCCTCCTTGTCCTTCCTTTTTCAAGCAATGTGCAGAGCACAGAGACCAGGGAGGACAAATCCCCACTGCAGAACTTTTTTATGAGGCCATTTTGAGCACCTCCATGTCGCAGGAATCCAGTGAGGAGGGAAAGCCCAGAGATCCCACAGGAGGAGAGGCTGCAATTGCAGCCCAGGATCCTCTGGGGAGGAAAGACCCACCCTGTGCCAGGAAGATGGACAGAGCTTCAGCCAGAGCTCAGAGCTGGTGGTGCATGAGCAGCTTCAGGATGGGGAGAAGCCATACAAGTGCTTGGAGTGTGGGAAGAGCTCCAGCCAGAGCTCCAGCTTTCTCACCCACCACTGGGTCCACACTGGGAAAAGGCCCTACAAGTGTGGGGAATGCTGGAAGAGGTTTCAGATCAGCTCCAGTCTCATCCGGCACTATCGGATTCACTCAGAGGAGAGGCCCTTCCGCTGCCCCGACTGCAGGAAGGGCTTCAAGCACAACTCCCACCTCATCACCCACCTGGTGCATCCACACTGGGGAGAGGCCCTACGAGTGTCCCCAGTGCCAGTGGGAAGAGCTTCTCACAGAGCTCCAACTCAACCCAACACCTACAGAGACACCAGTAATAAAAGCCCTGCAAGTGCCCGAGTGCAGGAAGAGCTTTGTGTGCTGCTCCAACTCCATTCCCCGTTGGAGGATCCGCGTTGGGCACAGCCCTGGTGACCCACCTTCCCCATTATATATGTTGGGATGACACCTGGCTGGTGGTCTCCACATCCTTCTGGATCGCCATAGGCACCTAGATGACTGCAGGGGCAGGAACATCCATCAGGACTCTGACATCAGAAAATCATTAGGAAGAGCTGATTTATCAAACCCAAAAAATGTCACCTGCTTTGTCCAATTATTTCTTCTGGTGATATCAGCAAGTTAAATAAAAATATCTAAAGCCACACCATTTTACTTGGACTTGAGGGTGAATTTGGGGTTCAGGGGAATATTTGGGAGGATTTGGGTGTTGCGGGGCTGTCCAGAGCAGGCAGACAGGGCTATAATCTCATAGTTGTTCTGGCAGAACACGTCCACCTGAGCCCATCTGTTGTCCAGGAGTTCTGGTCGTCTGTCTCAGTCCTTGACCTGGCTCTCCCCATGTGGGGTGTCCTCTCCAAAGTGCAGAAATGGCTGCTGAAGTTCCTGAGCTGCTCCCAGCTGGGGATGTTCCTGTCCACCAGCCTCTCCTGGTCAGTGCCACTGGGGGGGCTGGGAGGAGGTCAAGGGGGTCCTGGGGGGACTGGAGGGGCTTTAGTGGCTCTTGGGGCCATTTGTGGTTCTGGGAAAGGGTTTGGGAGCCTTCTGAGGGGGGGAGTTTTGGGGGTCCTGGCCAGGCTGTGTGGCTTGGAGAGAATTTGGGTGAGTCTTTGGAGGAGATGGGAAGAGGTTTTGGTGGCTCTTGGGGTCACTTACATTGCAGGGAGTAGTTGGGGGGTCCTGGCTGGGAGCTGTGGGGTGGTTTGAGGGGCCAGGAGTGGCTGTGAGGCTGAGAGTTTTGGGGCAACTGCGACCCCCAGGTCCTCAAAGCTGCCACCAGACCCCACCGCCAAGGTGCTGCCAGGATTCAGGGGCTCCATGGTGGGGTTCACCCTCCGGGTGCTGCAGGAGAGGTGAGGGGGTCCCAGGAGTCGTGTGAAAATCCCATGTTATCTCTGCGCCTCCCAGGGAAAGAAAAGGAAAGAAAACCCTACCCCCAGCAGTGTGTGAGCCTCCCCATCCTGCTGTCACCCCCTTGTCCCTCCCCACAGGGCTCCTGCCCCAGCTCCTGCTCCCCCAGAGGGAATTTGGGGAGGGGGCAGAGGGGGTGAGCAGCCCCCACCAGGGGATGACCCCAGCCCAGCCCCTTTGTTCAGCACCGAGCTGGGCTGGGGCCGCAGGAGGAAGAGGCCGATGGGAAGCAGATCCTGCAGCTGGGACAGTGCTTGGGGGCAGGGCAAGGTCCTGCCCTGCACACCTGGCTCAGGTGTGACCCTGCCCCAGGAAGGAAGCGGGACATTCCCATCCCCACTGGTCAGGGCTGGGAGCAGCACTTGGAGCACGGACATGGAAATACTGGGAGCGACTGGGACCACACTGGGGGCTACTGGGAGCAACTGGGAATGCCGGGTGTGTGCTGGAGGTAACTTGGATATACTGGGAATGGATGAGATCATGCTGGGGGCAGCTAGAACCATGCTGGGGAAACTGGAGTGACTGGGAATGAGCATGCTGGGAGCACCTGGGAGTGTCTGGAATTATACTGGGAACAGCTGGGATGGTGCTTTGGGCAACTGAGAGCAACTGGAAGTGACTGTGTCTCCACCAGGGGCAACTGAGATTATACTGGGAGTGACTGGGACTGTACTAGGGGCAACTGGATCCAACTGGGATCATTCTGAGAGGAACTGGGAGCAACTGGAACCATGCTGGAGGCAACTGGGACCACACTGAGGGGGATTGGGATCATACTGGGAGTGACTAGGAGTGTGCTGAGGGCAGATTGGATCATTTGTGGGGGCTCCTCGAATATACCAGGAGCAACTGGAGCCACACTGAAGGTGACTGGGAGTGGCTGTGGGCAGCTGGAATCATCCTGGGAGCAAGTGGGAGGAAGTGAGTGACTGGGAGCATGCTGGGATCAATTGGGATATACTGGGAGAGACTGGGGGTCACTGGGATCATACTGGGAGTGACTGGACCCACGGCAATGGCCTGGGCTGGGTGATGTGGGGCCTCAGGGAGCGCAGAGAACACTGTGACACTGCAGGCCCTGATGGAACCAAGGGGACATGCTGACACTCGGGGCCTGCCCTGGCCGTGGGGTGTTTTAGGTGCCCAGGGCAGCAGAGCAGCGCCCCTGGCTCAGGGGCAGCAGCTCCCCGGGACACTCTGGGCAAACAGGCAGCCCAGAGGGGAGGCCCAGGGAGAAAAGGGAGCCCCAGGCCCAGCCTGCAGCAGCAGAGCCATCCCAGCCTGGCCCAGGGGCCCTGGCGGGGACAAAGGCTGCAGTGGGGAATCTGCCGTCCTGAGCGGCTCCTGCAGCCCCACAGCCCAGCCAGCCCCACAGCCCGGCCAGTCCCACAGCCCCACAGTCCAGCCAGCCCCACAGCCCCAGCCAGCCCCACAGCCCAGCCAGCCCCACAGCCCGGCCAGTCCCACAGCCCCAGCCAGCCCAACCAGCCCCACAGCCCCAGCCAGCCCCACAGCCCCACAGTCCAGCCAGTCCCACAGCCCCAGCCAGCACCACAGCCCCAGCCAGCCCCACAGCCCAGCCAGCCCCACAGCCCCAGCCAGCAGCACAGCCCCACAGCCCCAGCCTGCAGCACACCCCCAGCCAGCCCCACAGCCCTACAGCCCCAGCCAGCCCCACAGCCCAGCCAGCCCCACAGCCCCAGCCAGCCCCACAGCCCCACAGCCCAGCCAGCCCCACAGCCCCAGCCAGCCCCACAGCCCGGCCAGCCCCACAGCCCCAGCCAGCCCCCCAGCCCCACAGCCCAGCCAGCCCCACAGCTCCACAGCCCAGCCAGCCCTGCCCGGGGCTCAGCACCAACAGGGCCCTGCCCAGCCCTTTGCCCACCCCACACCAGGGGCCAAGGCGGCCCCTGTGGCCAGCAGAGCCCCAGACACGGAGCCTGCCCCACAGGCAATCCAGCAGCTGCCCACAGTGTCACACAGGGCACACAGACACACCCCCAGCACAAGAGGAGCCACATTCAGCTGCTCCTAAGGCAGCACAGCACAGTGCTCCTGCAGCCCTGCTCTGCTCCCTCTTTCCTGCCACAAAATCCCTTTGGGCAGCTTTCCTAGGGCTGCCAGACAGGATTTGTTCTCCTGAAGAGGAGAACCTTCTCTCCTGGAGGTCAAGACTCTGAGATTCCTTGGAACAGTGTCAGGTAGATCACAGAAGATCCAATTTCCATGAAAAAAGAAAAATCACCTCAGGTACCTGCCTTGGAGAAGCCTGGGGCTTCTACCTGGGATATCAAGTGCCTAAACCTGAGAGGAAAAGAGACTGGCAGATGCCAAGACGACCCTCCAGTGCATCCTGGCATAGAGAAATGCTTCCAAATGAGCCAAAATGTCTTGCGATTATTCCTTGGAGGAATCTGCGGCTGCTTCCTGGCCTCTCAGTTTCCTCCAAGGAGGTATAAAGACTCTGGGAAATACCTGGGAGGAGTCTTGGGTAGATTCCAGAGCAAAAATTTACCTCCAAAGGAGAAACAACAGATTGGATATGTTCTCTGGAAGATTGTGGGCTTGTGGTTATGAATTCAGGTCCCAAAATGAGAGATCAGAAGACTTCAGGAGAATCCTGGGAGGAATCTCAGCTCAGATCCAGGACAGTTTCCGCAAGAGGGGAAAAATTACCTGAGGAAACTCATGGACAGGGACATCTTCAACCAGAGCTAGCTGCTCAAAGCCCCATCCAGCGTGGCTCTGGATCTTTGCAAGGATGAGGCCCCAACACCTCCCTGGACAGCCTGTTCCTCGCTTTCACCGCTCTCCGTGTACAAAATCTCTGCCTCATGCTGGGATCTCTTGGATGACAGTGTGAGGAGCAGCAGGCCAGCAGAGCTCATGGAAGGAAGAGACTAATTTAATGGCACTGCTGGCCTGGGCAGAATTACCACGGCTCAGAAAGGCCACAGGTGGAGCAAGGGAAGCCAAAGTGGGGCCAGTGGTGAAGGAGCCAACAGGGCTGAACGAGTGCTTGAAAGAGGATCAGGAAGGAGCACTCCCTGTGCTTGCCTGCCCAGAGGGCCCTTCCCCAAGAGCTTTGAACCTGCCTTCGAGTGCCTGAGCTCTTGGTCCCCTTGGCCCAAACCAGCAAGGTCTGTGAGGAGTCAGGTTGTGCTCGTGGCACTGGTGCCATGTCCTTGCAGCCCTGGGGACCCTGGGCACCATGACACTGCTGTCCTGCCCTGGGCACTGCCCAGCACAGCCCGGGCTGCCTCCAGGGAGAGCTCTGGGCTCTGGGAGAGACAGGAGCTCTCGTCCCAGGGACCAGGATCAGGCCTTGGCCCTTCTGCTCCATCAAAGCATGGGTTCAGCACCAGAGCCACCTGCACAGTGCCTCTGCCTGCTGCAACCACAGCCTCCAGTCACTGGTGCTAACGAGGCTCTGGCCAGACTTCATCAGGAAGGATTTCGAGTGGCAACTCTTCATGCTCCAAGACACTTTGGGTTTTACTTCTGGCTTGGATTTATTGAGGGACTGCTGCTATCTCCTCTCAGGATCTGAGGATTGTGGACTCAACACCAAATACACTCCAGGTTTCATCGAAATGAGGAAAGACCTTATGAGTTGTTACCTTCCCAGCCCCTTTGTCAAGCCTTCAGCATGTGTACAGCTAATTAGAGAGGTTTAAGGACTGGAGATAAAGATTCCAATGCCCACTTTAAAGACATGGTAACAGTAATGTGCAGCTGACACTGATCCAGGGTATCCTAAGGAGATAACTACCAATGGAAAAACAGTTCCTCGAGGCTCATCATGGGATGGACAATTCTGCCCATCCCCTCCACGTCCCTGCTCTTTGTCTCAGTGGCCACCTGGGACATGCCTCACTTTCTGTGATGTGAGACTTCTTCATTGAACTCTGTGCTGTGTCATACTCTATAACAACAGCAACATCCCTACAAAGTACCACAACTCCATCAGAAGGGTGAGAGAGATTTATTATAGCAACATGTTGCTTTTGTACTCGATCTAGATATTTACATTCACTTGACATATACATTCACTGCCCATTGGTTACAAGAAAGAAGCAAAGTTCTCGTTGTGTGACCAAGGAGCCACACCATTCTGTGAGCCAGCTGGAGCCTGTATCGCTTAACTTTCTCTCCTTCATCACATCTCCATGGTGACAACCTTGGTGTCTTCCTCAGGAGAGATATGGGGCTTTCCTTTATCTTCAGGAGGCCTTTGCTGGCTCACAGGAACAGCACAGAATGTCTTTCCTACATGTTACAGCTCCTTTACACCAACTTCCACCTCCTTTCACCCTAGATCTGGCTGTTAATAGGCATGAAAGGATTTCTGCTGATTATAAAAAAGAAAATATCTTAATTAAAAGTAATAACAACAAAAATAGCCACCAAAAAAAAGAAAAAAAAACAAAACCAAAACCAAAATAAACAAGTAAAAAACTACAAACCAAAAACTCCACCAAACCCCAGAATTGAAACATGATAAATGGTATAACACAACAAGTGACTCCTACATCCTCCACGAACTCTGCAGACGGTGCCCGCTTGGCCATGGAGGTGCTGTTGCCCAGGGACTCCTGACAGGCCCGCTGAGGTTTCAGGGGGTGTCAGATGTCTCTGCCTGTCACCCCGCAGCTGCTGGCACACTGCACTGGCCCCTGCACATCCACTGTGCATGCAGGACTCTGCCCCACGGCAGCATCTCCACGTGCCTGTCACACCAGGCACAGGGACACGGAGATGGCAGGGCCTGGGCAGCACTGGGGAGGCCCTGGCTGCTGCTGCTGCTGCTGGGGGCACCTGGGGACCACTGCGGGTGGGCTGGAGTTCTGCCAGCACTCACCTCAGCAAAGGACAGCAGCAGCATCCCGTGGGAGCAGGGTGAGGGCCCCAAGGCAGTCCCTGGCCACTGCTTCAGGCGGGCTTCAGTCCCATCCCAGCGCAACAAGTGCCTTCAGACACATCTGGTTCCTCTTGAAAAATTCACGAATGGAAGTGGCAAACACCCGCAGTTGAGGTGGCCCCAGAGAACAATGGGCATGCACAAGTCCCATCGGGAGGCACGGGGAGTTCCCTGGGTCCCCAGCACCTGAAACTCCACTCTCTGCTCGCACACGGTGCTGCCATTCACCAGCCTGAGCTGTTTCCTGAAGCACAGGGAAAGGCGAGGCAGGGGATGGCAGCTCTTGCCCCCTCAGCAGCCTGGGGAGGCTGCAGGGACAGCATGCAGACAGTGCCATCGGCCCTTCTGTGCCATGCCTGTGCCTGTCCGTGCCACACTGTGGGTGTGTAAGCCCTCCAGTGGGTGTACGATGTGTGTGCGATGGCAGTGGCACCGTGGGCACCCCAGCACGGTCACCCAACCCTCAGCCCCTCTGGTGGCCACTGAGGGGGCCCAGTACAGCGGCAATGGGGCTCCCTCCCGCTCTGCCACAGGGGCATTTGGGGGGCATGGCAGGGACTCGTGAGAGAGGGCCAGAGCAGGAGCCAGATTTGGGCTGGGAGGGGATACTGGGACACTCCAAAAATCCACCCAAATTGTCCCACCACCCTCCCTAAGCCAGCCCAACTTCACTTCCAGGATATTTTCAAAGTGCCCTAAAAGTTGTGCATGGTTGGGGGACAAGAGTGATTTGCGGAAACAAACAAACTCCACAACTTTTGTGAAAGAAGCTGTAGAGCTGGTGTGTTTATTGCAGTGCTGGACGCATGAGGGAATTGTTCCCCTAAAATGACATGCATACCTCTGGGAACTCCAGATCTCCTTTTATTTCCCTCTCAAATACATATACATGCAATTTCACAATAGGTTCATACATATTCATTCTACTGATTTCGTGTGACATTTGCCAATAATTCTTCTTTCTTATAAAGAACTCCTGGGTCAGGTTGCCCTGCTCTGTCTGCCCCACACATCCCCCCCTTATCTCTTGTCCTTCAGCTGAAGGAGTCCCTCCAAGCACAGGCCCTTCAAGAGAGCAAGCAGTCAGACTAAACAGCAAGCTACAGACTTAACTCAAAGATGTACGTTTCACCTAAATCAAAATGGATTTCTACTCTGGAAAATTTCCACTCTGCCTCAAGGGGGAGGAACATCAAGATCCCCTCACACCCATGTCTCAGTATCTCCAAGCCCAGACAGGAGGAGCAGCAGGGCCAAGGTTGACAAATTTCCCCCACACTGGTGACACAGCCAGACACTGGGAGGCTGCTTCAGGCTTTATTGTCCACCAGCATTCCAGGAGGGAACAGAAAACCTACCTGCAGACCCTGATTCCGTAGGCTCGCAATGGTTCCTTGCTTCCATGGGGTTCTGTCAAGCCATAGCAGAACCTCGGTGCCATATTGTTCCATAGCCTCACAATGTTCTCCTGGGTTCCGTGAGGCCCCTCTGTGACACACCGCAGCCTTGGTTCCATGAGGGTCTCTTGGGCTCCCTAAGGCTCCACCAAGTCTCACTAGAGTCCTGTTTCCGTTGGGTTCAATAACCTCGCGATGGTCTCCTGTGTCCCATAAAGCCCTGCTGTGACACATTTGAACTGTGGTTCAATGAGGCTCCACAAACTCACTGGGGTCTCTTGGGCTCCATGCTGCAAGCCTTTCTGATGAGTTCCATCGACTGACAGTGGCCATCTGCATTCCATGAGGTCCAGCTGGATCACATCAGAGCCTTGCTTTCATGAGGTTCTAATCCCTCACTGGGGTCTCCTGAACTTCACGAGGCCCCACTGTGTCACACTGGAGCCTTGGTCCCATGAGGTTCCAAACCCTCTCACGATGGTGTCTTTGCTTCAATGAGGTTTCTCAGAGTCACAGGAGAGCCCTTGTTCCATTGGGCTCCAAAACTGTGGGGAATAAGGAAAGCCTTACAGAATAAGGACCTTTCCCACCTTTGTTCAATCCTGCTCACTTCTGCTCACCAAAAGGCACTCTGGGAAGGTTCAGCTGTGGGTTGATGGCCAGAGAGTGGGTTGGTGGTCGCCTCATGTGTGAGGCAGGGATTGGCTGAGGAGATGTGTGGACACCACATGATCAGAGAGCTGATGGGGTAAAGGGACACATCAATAGCAACACTGCAGTGGCAGGCAGACATTGCGTGCTTAGTTTGGTTAAGTTGTGGTGAAGTTTTGAGTACAAAAAGGCTCCATTCGTTGCAATGAATTCTCTTATTCGGAGCAAGCAAGAAGCTCTGCGTGTCTGTTCCCCATGCCTATGGTACAGATTTGGGCTTCACTCCCTGAAAAACACCAATTCATCCAGAGCTCTAAAATGAGTATGGACCTGTATGAACCAGCACCGACCAGTATAGACTGGTATAGGCCAGTATAGACCAGTATGAACCAGTACAGACTGGTAAGGGCTCTCTCAGTCCCTCCCAGTCTGCTTTTAACCCTTCCCAGTGCCCTTCCAGTATAAACCAGTAACCCCAAACTCCCTTTTAACCCATTTTTTACCCCCTTTAAACCCTTCCAGTTCAAACCAGTGCCCTCCCAGTATAAACCAGTACAAACCAATACACACAGTCCTCTCCCAGTGCTCCCAGTCCCCACAGGTTCCAGCAGATGTCCACCAGGATGATGCTGGTCAAGGGCAGCACCTGGCCAGGTGGCACCCCTGTGGGGCAGGTAAATCCCAGTTCAAACCAGTATAAACCAGTAGAGCCCCAGAAAATCCCAATTTCATCCCAGTAACATCTAGTACCATTCAGGGCAACACCTGGGCATGGGACGGCCCCTGCTGGACCATGCCAGGTCCAAAGCAGTATAAACCAGTATAGACCAAGTAAATCCCAATGCCCTCCCAATCCCCTCCCAGTGCAGCCCAGTAACCCCCAGGGATTTCCCAGTTCATCCCAGTAACTCCCACTGACCTCCCAGTATGGCCCAGTCACCCTCCCAGTTCAAACCCGTAACTCCCAGTTCATCCCAGTCCCTCCCAGTAACCCTCCAGTTCAAACCAGTGACCTCCCCCAGTGTAAGCCAGTCACCTCCCAGTATGGAACAGTAACATCTCAGTGACCTCCCAGTCCCTTCCAGTCCAAAACCAGTATAAACCAGCAAAAAAATCACCCTTCAACCCCTATTGATCCCTTTTTAAAATCCTTTAATCCCCTCCCAGTCCCTCTCCCGTACAAACCAGTACAAACTGGTACCCCCAGTAAGGTGTCCATGGCCTCCCAGTACTGCCTCAGTTTCCCCTCCTGCTGCTGGTGCCAGGCAGAGTCTGGGGGTGGAGCTTGCCTGCCATGCTGGGACAGGGAACTGGGATGTACTGGGAGCACTGGGAGGGACTGGAAAGCTTCTGGTGGGCACTGGGGGTCACTGGGAGGAGACTGGGACTAACTGGGAGAGACTGGGAAGTGACTGGGAGGGACTGATGGCAACCTGGAATACACTGAGAAGGGAGTTGTGGGCACTGGATGGGACTGGGATGTACTGGGAGGAACTGGGAAGTTACTGGTGAACACTGGGGGATCCTGGGAGCCACCAGGAGGAGACTGGAAGTCACTGGAAGGGAACTGGGAGGTCTGGGAGGGGAATCTGGGAGCACTGGGACAAACTGGGAGGGGATTGGTCCATACTTAGAAGGACTGGGAAGGACTGGGAGGCACTGGGAGATAATGGAAGGGATTTAGAGAAACTGGGAGCAGTGGAGAGTACTGGGAGGGAACTGAGAAGGACTGGGAAGCACTGGGGAAGAACTGGGAGGGACTGGTGGGCACTGGAAGGGACTGGGAGCACTGGAATGGACTGGGATAAACATGGTGTTCTGGGAAGGGAACAGCAATAAACCGGGAAGATACTGGGGGACATTGGGAGGCACTGGTGGCAACTGGGATGGACTAGGAAGGGGTTTGTTGGCACTGGAGGGGACTGGGAGGGACTGGAATATACTGGGAGCTACTGGGAGGAGACTGGGATGGACTGAGAGAAACTGTAAGAAACTAGAGGGGATACTGGGAGCACTGGGATGTGACTGGCAGAGACTGGGAATTGGTTTGTGTGGACTGAATAGGACTGGGAGGGACTTGAACATACTGGGACATACTGGGAAGTTACTGGGTGGTAATTGGTGGGCACTGGGAGGAGACTGGGAGTAACTGGAAGGGCACTGGGAGGGGATTCATGGGGACTGGGATGGACTGGGATGTGAAAAATGCCCATTTTATGATTGGCTTTTCGCAAATATTAAAATGAATATTATATGTGTTGTGTTAGAAAGTAATGCTGTATTAATTTTCTTAAGCACTGTGTTAAATATAGTTTTAGGTTATAAAAATTGTTGAAATAGAAACTGTGCTATGTAAGATGCTTTGTTTAACAGAAAGGGCTTGCAGCAAGATAGCAGCCACAGGACACCTAAATCTTTCAGAGAAAAAGAATTTATTGCCCTCTTATCAGAAGAAATGAATTTCTTCCCGCCTGGAGGCGCTGTTAGGATTAGAAGGAAGGAGCTGACACTGACCAGACAGAATCCTCTGTTTGAATGGAATTTATGCATCATGTATGACGTGTATGAATATGCAACAGCCTATTGTTCTTAAGGGTTAATCCTTTGTTAACGGGGGTCCCTTTTTCGGGCTTGTGCTGCCCAGCAAAAGGTACCCGGACGTCTGTAACTCTTTGCTTTTATTGTCTCATATTGTCCTAATTCAATTTGTCCAAATTGTTATTACTCTAATCGTGTTACTATTCTTTTTAACCATTTTATTACTATTAAACTTTTAAAAATTTTAAAAACAAGTGATTGGCGTTTTTCACAGGGAGAAACTGGATGGGGACTGGGAGGTTACTGGGAGGTTGCTGGCGGGCACCAGGGGGTACCGGGAGGGAACTGGGAGGGCACTGGGACGGACTGGGGAAGATGCATGGGAAGGTTATTGGGAGGCCCTGGGGAATGGGTGTGAAATACAAAGCTGTGTTTCGTGTCAGGTACAAACAGGTGGTGTGTGTAGTTGTGAATGCGAAATGTGTGGACCCCGACAATGAGAGAGCTGTGAATTCTAATAATAACTGAGGAAAATAAAGCATGGAAAAAGGCCTTTGAACCTATCTTTTGTTTGCAATTAACCCTGGTTGATTTAGGAGCATTGGAATTAAGGTGTTAAAGATGTTGCTTTTTGCCTGCATTTAATCCATAAAAAGCTCTGCAATAATAACCTTTTGAAGTATAATTTTAGAATATTACTTGTACCCTTGAAACTATAGCTTTGGAATATATATAAAGGAAATATGCTTATCTCACGCCTTATTGAAACAGAGAAAAACAGCTTGAGAAAGGAAGATGAACATCACCTCAAGGGTTTATGGGCTCGACCAAAGGGAAGCTGGACATCACTGTTATGAGATTTATAGTCTCTGCAATTAAAGGGTAGACACACATCTGGGGAGCTGGACCCCACCAGATGGGAGTTGTCTTTCTTCTTTCAGAAACTGGACCATCACCATCTGGGGATACTCCTTTGAGATACATCCTGAGAAATTAAAATCACAATAGTGTATAGAATTGTGATGTAATAATTTGGAATAAAAATTGCTGATGAATAAAAATTGGAAATAGAAACTGTTGGAAAAAAACCCCTGATGAGTACCCCTATAAATACCTGTAACCATCAATTATCGGTGTGCAGTTGGAGGGAAAACTTCCCCCACTGTACCCAGCGCTGTATTGCTCATACTTTACCATTTTAAATAATAAATTGATTGCTGCTTGAATATTGGCCTAGTCAAGCTTCTTATTCATAACATGGGGGAGGAGCGGCCTCCGGGCCCTGCCGCTTCCATTCCCACGGGGAGGGGCGGTCCGTAACCATTTCCTCTGCTCGCCGCGGGGCTCCGGGACCTGCAGGCCACGCCGCGGCTCAGGGAGGTCCCGGCGGAGCCCAGCGGGTGCCAGGGCCCTTCCGGTGACCCCGGTGCCGGTGAGATCCCTCCGCAAACGGGACCGGCCGGAGCGGCTGAGGGCGGCTGAGGCGGTGCGGGGCTCTGTGGGACACGGCGGCGGCCGGCGCCGCGCTCCGCGCTCCGGCAGGCCTCAGCAGGCCTCAGTGCAGCACCAGGGAGGTGATGAGGGGGAAAACACGGCGTGGGTGGGTCGGGGTGGGTGAGTGCGTGTGGAATTAATCCACCATGTCAGAGGTTTATGTGCAAAAAGGAGACAGAGGGGTCCTGTAACTTTATTCGAGTAAAGGGAGGGCATTTCCCGTGGGGTCTCTCAGATGGTTGGAGGATGCAGCCTCTCTTTTATCTTAAAATCCCTGCTGCATCACCCTCTTCCTTTTTCCCACGGCCAAGGTAATCAGAAGGTACAGAGTTACCGAATCGCCTGCTCTATGCACCCCCTCCCAATATGCACCCCCCTTTCATTATATAAAAGAAAGAAAAACCTACTCATTATTTGACTAAGTCTGTGTTCCCATGCTCTAGGTTCAGGAATTTAACAGGGTCTTGGCTGAGCAACAGTCTGTGTTGATCAGTAACATTCTCTAGAGCTAATAGCTTGTTTTGTTACTTCCCTATCTCTGAGTGCATGGCCCTATCCCCAAGCAGATTCACACGGTCTGTTTGTAAAGACACATTCATCTTATTTGTTTCAATCCCTCCTTTTATTTTCTTAGTAATTGCCTTTACAAACTTTAAATACCATTGATTTAATCTTTTCTTCCTGGGTCTTCTTTGACTCAATGTCATGATTCTGTCCTTGAGTTGTTTAATTTTCCACAAACTTCTCCTTTTCATGCTAATAGATAATATAATACTATCTGGTGTAGATAAAATAATACTATCTGATGTTGAAATGTTCCATTTCTCATCTGACTGGGTTTCATTCCATCTGCCTCAATATTTTCAACAATCATAAGGAGGGCAGTTGGGGGTCCAACAGTCTAAACCCAAAGGTAAGGTTTATTCACAAATGCTTTTTCCTGCATTTGTGAATAAACGCCCGTCCTTTTTAGGCAATAAATACCTCTTTCAGAGCAATGAAGCTGCCATGGACTTCCTTCCTCATCCCAAAATCCCATTCCATTATGGACCTCACTCTAGGTGTGACCCACCATTTAAGTGCGGCTTGGCTGGCCACCCATGGCCAGCTTTCAGGTGCTCATGCCCCTCCTGACCCAACAACTGCTAAGGTTAAGAACTTTTGCTGCTTCTTCTCCTAAGGCTGCAAATTGATTCTCCCACCTCTGGCCCAACCCTGACTGACAATATAAAGTATTAAGGAAAAATATTCAATAGTGTAATCTAATTATTTAGTCAAATTCTCACATTGTCTTCCCCACCACCTGTGGTAACTGAAGGCACAGAAACAATTTAACATAAAGAAAACAGTGACAATAAGGGTTGTCCTGCCAGTGGCTGGAGATGGCAGAGGAGGGTGGCCAGGATTGCAGAGGATTCCAGGCGAGGATCTGTGGGCAGGCGCAGGGGCTTGGCCCGCTGTGGAGCCCTGGCTGCTGCTGCGTTCAGGGCAGGCTCAGGGGCGGCCTCCCATCCTCCTGCTGCAGGTGGGAAGTGCAAATCTCCGGGGCTTCAGAGCCCTTGAGGCCAGGCTGAGGGGTCCCCCCGTGTTGAGCTGTGCTGGCGGCTGTTTCTGGCCTCAGGGACACTTGGCATGGGCCCCTTGGCCACCAGTGGTGCTGCTTTGCACTCCTTAGGCAGGAGCCGATGTCCTGGCTGGGTGTTGGCAGCAGCAAAGTGCCAGGGCAGGCTCTGTGCCAGCCCAGCTTCCTGTGGGAGAGATTTCACAAGAGACAGGATTGTGGCCACAGACTGCTGTAAATGTACATCCCTCATTTCCATCCTGCTCTAGGTGGAGAATTACCAGGGTAAGGAATTCCAGACATCAGTTCCAAGGGAGATAATTGAATATCTGCCCTCAGTCTGGCACTTCTTCTTGCCAGAGCCAATGGCAAAAGCTGTACCCATGGCATCTTGGTTTCTATTTCTAGCTTTAAAAGGTGCTTCTTTATTTCTTCACTCATTTTTTTTTCTACCTGACCTGAGCTCTGGGGGTGCCAGGAGGGATGGAGGTTCCATTGTATTCCTAAACCAGTCATAACCCCTTGGAGAGTTTTACCTGTAAAATTAGTTCCTCTGTCTGAGTCTATTGCATCAATGATCCCATATCTTCAAATTATTTGTTCAAAAAATACTTATATAACTGATCCTGTAGTTGCTGAAGCAGTTGCAAATGCTTCTGGCCACCCTGTTAGCTGACATGCTGTTACCAGAAGATATTTCAGCCTTCCCACTTGGGGCAATCTGGTAAAATCCACCTGGCATCTTTGGAAGGGACATAGGACAAAGTCCAAGGCCTCCCTCCTCTGGCAAGTTTCTTTTTAACTTGCTGTTGTGAGAAACAACTGCTCACTTTGAAAATTTAAAAGCTTTATTAAACCTTGACAAAAATACAACAAAAGGACTGCATAAGGAAAAATTGGCAGCACTGGGAACTACCCTGATGGATACCCCATGGCCAGTTCATCTTCAAGATGTATGCTCATTCTTTTATACCCCTGGCCCTTCCCAAAGTCTGTCAGGCAGCTCTTCTGTGCCATTTATTGGTGGAGATGCTTGCTTGTAACTGGATTGGAGGCCAGGTGTTGCCATGCCTCACCCCCTGAGCACCAAGCTTCCATTCCCAACTGCCCCATGCAAGGGAGGTGTGCACACCTTCTTTCTGCCTGTCTTAGGCAGCAATACAGAGGGGGGGAAAGGATCTATGGGGAGAACAGAGGACATCTAAACTAGAATAACATAACTATACATCACTAAAGCTTTTCTTAATATACACACAATAGTCATCCCTTAATTGCAAGAGCCAATCATCTCATTATCTACCTGTAGCAGTGTCTAGGGGATGGCTATTTGTCTCGTATAGTTTTTGGGGTTCATTGTTTTGTTTTTTGTCTGGGACGGTTGCTGCTCCGGGAGTATTGCAATGAGTGGGAGCCACGTTGGGGTTTCCAGAGAGAGTTTGGGGCAGGGTGTGGGGCAGCTCCTTTCCTTCCAGCCAGCTGTTGGAGTGGCCACACTGCTGGTGTTTCTGACCGGGGATCCTGTTGCTTCTGTGGGTTCTGTCTGTTTCTTTTTGTTTCTTTTCCTTTGGCGCTGTGACTGGGCTTGCTGGCTTGCTTCTCTGCTGCTTGGGAGCCCAGAGCCGGTGCGTGCTGTGCCAGGAGTGGGAGCACCCCGTTCCCCACCAGGGGCTGCCTCCTCTGCACAAGTCCAGAGCCCAGGACCAGCCACTGCCGGTGAGGAATGGCAGGGAGCGATTCCCTGTCAGGCCCCACTGACAGACTGTAACCCAACACCTGGACACCCCACAGCTTCGGGCAGGGCCCTGGGGTTTCTGCTGCCTCTCGCCTGCTGCCCCGGGTGAGCCTGCCCTGCCATTGCAGCTTGCTGCTCCTGAAGTTCTGCCTGTAGCTCCTGTTGCTATCCGGAGGGGGCACTGGGACCAGCTGCCCTGGGGGGTTTGTAAAGAAAATCCCTTTTCCATCCATTAATTTCAAAATTATAATAATTATGAGGAAAGGTGGTCATATTCTCCATTCCTAGGTTGCAGCCTTCCTTGGCTAACACGTCTTTCAAACCTTGGTGTTAGCACAAATCAAGCAACCTTTAGGAGCCTGTTTTGCCATACCAAAAATACCCAAGGACATTTTGAGGAAGGCTTCTGCCAGTCCTCAGGAACTCCAAGGGCTCCCTGCATGGAGCTGTTTCAATATTTGTAAGGCCAGGGGCTTTGCTATCCGGCCCTGGCAGCCCGGTGGAGTGGTGGAGCCTGGAGATGAGCAGGGTCCAGGAGATGAAGGGGTCGCCAAGAGAGGGATGAGCCTTGAGTGCCTGGAGTGGGGGGAGCCTGGGACCCCTGGGAGCCAAAGCAGAATTAAGGGGGAAGGGACTTGTGGGACCTGCAAACCCTCCAGGCATCCTAAAGCAGGACCCCAGAGTGGGAGAATCCATAGGACCCCCAGCAGCCCCAAGAAGGGGGGCCTCAGAACCTCAGAGTGAGGAGATTAGAAAGGGAAAGGCTTGTTTGGGATTCACTCTTGTTTATTGGAGGTTTTACGGACACCAGACACCTGGTGACTTCTAGAGATGGACTTGGGCAGGAGGAACACCCAAGGCACTCACACCTTGTTTACCCCCAAAACCAGAATTTCTCATTCTCAAAGCTTGGTCAGATGGAGAAGGAGGCTGCGAGGAAGATGCCGTGGAACAGCCAGGCAGGTGAGGAGGAAGTCAGTGCCCCTTTCCCCCTCTCTCCTGCTCCATCTCCCAGCTCAGCACAGCCCCGGCTGCAGGACAGCCCCGGTGCCGGTGCCGTCCTGCCAGGGAGTATCTCTGGAGATACTTTGGGAGTATCTCCTTCCCCTTCCCTCTGGCACAGAGGCAAATCCCATCGTCTCATTGTCCTTCCTCCTCCAGAATAGGAGCCGAGGATGGAGAGCAGGGAGGGCAAATCCCCACAGCAGGACCTTGTGGAAGAGGCCGTTTTGAGCAATTCCATAGTGCAGGAATCCAACGGGAAGGAAAAGCCCCAGAGATCCCGCACGAGGAGGGGCTGCAAACCCAACCCTGGGATCTGTGAGGAGGAAAGGCCTGCCCTGTGCCAGGAGGGTGGACAGAGCTTCAGCCAGAGCTCAGACATGGTGGTCACTGAGCACCATCAAAGCAGGGAGAAGTCATACAAGTGTGGGGAATGTGAGAGGAGCTTCAGCCACATCTCCAACCTGAAGAAACACCAGAGGATCCACACTGGGGAGAAGCCCTACAAGTGTAGGGAATGTGGGAAGAGCTTCAGCCGTAGCAACAACCTGGCCCGTCATGAGAATACTCATGATAATGAAAGGCCTTCCAAGCGCTCTGAACGTGGGAAGAGCTTTAGAGAGACATCCAAACTAAACCAGCACAAGATAAATTGCTCTGGGGAACAGCCCTATGTGTGTGAGGAATGTGGGAAGAACTTCAGCCAGAAATCCAACCTGCTCCGCCACCAGAAGATCCACACTGGGGAGAGGCCCCACAAATGTCCCAAATGTGGGAAGAGCTTCAGCCAGAGCACCCACTTGGATGTCCACCAGTGCATTGACACCAGGGAACAGCCCAACAACTGTGAGAAATGTGGGAAGAGCTTCGGGAAGATTCACAACCACTTGTGTGTGGAAATCAGGATATGTGACAGCTACAAGTGCTGGACATGTGAGAAGAGCTTCAGCCGGAGGTCCCACCTAATAGTCCACATGCGCATCCACACTGGGCAGCAGCCCTACAGGTGTGAGCAGTGTGGGATGAGCTTCAGAGATCGCTCCAACCTGAACCACCACCGGCGGACCCACACTGGGGCACGGCCCTACCTGTGTGAGCAGTGTGGGAAGAGCTTCCCCAGGGGCTCTCACTTGTCCCAGCACCGACAGAAGCATTGGTAAGGAAAGCTCCGCAAATGCCCTGACTGCAGGGATTTTGGGACATCCCACATTTTGGAAGTGGTTTTGGGGTACTCTCCAATTCTTGGGGGGTTCATGAGAACAGCTCCATGGAGCCCCATTGCCAGGGTGGTTGTCTTGGGCATGGGCTCAGAGCTGTAGCCAGAGTCTCTTGCCTCAGTGTTGGAGAGCAGAGAAATGATGAATGGCCCCAGACATCTCCAGTGTGAATTGGGAGGTCAGAGCAAGTTCTGTGTAGGTGGGGTGGCTGCTGCCCCACCCCAGCCACTGCCGCCTCTGGTCCAGCCCCAAAGTGGCTGCCAGGCCTGTGGCACCCCAAAAACCCCACCTGGGAGAGGGACCAGAGCAGGTAAAGGCCATGACATGGGTGTGACACTGGCACATCCCATATCAGCTGAGATGACTCTAGATCTAAAGCCTTGGCTGTGGACATTTCTTTTCTTTTTCTCTCTCTTGCTCTGTCTCTCCCTCTCACTCTTTTCCTGACTTCTCAAAATCTGGATTACTTGAAGTTGGACAGGTTAGAGTTAGCTGAGTCAGTGCTTTGTGTAGTGCCTTACCATAATTCCAGGTTTAATATAAGTTATAAGCTAAATTAAACACTTCCCCTCTGTAAATTGTTAAGTCTTAAGTTGGGTTAAATACTGTTAATTGCTGTTCCTTTGCTAAATTGTTATGTTTAAGATATAAGTTAAGGTTAAGTTAAATTTGAGTGTTTGAGTGCTGTTAAGCTTTTAGGCCATATTCCCTTTATCCTTCCCCCCACTGTCCTTTTGTCAGATGCACCTAAACACACACGGACGGTTCTTGGTTCATTTCTGGTTTGATTGCCTGGATTTTGTTTTGCTTTGTTGTTGCTTTGTTTCCTTGCTGTGCCTGAAGTCTCCAGTCACAGGCAGAGTGACTCTTGCCAAAGAACTTTGTCGTGCCTCACCACCTGTGCTTCTAATTGGTGATTTTTGTCAAATATGCTAATTTGCTAAACTTATAAACTATTTACCCCATGGTGGGGTGGGCATTGTGTGGACATCTTCCATATTTGCCCCTTGGAGGCCTCTAATAAAGACCAGCCTTTATATTACCTCCTGTACTGATATGATCTCCAAAGGGTGTTATTTCATTTCTAAGGCTTTTAAGGCATCAGTTTTTCTAGCATCTCAGATGGGACTGGACCCAGCAGCCTCCCTCTGGACCAGAAACATATTGCAAGGAACTCTTTCCTGCTGAAGACTTTTAAGAATTTCCGTGCAGTGACCTGAGGGGTTGGGAGCCACGGTCCCAGGACCCCACAGGAGGTAACATAAAGGCAGCTCTTTTTGTTGTGTAGCGTGAAATTGTGCATTTGTGTGTTTTCAGGAAAATCAAGGCTCTTAGAAACCAAATTGTAACATTTTACAGGATGCCACCTGTTTCGTAAGGTTTGTTAGGCTTTTATTCTGTCCCAGCGGGGTGAGGGAATTTGCTTATGGGGTTGTTTCTCAAGGTTTTTTTTTTCCCTTTCATCACTTTTTCTAACTCTTCTACAGCCACGGTGAGCGAAGGAATCCAAAGGCTGATGTCACCCTTGTAGCTGAAAGCTGAGAACTTCTTTCAACCTTTAAAATATGAATTAGGAAAACACTGGGTGATTCATCACTCACCCTATTTGCCAAATGCTTCTAAGAAGGATCTGTTGGAATTTTGCAAAGTGTGGAGAATAACAGATAGTTGAGGAGGGTTTACTGAATTAAATTTTAAAAATGCCTTCTGCATCCCTGTGAATAAGAAAGGCCAAGGACTGAGCGAAGGAAAGAATGTAAAAATATGGACTAATTCTGAATATGCATTTAATGTTTTCGGAGAGGTCATCTGGAAAGAGAGAGGACTGGCAACTGTTCAAGGCCTGGAATTGAACACACTGAACAGACCCATCCACTGCTACAGAGTATTAAGAAGTCTGGAGAAGCAGCCTTTATACATTGCAAGATTCATCAAAATGGGGAAGCAACTCTTGAGTTAGAGAATCCTTTTGTTGATAAAATAGTAAAAGAAGCAAGAAAAAGGATCTTAACAGTGGTACTACAGAAGGAAATCAGTTTGACAAGGTTTGCCCGAAAATGTGATCAACAGAGCCATCAGTTTTCTGGCACAAAGGTTGAAATCAAGTAAAGTGAATGGACTGTTACACCAGAGGGACAGACTGCAGTCCCACCTCAGCAAGAACATAAAAAACACTTGCAAGGGAACAAGAAACCTTTTGAAACATTAAGAAAGCAGTAATAGAAAGGGAAAAAAACTGATATTGTACAATCTGTAACAAATGTGAAATCTTCTCTGGAACCCACCCAAACATGAGCAAAAGAGTTGTGTTAGAAATATCAGGGGCAGGGGGTTCTCCTGGACATTGTTGGCAAATAAATTCTACTGAGTTACCACCCAGAAAGGACAAAGGTTTGTATTAGGGGTAGGTGATACCTTCAGTGGATGGTCTGAGGCTTACCCCTGTTGCACCAACACAACAAAAGGAAGTGCTGGATATTTTACTAAATCATATAATTCCAGTGTTTGGGGTTCCTTTGGAGTTGGTCCCCCTGTGATTGGAGATGTTAGTCAAACGTTGGGAATTGTTTGGGATCTATAAATTCCCTACACACCCCAGATAAATGGTAAGACTGCGTGTGTGACTGGAACCCTCAAAGCACAGATATATAAAATTTGTTGGAAACATCCGTGACATGAGTTCAGGTTTTACCCAGAGCCTTACTGAGAATCCACATACAACCAAAGTGTTGCAGTAAGGTAGAAAAATTATTAAAAAAGGGCTCATAAAATCAGGCCTGCTCTGTTAGATCAGTGACCTCGTCAAGCTAGCACTTTGCAAGTTCCCATGTGAAAGCAATCCTGGTGTGAAGAGTTTGTTAACATAACAATTTATTCCCGGATGAAAAACAACTAGTGCCTGCATAAACATTAAATCTATCCCATGAGAACTAGAGAAGAAAATAATTTTATAGGGAGAAAAAAACAATTTTATAGAGAGATTTTATGGACAAATAAAGTATCTCTTACTAACCAATAAAGTAATTGGCAAGAAAGCTACTAACCCAATTGGAATCACACACAAGGTATGTAAAACTGTATAAAAACGAGTTACTTGAATAAAGAATGAAGTCTTTTTAACGATGAAGAAAATAAAGTCTCATGTGATTTATTCCTATACCAAAGCAAAAAGAGAGCGTAAGTCCTAATGAAACATCACATGGCCGGCCATATCAAATTGTATATATTATATATGTTATATATATAATTTACATATATATATAATTATGTATATATATTCACAGGAGGAATTCATATATGAGGGGAAAAATTAACTTACAGAGGGATTTAATTGTTTGAAGTTCCACTTTGCAGAAGCTCCAGAGATTTGTCATATTGTCTGGGGAAATCTCTGCTGAAACAGCTGGAAAACAGAGACTGACACAAATCAGGATGATGTGGTTTAAATTGTTCTTTTTGTGCTTGTTATCTGCACAGTTGGTAACCATAACTCAAGTTTGGCCCCAAAATTTGCATGTAAATGGAGCCCAAAGTGTATCCAAAAGCTCTTCATAAGAACAACTTGTCAGGGTGATACTGCACATATGAGAATCTGGCCTGGTAAGTTTGCCCCTAGATTAGATAAAGATCAGGCCGGTGCTCTTGGGGCTGTAATTCCACACATTATATCTGATCACATTAAGGATTATTGGACACACTGAAAGGCAAAACTTCAAACGCAATTTCAGCCTTACAAGAAGAAGTCCGTGATATTTCTGGTATAGTTTTACCAAACAGGTTAACGTTCAATTTCCTACTAGCCACAGAATTATTAACACTGTAGTTGTTAGTATGTAGATCAGAGTGAAAGAATTATTAAAGATTTGGTTGAAATTTGAAAGCAAACTCAAATTCTACACCAGATAGCTTTCAAAAGTCTTGTTGAACTTTGGATATATCTTCAGTACACTCACTTCATGGTTGCTAAAGTGGGCCTGAATAAAAAGTGTATAGCTGACATCTATAATATGATGCTGTGGTTAAATATGGAGCAAACTAGATTACATAGTGTCTAAAAAAGAGGAATTATGCAGAAATTCTGCCTTGTTTCTTTTATATAGTCTCTGCATTCTTTACTCATTTATAATAACAAACTGCAGAGCTATATTTGTAGCTCTGTAGTCTGTTGTTGTAGCTTAGCTTCACTATTTCCCTACACAGAAAGACAAAACACATTTCAAAGCCTCTGTCCTGTTTTGGTTCTCCTTAGAAACCAAGGTCAAAACCAGGTCTTCAGGACCAATTCTCATAAACAAAGTACAGTGCTGTTGGAGGGTGTTCTAGGGCGATGTTATGATGCTTGGATGCCCCATCATGTGTTCTGTCTGTGCTGGGTGTTCTATTCTGTGCCTTCAAGACTGGCTGAAAGCAAAGGCAGGGAGAAGAAGCACAGAGTTTGTTACCAGCCTCACTCACTCACTCACTCACTCACTCACTCACTCACTCCTCCACATTTGGCTAGACCGTTGATGTCTAGGCACAGACGGGGCAGAGCACCACACTCCTTTTGCTTTTTACTTAGTTGGTTAGTTTAGCTAGCTGAGGCAGTCTGAGTTTTCTCTGGACTGTTTTTCTTTCCCTTTTTCTTAGAGCCATTTGAAGCTGCTCCAGAGCGGGACCTGGGGAATCACCCAGAGCTCAGACTCTGCAGCCATTGCCAGCGCCGGAGGGACCACCCACCAGAGACACTTTCTGAATTTGTCATCTCTTCAGAGCAGCAAGTGAGTGTTGTCATCTGGTATTGTTCATTCTGTGAGCTGGGGAGTACTTTACCTATTAAATAAACAGGGTTTTTCCACTTCTCTCTGAAGAAACTTGTCCCTAACTGATTGAAGAAGAGAGGCTGTGTAGGTTGGCTTTCTGGAGGGGCCTCTTTTGGAGGCTTTCTCCCAGATTTGTCCTAAACCAAGACCAGAGGGGGGGAAGGCTTAGAAGACCCAGGGGGGAATTACATCACCACTTGCACTCCTAATTGGTGATTTTTGTCAACAATGCTAATCTGCTAAACTTGCAAAACTGTATTCACCCTTTGTGGTGGGTGTGGGCATTTCGTGGACATTTTTCATATCTGCTCCTGGAGGTCTCCAATAAAGACCAGCTTTTATATTACCTCCTATACAAATACTATCTCCAAAAGGTGTTGCTTTATTTCTCAGTTCTTTAAGGCCTCACAGAGTGGGGCCTCATGGCATGCAGGAGACCACCATGACATAATGACATCTTGGGGAACTGAGTGTCACCTGCAAACACAACAGGGCCTCATGGAACCCAGGTGCCACTTGAATAGTGCCCGGGCACATGGAATTCAGTGTCCATTGTGACACAGCACGGCCACATGGAACTCAGCAGAACATTGTGACAACATGGAATCTCATGGAACCAAAGCTGTGCTTTGACAAAGTGGGGCCTCCTGGGACACAGGTGCCACTGGGATGTTGCCAGCGCTGGTATAACCCAGTGCCCATTGTGACACAGCGCAGCCTCATGGAGCTGTCTTGGGGATGGTTCACATAACCATTTTGGGGTTTCTTTGTTTTGTGTTCATAATGGTCACTGCCTCCCCTCCCCAGCTCTGAGAATATCGCAATGGGTGGAGGGGCAGCCTGAGGTCCTGTGGGGGCTGGGGGCCAGAGGCTGCTCTTCCGTCAGGCTGGGGTGATCAACTCAGCAGCCATGCAGCACAGTGCATCTCATTTGAGACACTGTTGCCCTGCAGTTTTGGCCTTTTGCTTTTTTCCTCGTTTTCTTTTTTCTCCTTTGGCACTGTGACTAGGGTTGCCAGCTTGCTTCTCTGCTCCTCTGCCACTTGAGAGCTCAGGGCTGGTGTGCTGGGAGCTGGGAGCACACCTTCCCCTACCAGGCTGCTCCCTTTGCGTGGTGACCCAGCCTCAGGACCAGACATCACCAGTGAGCCATGCAAAGGAGAAATCTCCCACCCAGCTGCTGCTTAATTATTAATTTTCTGCCACTGCTTAATTAAGGGTTTTTTGCTACACTATAGTGCAACACCCTGCATCCATCAGGACAGCCCGCTGCTTCTGCTTCTGCCACCGCTCCAGGGTTAGCGCTACACTTTCATTCACCACCCCCGGGGATCTGCTCCCCTGTGTTCCAGCTGACACTCCGAGGTTCCTGCTGCCGTCCATTTGCCCCTGCAGTGGCGCTGAGGCCGGCTGCTCGCCGTGGCTCTGGCGAAAGGAGCCCCTTTCCTGTCCCTGCCGCCCCAGAGCCGCCATGGCCGGGGCAGAGGCCGCTGAGCCCGCGCAACAGCGCCCCCTGCAGCCGCGGGACGGGCATCACCCTGCCCTGCCTGCCGGGGAGCCGCCAGCGCCCCTGCTGGCTGTGCCCGGAACTGCACCCAGGGGGAGCTCCTTGACAGCCCCTGCCCTGCCCTGCCCTGCCTGCGAGCCACCAGCGCCGCTGCTGGCCGAGCCCGGAACTGCACCCATGGGGAGGTCCTTGACCACTGAGTGAGGGCTGCTACTGCGATTCTGGTTTTAATATTGCTGCTGGTTTTGTTTGCTTGTCTTGTTATGTATTTATCTATTAGTAAAGAATTGTTATTCCTTTTCCTATATCTCTGCCTGAAAGCCTAGTAATTTCAAAGTTATAATAATTTGGAAGAAAGTAAGGCATGAACCTATCGCAGGAAGGTTCATGCCTTATTTGGCACATACTTGTCTTTTGAGCCAGGACAGGAACTCAGGAAACTATTGTGACCCATGGAATTTCATGGAACCAAGGGTCAATTGTGACACAGTCAGGCCTCATGGAAGCCAGGAGAACATTGTGATGCAATGGGAGCTCATGGAACCAAGAGTCAATTGTGAACATGGCAAGGTATCATGGAACCCAGGTGCCACTGAGACGATGCCATGGCTCATGAAAGTGTGGCACCATTGTGACACAGCAGGGCCTCATGGAATCTGGAAGAACAGTGTGGGGAAATGGAATGTCATTGAACCAACTGTCAGTTGTCACCACAGTGGGGCCTTATGGAACACGAGACCAGTGTGATACAATGGAATGTTGTCAGGGTTTGACGCTGGCGCAATGCCAGTGCCCCCATGAAAATACATGCTCCCTGGTGTCTGCTGTGAGATGTGACCAGGAATAGAGCAAAGCAGGCTCCAACTTAGGAATGAAGAAGAAAAAAACTTTATTAACCTACAACTATATATAGAAAGGAACACACACAGAACTCAGAATGAAAACCTTCCAATAACTTTCCTCCTCCCTCCACCAAATTTCCAATATATCCATCCCTCAGATCACCAACTCTCAGTCCACCACCATCCTTTAGATAATCAATTCTCAGTTCAACAAGGAGAGAGAGGTCCCTCTTGTGCCATAGGCTTCCCCTAGAAACACATTTGAGACCTCTTGTGTTTCCATGTCACACATGGCACCGCCCGGAGATCATTTGCCATCTTGACATCTTCCTTCCATGCCCAGTGCTCTCACCACTGCACATGCACCAAAGCTGCTTCTAGAGTTCCCCTTTTAAGGATGCTTTGTCCAGTTCCAAAAAAAGCATAGTCTCTCACTTTAGGACACCTGTCCCCCCCAAATTCACCCCCTGGGGCTGAGGGGTCTCAAGAACAGAGATCTTCTTTTTCTTCCCTGAAGACTGAGGGCACCAACCACCCTCCTCACCCGTCATCTCTGTTCATGCCACTCTTTCACATCACATCACTGCACTCTCTTGGCTCCGAGCCATTGCCTCCCCCTAAATGCAGTCTCTGTGTCACAGAAAAAATGGTTCTGTCCATGGCTATGCAAGAAAAGTCCAGCCAAAGGCCACTCCATCACCTCCTCCCGCCTAAGATTCTTCTCAACTTCTCTCGTGGCCCATCTCCTCTATCTCATCCCTATCTCTCTTCTCATTCAACTCCAGGAGGATCAGCATTTGTAAGGTTTCCATCATCCAAGAAAAGGGTTAAAATCTCGGGCTCTGCCTGCCCAGAACTCCCACGCTGGCCCTGCCGGGCACCTTCTCTCTGCACCCCTTCTCCTTCTCGGCTGTGCTGCCAGCACAAGATGGCAAATTTCAAGGTGGCACAGGCACAGGCACCCACTCCCTCTCTCTCTGGGGCCGCTGCCCGATGCCTCTCAGTGCTCCTCCACCCTTCCATCGTGCAGGGGCCTTCACCTCCCTTCTCTGTCCAAGGCCCGGCTCCCCTCACCCGGCCGCATGGCTTCCCCTCCTGCACCCAGCCCGCAGCCGGGCAGGGCAGCTCTGAACTTTTCACCCACCGGAACCAAGAGAGCTTCCCCTGGGAGTTCTCTGCTTTTAACCCCCCGTGTGCTCAGAGGTGAATCCATGCCCTCAGGGGCCACACCAGGTGCCAATGTTCAAATCTGAGCACCTGTTGGTTTCACCACAGCATCCCAAAAAACTCACTTCCTCTCAAACCAGGACAAATGTCATGGAACAAACTGTCAGTTTAACATAACAGGGCCTTATGGAACCCAAATGCCACTGGGAAATTGCCACTGCTCATGGAACCAAGTGTCCTTTATGACACAGCTGGGCCTAATGGAGCACAGGAGACCATTGTTATGCAATGGAATCTCAAGATACCAAGGCTTCATTGTGACACAGCATGGGCTCTCAGCACCCAGGAGACCACCGTGAAGCAATGGAATGTCATGAAACCAAGCGTCAACTTTGGCCCTTTGCAGCCTCATGGAGCCAAGAGCCAGTGGGACATTGCCAGAGTTCTTCTAACCTACTGTCCATAGTAACAAAGCTTTGATTCATGGAACACAGGAGACCATTGCGATGCAAATGACTCTAATGAGACAAAATGTCAGTTTAACACAGCGGGGCCTCAGGGAACCCATGTGCCACTGGGACGTTGCCACTGCTTGTGGAACTCAGTGCCCGTTCTGACACAGCCAGGCCTAATGGAACACAGGAGACCATTGTGTCAGAATGGAATCTCATGGAACCAAGGGTGAATTGAACCCACAGACTGCTTCAACATTTCCAGGTCTAGTGGAAAGAACACTTCATTGTGGCACAGCAAGGCCTCGTGGGACCTAGGAGACCACTGTGCTGCAATTGAACATCATGGAACCAATGGTTAGTTGTGACCCAGGAGGCCTCATGGATCCTAGGAGCCTATTGTGGGGCCATGGAATCCCATGGAATGAATAGACAATTGTGAAATGGCAGGGCTTTGTGGAACCCAGGTGCCACTGGGACATTGCCAGGCCTTGTCCTGTCAAGATGGCATTATTACACAGCAAAGCCTCAGGGATCCTGTGAGACCATTGTAGGGCAATGGAATCTCATGGAACCAAGGCTCCTGTGTGACAAAACACAGCCTTGTGGAACTCAGAAGCCACTGGGACAGATGCATGGTTCATGGAAGCAAGTGTCCATTGTGAAAAATTTCAGCCTCATGAAACCTCAGAGGCTGCTGTGATGCAATGGAATCTTGGTGAACCAAATGTCAAATGTAAACACAGTGGGGCCTGATGGAAGCCAGGTGCCACTTGGATATTGCCGGGGTATATGGAACTCAGTGTCCATTGTGACAGAGCGCAGCTCCGTGGAACTTAGCAGAGCATTGGGACAACATGGAATCTTAAGGATACTTTGACGAGGTGAGGCCTTATAGGACACAGGTGCCACTAGGACATTGCCAGAGCTTCTGGAACCCAGTGTCCATTATGATATGGGACAGCTCATGGAACCTGAAGACCACTGTGATGCAATGGAGTCCCATGGAACGAAGTGTCATTTGAGAACCCATCACAACCCACAAAATCCAGGAGATCATTGTGACCCAATACTATCTCATGGAACCAAGTGTGAAGTTACACTGCAGAGCCTCATGGAACCCAGAGGCCACTGGTACATTGCCAAAGTTCATGCAAACAAAGAGCGATTATGACAAAGTGGGGTCTCATGAATCCCAGGACACTATTGTAACACTGTGGAATCTCATGGAACCAAGTCTCAATTGCATCAAAGAGGGGCCGCATGGAACCCAGGACACCATTGTAACAATGTGGAATCTCAAGGAACTCAGTGCTCACTCTTTGATGGCAAAGGCTCATAGAATTTTGGAGACCATTGTGATCCAATGGAAACACGTGGAAGCAACTGTCCACTTTTTCTGGAACTGCCACATGGAACACTGGAGACAGTTGTGACACAATGGAGCCCCATGGAACCAAGGAGACCATTTTGACACAATGGTATCTCAGGGAACTGTGTCAGTTGTGAAAAGAGCACAGCCTCATGGACCCCAGGAGACATTGTGGTGCAATAGAATCTCATAGAACAAAGTTTTAATTTTGAAACCGTAGGACCTCATGGAACTCAGAAGAACATCATGACACAATGGAATCTCATGGAACCAAGGCTCCATTGTGACACAGCAGGACCTTCATGAACCCAGGGCCCACTGACACATTGCCATGGCTTGTGAAACCAAGGCTCCACTGTGGCACAGCAATGCTCCATGGCACCCAGGTGACCATTGTGACAGAACAAAATCCCATGGAACAAAGTTTCAACACACTGAGTCCTCCTCGGACCCACTAGACCCTTTAGTCACAACTGGAAGTCATGGAACCAAGTTTCAGTTGTAACACGGGGGGGCCTCATGAAATCCAGGGCACCACTGTGACGTAATGGAATCTCATGGAACCAAGTTTCATTTTTGAACACAGTAGGGACTTGTGGGACCCACATGCCAATGGGACGTTGCCAGGGCTCTTGCTACCCTGTGTCCATTGTGATGCAGCAGGGCCTAATAGAACCCAGGAGACCATTCTGACACAATGAAATCTCAAGGAATCAAGGCTCCATTGTGACACAGAAGGAACTCACAAAATCTAAAAAACCATTGTAACTCCATGCAATGTCATGGAAATGGCTCCACTGTGACAAACAGGGACCTCATGGAACACAAGGGTCAATGCAACATTGCCAGGTCTAGTGGAAACAAAGTTCCATTGTGGCACAGCAAGGACTGATAGGACCTGGGAGGCCACTGTGTGACAATGGAATCTCATGGAAACAATGGTCAGCTGTGACACAGGAGGTCTCATTGAACCCAGGTGCCACCGGGACATTGCCAGCTCATTTGGAACCCAGTGTCCACAGTTAAACAGTGCAGCGCACGGAAACCTAGAGATCATTGTCATGCAGTGATATCTCATGGAAACAAGTGCCAGTTGAGGTACAGCAGGGCCTCTTGGAACCCAGGTGCCATTGGGACCTTGAAACAGCTTCTGGAAACAAGGGATCGTTGTGACACAGCAGAACCTCATCCAACCCAGGACACCATTGGGATGCAATGGACTCAAGTGTCTAGTGTGACAAACGCAGGGCCTTATAGAACCTCAGAGACCATAAGATGCAATGTAATCTCATGGAATCAAAGCTCCCTTTTGAAGAGATGGGGCCTCATGGAACACAGGCACTGGGACATTACCAAGGTTTGTGGAACACAGTTTCTATTGTGACACAGCGCAGCTCATGGAACTCACCAGACCCTTGTGAGAACATGGAATCTCATGAATCCAAGGCTTTACTTTGACAAAGTGGGGACTTGTAGGACACAGGTGCCACTGGGACATTGCCATTCTACTCTTGTCGAATCCAGTGTCCATGGTGACACAGCCCAGTGTCATGGAACCAGGAGACTGTGGAGTGCTCCTGCCCCCAGAGGCAGGGATTCTATCCAGACAGACAGCACTGGGTGAGGTGCATGACTTAAAGAAGATTCCACCCCTCCACCCTGTGGGGCGTGTGCCCGCAAGCCCGGGAAAAGACACCCCACACCATTTTGTCAGATAAGGAATGGCCCCAGAATGTTCTTCTTTTCCTGCACCCTCATTGGTTTAAATCCTACTGCAGTGTTCCCACCTTAGTTCTTCCCTTAGTTGTCCTCCTTAGTCTACCCCTTTGCAGTCTCCTGCTCCTCTCGCTACTGAACCCGAACCCTAAACTCCATCCCTACCCTGGCATATAAAACTCATGACTCTACCCTCCGTGACTCACTAAAGGATCCTGGATGTTGCCGAACCAACACCCATTCTATTGTCGTCTTTTCCTGTTTGGTCATTAGCGGCTACCTGAAGTCCAAGGCTCCAGGGCCCAGGGGAGTTGTTGCCCCCCTCGCTGTGGCAGAATGCAGCAGGAGACCATTGTGACACAAAGATGTCTCATGGAACCAAGGCTCTATCGTGACATAGTGGGGCCCCTTTGAATTCAGGAGACCGTTGTGACACAAAGATATCTCATGGAATTAAGTGTAAAGTGTCAACACAGCAGGGTGTTACAGTGCACTTTTGAAGTTATTAGAAATGTCTCTGCCTGAATTAAGGGGCAAACAAGACCATATGCCAAAGTCAACAGTATGGAGTGTGTTTAATAGTAAATATGAGAGAAAAGGGAAGGGAAGGGAAGGGAAGGGAAGGGAAGGGAAGGGAAGGGAAGGGAAGGGAAGGGAAGGGAAGGGAAGGGAAGGGAAGGGAAGGGAAGGGAAGGGAAGGGAAGGGAAGGGAAGGGAAGGGAAGGGAAGGGAAGGGAAGGGAAGGGAAGGGAAGGGAAGGGAAGGGAAGGGAAGGGAAGGGAAGGGAAGGGAAGGGAAGGGAAGGGAAGGGAAGGGAAGGGAAGGGAGTGTTCCAAATCCCTCACCAGCCTCGTTGCCTTCCTCTGGACACGCTGCCATAATGGGCAAAAAGTCCATGCTAACAAAGTTTGAGCCATGAACCACAATATTTCAGTCTCTCAACAGCCCCCCAGAGCATCCCCCGTGTTGTCAAAGGAAAATCCTCTGCAGCTGGTGGGCTCACACAAGGTTCATTGCTCAAACCTGTCTGGGGCATGGATAAGGAATGGAGTATCCCATGATCACTTGTGCTTAGTGGATGGAAAACTTCTGTTAGCATGTTGGTGTTTGTTCTTTTCTGTTCTCTATGTATTTTATAGCAAAAAACTGTTATTCCTATTCCTACATTTTTGCTTGGGAGCCCCGTAATTTTGGAATGTGATCCAAGGGGGTCATCAGGCCCTGCTGGGCCCTATGGAACCAAGGGACCAGTGTGATTGTGACAGGCCCCATGGATGCAAGGAGACCATTGTGGTACCACAGGTCTGCATGGAGTCCATTGTGACACTGCTGGGTGCTGTGGAACCAAGGACACCTTTGTGACACTGAGGGAGCCCATGGAACCATGGGAACATGGAACAGGTCTTGGCCTGCTGGGGCCACCTGACAGGTTCTGCTGACCTTGGCATGCTGAGGCCAGCTTCTCATCTGCCCCTGGAGCACTGGGGCTCTGGGCTTTCTTTCCTATGGAACAGAGCTGTCCTTCTCCTTCAGGAGCTCATGGCCAAAATTGAGATTCTGGCTCCAAAATTTCTTCTATCAAAGGATTGCTCAGTCACTAAAGGTGTCAGGACAGATGGGTCTGGCTGACTTGGCCTCCTGGGGGCTATCTCTGATCTGCCACCAAAACACTGGGGCTCCATGCTTTTTTCCCTATGGAAAAGAACTGTCCTTCTTGTCCATGTGCCCTTGTCAAAATTGGGATTCTACCTCCCAAATTCTGTATATCCAAGGATTGCTCCTCAGTGAGAGCTTCAAAGATAGACGTGTTGCTGGCCTTGACCTCCTGGGGGACACCTCTCATCTGCCTTCAAAACACTGGGGCTCCACCCTTTCCCTACTGTGGAAAAGAACCATCACTCCCATCCAGGTGTCCATGGTCAAAACTGGGATTCTACTTCCAAATTTCCATATATCCAAGGATTATTCCATTTGATAGGAACGAGCCCTCTCTTTCTGACATGTGAGCAATGCCATTGATTTCTCCAAACCAGGAAAATAGGAAGGCCTGGCAGCTTCACACACAGAACAGGGCAGGGCAAGCAGCTGCCAAAATTATAACTTCTATTTGTAATTAAGAACTTTGGTTTCAAGTTCTACTATAGCCACTATTAATACAGAGTAAAAAAGAATCAAATTAGTAATAATAATGGCTGTAACATTAATAGCAACAATAGTGATAATAGAAATAGTAATAATTAATAATCAATAACAATTAATAATTAATAATTAATTAATAGAAATAATAATTATTAATAATTAATAATTAATATGGTAGGGTTATAAAAACCCTACCATACTTATACTAGATTTGCATGGCCAGGCTTTGGTAAGGGGAGCTCTAGGAGCACCTTCCGTGAGAGGCTGCTGGAAGCAGCTGCTCCTCTGTGTCCCACAGAGTCAATTCCAGCCAGCTCCAGGATGGACCGGCCTCCGGCCAAGGCTGGGACCGTTAGAAATGGTGGCAACACCTTTGGAAAAAGAGATTTAATAAAAAGACTGGTGATTGTGTAGTTGTAGGTGTGACCAGGGTGAGAACATGTGAGAGGAACAACTCTGCACACCCCAGGGCAGGGCAGGGCAGGGCAAGGCAGGACGAGGGGCAGGAGCTGCTCCAGGGGCTGGAGCTGATTGCCCTGAGGTTCCCTGGGCAGCCCCTGGGGAGGCAGCTGGGCCCCTGCAGCCCATGGAGGGCCCGGAGAGCAGAGATGCACCTGCAGCACCTGGAGGAGCCCGTGCTGGAGCAGGGGGGGCCTGAGCAGGGGCTGGGAGCCCATGAGAAGCCTGTGCTGGAGCAGGGACCAGGCAGGGGCCTGCAAACCCATGGAGAGTGGAGCCCATGCTGGAGCAGGGTCCTTCCATGTGAGCCCATGGGAGAGTGAGGCACGCTGCAGCAGTTTGTGAAGAGCTGCTGTCCCTGAGATGAACTCACCCTGGAGAAGTTCATGGAGAAGTGTCCCCAGGAGGGACCCCATGGTGCAGCAGGGGAACGACTCCTCTCCTTGAGCAGCAGGAGAAACAACAGGAATGAACTGAGCAGAAACCCCATGCCTGTCTGCCTGCACCCACTGGGGGAGGAGGCAGAGCTGGGAGGGAGGGAGGGATGGATGGGCAGAAGGTGCTTTTAAAGTTTTATTTTACTTTTCACTATTCTGCTCCGATTTTGATAACAATACATTAAATTAATGTCTCTAGTTTCGAACATGTTTTGCCCATGATGGTGGTAATAAAAGATTTCAAAATCACAGAAAATTCGAGGAGCTAGAAAGAAAGTTAGGCTTAGTAGGCCCTGGGATAATGTTAAAGGTAGGCACTGAGAAATGTTAGGCTTTGTATTTGCTAGATCATGTGAAATTGCACCTGTGTAGTCAGTATATGATAAATGATATAATTGTTAGATGTGATTAGATATAATTATTGTTTAAAGAATCATGAGAAACTACGTAGTGGGATTTGAGGGGTAATCACAAGAAAATCATGCTTGGATGAAATCAATGTATACAATAGAACAATGTAAGTTTAATAATTAATATGTAAGTATATATAGTGATAGAATATAAAGTATGTTCAGCTCGAAACCATGTCGGAGTTAGATGTGGGTCTGTGTACCCCTGATGCCCAGAGCTCTTTAATAAAAGCACCTGCATATAATCATTCCGTGCTTATGTGTTCCTGAACACTAACAATGGTATCTGCTGAGTGATCTGTCCCAGTCCTTAGCTCAGCCCATGACGCCTTCATTCTGTTTTCTCTCTCCTGCCCATCCCTGGAGGGGAGCGAGCGAGCAGCTTTGGTGGGTGCCTGGCATCCAGCCAGGGTCAACCAGCTACACTTCCTTTCCTTCATTCTTTCTTTGTTTCCAGAGGTCACAGCGCAGAGGATGAGAGGGGCTCTGATGGAGGCAGTGGAGGTGGCGGGGAGCAGCGGGGACAGGAGGCACAGGGACATGGGACAGCACCCGAGGGGCCCGGGCAGTGGAAGGGGGCAAGGCCTGTCCCCCCGGGCCAGCAGCAGCCCCGTGCCCTGCCCAGGGCGCTGCCAGCAGGGGCTGGCCCAGGGGCAGGGGCAGAGCCCGGCCCGGGGGCGGCGTTTGTGCCCCAGCCCCTCCAGCGCAGCGTGCCCCGGGTGCGCAGTGAGCGCTGGCACGGCTGCCCTGGGCACTGCTGGGGACACCGAGAGCTGCCCTGGGGACACAGCGTGACCTGCTGGGGACACTGAGAGCTGCCCCGCTGTGACCCTGCCCTGGGCACTGCACACGTTGCCATTGAGTCAGGGACGGGAACAAAGACTTCAGTCTTCAGAAGGTGGAAAGAAGGCATTTAATAGAAAATAGTGTGTCTTTTATAATCCAACTCATTAAGCTGAGACCTGTTTGGTCTTAAAGTAAAAACCTCAGACTCTTGGTGAAGTAAGAATAGCACACAATGGAAAATCATATCTATAAACAACATGTGCAGAAAGAGAGATAAAAATTGTTTTAATTCTTTTCTCTAAGCTTTCTCGCAGCTTCCCAGGAAAATCCTGAGAGCTATGTCTCTTTGTTCAGAAGATATGTGATTACCACATTTACAGGTACCAGAGCACACCCCAGCCCTGCTCCTCGTGATGTCACAGGCCCTATGAGTGTCCTGAGTGTGGGAAGAGGTTTCAGAGCAGCTCCAATCTCCTGTGTCAGTGGATTCACACTATGGAGAGGCCATACTAGAGTCGAGTGTGGCCAGAGCTTCAGGCACAGCTCAGCCTTGACCAACAGAGGCGCCACTGAGGGAAGGTGTGTGCCCCGAGTGCAGGAAGAGCTCCACGCGCTGCTCCAGCTCCATCCCCCATGGGAGGATCAGCGTTGGATAATCCCCAGTGACCCCCTGGTGATCCATGGTCCTGGTGATCCATATTGAGAAGACACCTGGCTGGGGGGCTCCACCTCTTCCAGGCTCCCTCTGACCTTGATTTTCTTTTCATTTCTCTTTGTCCTTTCCAAACACCCAAAAATGGGGCAAAAACAAAGACCTTGAACTAAGACATGGTCGGTGCCATGGCAGGAACTTGCAGGGGCTGTGTGAGCTGGAGGGAGTGCTCCTGGAAGGGACCTGGGAGCTGCTCACGGCTTTGGGAATCCAGGGCCAAGCGTCTCTGGCCGCACTGAGAGACCCTGGCGGAGGTCCTGGGGCAGCTGCTCAAGGACCCCTGCCCTGGAGCCATGCCCACGTCCCCCTGTCCAGGTTCCTGGTGTCCCCTGTCCCGGATGCCCCTCTCCTTGCTGTCACTCCCGTGTCCCGCCCTGCTCCCATCTCAGTCCGGATCCCATTCCCGGTCTCATTCCCTGTTCCAGTCCCATATTCTCTGTCTGGTTGCTGCTCCCATATTCTCAGTCTCGTATTCCCTAACTTTCCTGTTCCCGTTCTCGTATTCCTGTTGGCATATTTCTATTTCTATATTCCCTCTTCCGTTTCCACATTCGGACCACTCCCGGTCCCGTTCCCATATTCCAGTTCCTGCATTTCCAGTCCCGTTCCCATATTCCCGTCCTCAATCCCGGTCCTTTCTTCCTACTCCTCATCCCATATTCTCAGTCCCGTTGCCGTTTCCGTATTCCCACTCCCGTTCCCACTTCCGCATTCCCAGTCCTATTCTCGGTCTCTGTCCTCTATTCCCGGTCCCATTCCCGGTCCCTGTCCTGTATTCCCGGCCCCATTCCCAGTCTCTGTCCTGTATTCCCGCTCCCGGACCCCTCGCAACGGACACCGCCGCCATCGCTCCAGCCCGCCTCAGCCCTCACGTGACCGGAGAAACTCCGCGCTGCTCCCACCCACCAGTCACAACACGCGATCCCCCTGACATTTCCATAGCTCCGCCCCCGTCTGGCCCCGCCCCCTGCCGGCTGCGGCCGCTTCCCGGCGCCGTTTGCTCCCAGTTCCCTCCCAGTGCTCCCAGTACGGGCGGCATTAGCAGGGAAAGCGCTTCCAGTTCCCTCCCAGTGCTCCCAGCCGGCTGCGGCACCGGCAGGGAGAGCGCTCCCAGTACTCCCAGTAAGGGCGGCACCGGCAGGGAGAGCGCTCCCAGTTCGCTCCCAGTGCTCCCAGTACGGGCGGCACCGGCAGGGAGAGCGCTTCCAGCTCCTGCCCGCTGCTCTCACCATCGCTCCCAGTGCTCCCAGTATCGCGCCCAGTGCTCCCAGTATCGCTCCCAGCGCCGGGCGGGCGGGGCAGTTTTGGAGATGCCCCCAGGGCAGAGCGCGGGCCCTTTTGGGTGCCGGCACTGCCCGGGCCGGGCTGGGAGCGGAGCAGGAGCGGCAGAAAAAGGAAAAAGAGGAGGAAGAGGAGCAGCAGCAGAAAACCGCGGTGTTCCCGGCACGCTGAGGCTCCCCCGGCTCCGGCAGCATCGCTCCCCCCCGGAACCCGCCGGGCACCGGAGAGGGGGAGCTCGCCCCGAATCCATCGGAGGGTCTCCAGGAGGGTTTTCTTGCGGGGCAGGGATGTTTGAATCTTGCAGGTGTGAAATACAAAGCTGTGTTTCGTGCCAGGTAGATACAGGCAATGTGTGTATTTGTGATTGTGATATGTGTGGAAACCAACCATGGGACAGTTATAAAGACGAATTTTAATAATAACTGAGGAAAGTAAAGCATGGAAGAAGGCCTTTGACCCTATCTTTTCTTCACAATTAACCTTGGTTGATTTAGGAGCATTTGAATTAAAGAGTTAAGGATGTTGCTTTTTGCTTGTAGTTAAGCCTTAAAGAGTTTTGCAATAATAACCTTAAAGAATTTTGCAATAATAACCTTTTGAAGTATAATTTTAGAATATTACTTGTATCCTTGAAACTATGGCTTTGGAATATATAAAAAGGAAACATGCTTATCTCACACCTTAAAAAACCAGAGAAAAACAGCTTGAGAAAGGAAGATGAACATCACCTCAAGGGTTTATGGGCTCGACCAAAGGGAAGCTGGACATCACTATTATGAGATTTATAGTCTTTACAATTTAAGGGTGGACACATCTGGGGAGCTGGACCCCACCAGATGGGATTCCTCTTTCTTCTTTCAGAAACTGGACCGTCACCATCTGGGGATACTCCTTTGAGATACATCCTGAGAAAAACTAAATCACAATAGTGCATAGAATTGTGACGTAAAAATTTGGAATAGAAACTGCTGAGAAAGCTTATGAGTACCCCTATAAATATCTATAAACTATGACAATCTGTAAGCCTCAACTATCGGTGTGCAGTTGGAGGGAAAACTTCCCCCAGTGTACCCAGCGCTGTATTGCTCATACTTTACCATATTAGTTAATAAATTGATGGCTGCTTGAATACTGGCCTAGTCAAGCCTCTTATTTATAACATAGGAGCCCAAAGCTGAGCCGCAAATGCCACTTTGCAGGATCTAGAGCGATCCCAGGTGGCGATGGTGCGCCGCCTTTGGGGACAGGGGCGATGTCGGTGCCAGGGATTCCCCAGAGAGAGCCGGGGGGGAACGCGGGAGCCCCGGAGTGGGGAGAGCACAGAGGGGCGATCCCGGAGCCGGGGGACGCCCGGCAGACAGAAGGGTTGGGGGAGCCTGGAGATGAGCCAAGCCCGGGCCCCCGAGGCTGAACGGGGTGGTCACTTGTCCAGCTGGACTTGCGTAGCGAGACCATCGAACCATCAATGAGCTCACCCCTTGTTTTTCCCCCGCAAACCAGGATTTCCCATTCACAAACCTTGGCCTGACAGAAGGGGAGACGACCACGAGGAAGAGGAAGAGGTCCCAGGACACCCAGGCAGGTGAGGAGAAAGTCAATGCCCTTTTCCCCCTCTCTCCTGCTCCATCTCCCAGCCCAGTATGGCTCCGGCTGCAGGACAACCCCGGTGCTGCCTGGGATGGATGGGGGGATCTCCTTCCCCTTCCCTCTGGCACGGAGGCACATCCCATCCTCTCCTTGTCCTTCCTCCCTCAGACAGAGGATGGAGCTGATGTTGGGGACCAGGTCAGACAAATCCCCGCAGCTGAACGTTGTGGCAGAGGCCATTTTGAGCAGCTCCGTGTTGCAGGAATCCAAAAGGGAGGAAAAGCCTGAGGAGGGGCTGTAAACCCAGCCCTGGGATCTGTGAGGAGGAAAGACCCACCCAGTGCCAGAAATGCAGCTGGAGATAGGCCAGAGCTCAGAGCTGGGTGTCCATGAGCAGCTTCATGGCAGGGAGAACCCCCCAAGCAATCGGAATGTGGGAAGAGCCTCAACCAGAGCTCAACTCTGATCTGCCACTGGAGAATCCACACTGGGGAAAGATCCTACAAGTGTGGAGAGGGTGGGAAGAACTTCAGGATGAGCTGGTGATCCATGGTCCTGGTGATCCGTATTGGGAAGACCCTTGGCTAGGGGGCTCCCCATCCTCCTGTCTCCCTGTGGGCACCTGGGCACATCCACAGACCCACATCAGAAATGCATTGTGGAGAGCAGATTGGTCAACTTCCGTCCCCAGAAAAATCTCACCTTTTGCATCTTCTAGTGACATCAAGCAACACTGGATGGCCTTGGAGGTCTTCTTGAACATAAATCCATCGTTTTAATTCTCTCTGGCCACAGGCATCTTCCACAGAGAAATGGGGATGTACTGGGGCAAAACTCACAACAGTGGGATGGAATGCCATCTAAAAAGGTTCTTCCACCCATGTAAGCATGTGGATGCTCAACTGGCACAGACACATAAATCCTTTTGGTTTAGCCTTGATTTTCTTTCATTTTTGTTCAGCCCTTTGAAACCCCTGGAACTGGGGTAAAAATAAAGATGTTTAAAAAAGGCATGAGTGGGGAACAATGACATGAGGGGACATGGCCATGGATGGCGACATGGCCATGCATGGGGACATGGGGGACATGGACATGGATGGGGACACGGAGGGACATGGACATGGGTGGGGTCACAAACCGAGACAGTGTCAGTGCCACCACAGTGCCACCAGCACCTTCATCCCGGCCGTGGCAAAGCACTGCCTGATGCAGTTCCTTCCACTGTGTTCCCACCGTCACCACTACGGTGTCCCAGCTGAATGTCACCACCCACTGGAGCGGGACAGGGAACTTGTTCAGCTGGTGACAAGGGGCCCAGAAGCAGGTGACAGCCACCAGGGTGTCCCAGAGCCAGTGCACTCAGGGGACCCCAGCTGCCCCTGGGGACAGGCTGGGGACAGGACAAGGGTCAGTGTCACCTGGGGAGGTCACATGGCCTTGTGGCAGTGTCCCCTGACATATCCTGGTGGCTTCATGCACTGACATGTCATGGTGGCAGTGTCCCCACAGGTGTGGCGACATTATCCCTGATGTGTGTCCTGGTGGCATTGTGCCCCCTCCTCCCTGTGTGTCCCCGTCCCCTCCCCTCGTGTGTCCCTGTCCCTTTCCCTGTGTCCCTGTCCCTCCCCCACGTGTCCCTGTGGGGTCAAAGTCCCCAAGGCCCCGGGGTCGTGTCCTGCAGGGTGTCCCCGTGTCCTGCAGGGTGTCCCCCTGTTCCACAGGGTGTCCTGCAGGATGTTCCCGTGGCTGCTGCTGGCACTGAGCATCTGCGCCCACCCTGGCACAGGTAAGGACACACCACGACATCCCACAACACCCTACGACCCCTTTTTTCCTCTGATTTTGGGTCATTCTCCTCTCTTTTGGGTCTGTCCTCCCTGATTTTGGGTCCTTTCCCTGGATCCTTTCTCCCTGTTTTGGTTCCTTTCCCCCTTATTTTGGGTCTTTTCCCCCTCTTTTGAGTCCTTTCCCCCTCTTTTTGGTCCTTTCCCCCTCTTTTGGGTCCTTTCTGCCCTATTTTGGGTCCTTTCCCCTTATTATGGGTCCTTTCCCCCGGGTTTGGGTCTTTTCCCCTTATTTGGGATCATTTCCTCCCTTTTTTGGGTCCTTTCCCCCTTGTTTGAGGCACATTTGGGTGCTTCTCCCTCCTCCAAGTCCCTCCCCACCCCCTTAACCCCCACGCCCCCCACGCTCTGTCCCCCCAGCAGTATCCCCGGCGGTGTCCCCGGCTGTGTCCCCGGCGGTGTCCCCAGCTGTGTCCCCGGCTGTCCCCCCGCGCCACATGGACTCGGTGCTCGACATCCTGGACGCGCTCGAGTCCCCGGCCCGGGGCGGCTCCCCCGGCGCGGCCGCGGCCCTGGGGCGGGCCCTGGGGGTCTGCCGCGCCCCGGGGTGCCGGGCGGTGCTGGGCGAGCCCCCCGGGCCCCCCGAGCGCCCCCCGGCTCTGACCCCGGGCCAGTGGCAGCTCCTGACCGAGCTGCTCCGCCACGACCCGGCGGCACCGGCGCTGGGGGCGGTGCTGGCGCCCGACGGCTCCACGGTGGCGCTCGGGCCCCTCCTGGCCGGCATCGAGGCGGGGCTGAGATCCGCCGGGCTTGGGCGACCCCTCCCCACCCTCGACCCGCCCGCCGACCCCCTCCTGGCTGTCACCATCACCGAGGCTTTGGGGACATCCTTCCTGCTGGCGCACAGGGGTGGCCACAACGCCACCGCGTTAGGACCCGGCGGCTGCTGGGAGGACGTGGAGAACCCCCAAAATTACACCTTGAGGGGTCCCCCGTCCCCCGTGCCCGACCCTGTGGCCATTGGGGCCATGGACGGGGCGGTCCTGGGGGCGCGGCTGGCCCGGGGACCCCTCCCGGTGGCCGAGCTGCTTCGGGGCTACTACGGCACCAGGAATGGCTCGGGAGCGGGGAGACCCCCCAGCAGTTACCGGCGCCGGAGTTTTGGGGCACTGGCGGGACAGGGACGTCTGGAGAAGGAGGTGGCAGCGGTTTTGGAGCTGCTGAGGACGCTGCCGCCCACCTCGGAGCTCCTGAGAGACATGGGGACACAGGAGGTGGCGGCCGTGGCTCAGAGGGCGGCGCGGGAGTTCAGCGAGCGCTACGTGGGTACGAGTGGGGTGGCATCTCATAAATGGGGTTGTCACCTCCCAGACAGGGGTTGTCACCCCCTAAACAGGGATTGCCACTGCACAAACAGGCATTGTGATCTCCCAAATACGGATTGTCACTGCCCAAATGGGCATTGTGCTCCCCAAACAGAGTTGTCACCCCCTAAACAGTAGTTGTCATCTCCCAGACAGGGATTGTTACCCCCTAAACGGTGTCACCCCTCAAACAGGGACTGTCACCCCCTAAATGGGCGTTGTCACCTCCCAGACAAATATTATCACCCCCTGTGTCTCCACACAGCCTCTGCTGTGATCCCAAGCCCCTCATCCCCAAATGGCCTCTTGTCCCCAAATGACGTCCCCATGTGGACACCACCATGTCCCCAAGGGCCCATCAAGCCCCTTGTCCTAATACAGACTGTACTGTGTCCCCATCAAGCCCCATGTCCCCCCCTGTCCCCTCTGCCATGTCCCCAGGATCTCAGGTGACACCGCACCGTTGTCCCCGCAGAGTGCCCGGCCATCGTGCCGCGCTGCCTGTGGGGTGCCCGTCCCTACCGGGGCACCCCGGCCCTGCTGCAGCCCCCGCTGGGCTCCGTGTTCCTGCACCACACCCTGGAGCCGTCGCAGCCCTGCCTGACCTTCGGCGCCTGCGCCCGCGCCATGAGGGACATGCAGCGCTTCCACCAGGACACCCGCGGCTGGGACGACATCGGCTACAGGTCACTGTCACCTCCCTGGGGCGATGGCACCTGCCAGGGGCCCTGGCACCCCCTGTGGGAGCGGTCATTGTACCCCTGTGGGGACTGTCACCTCCACTGGTTCCCACCTTCCATGGCCGTGTCATCCCCTGTGGTCCCCATCATCTCCTTCAGTTCCTGTCACCCACCACGGTCCCTGTCACCCCCTCAGGTGTGTCATTGTACCCCTGTGGGCATTGTCACTCCCACAGTCCCTGTCACCTCCTGTGAGCCCTGTCATTGAACCCCTGTGGGCACTGTCACCTCCACTGGTTCCTGCCACCCTCCATGGGGCCGATCCTTGTCTCCCCATGGTCTCTGTCTATACCCCCATGGTCACTGTCATCCCCTGTGGTCCCCATCACTGTCCCATTGCAGTCCATGTGGTTGTCACCTCACAGTCCCCATCACTGTCCCCTCCCAGTCCCCATCACTGTCCCCTCCCAGTCCCCATCACTGTCCCCACACTGTCCTCACAACCCCCACAGTCCCCATCCCTGTCCCTTTCCAGTCCCCATCCCTGTCCCCTCACAGTTCCCAACCCTGTTGACCCACAGTCCCTGTTCCCATTTCCCCTCTACAAGGGAAGCCCCCACAGCCTGTATCATTGTCCCCGCATTGTCCCCATCGCTGTCTCTCCACTATCCCAGTCCCTGTCCCTTTGCAGTCCCCACCACTGTCCCCTCACTGTCATCATGTCCTCACAGCTTTGTGGTGGGCTCGGATGGGTACCTGTACGAGGGCCGGGGCTGGCGCTGGGTGGGTGCCCACACCAAGGGCTACAACACCAAAGGCTTCGGCGTTGGCATCGTTGGGGACTTCACGGCCACCCTGCCGGACCCCGACACGCTGGCCCTCGTGCGGGATGAGCTCCTGCCCTGCGCCGTCCGCTTCGGCCACATCCGGCCGGACTTCACCCTGCGCGGCCACCGCCAGCTCGGCCACACCGACTGCCCTGGCAATGCCCTCTTCCAGGAGATCCAGAGCTGGCCTGGCTTCCAGGGGACGCCGGTGGCACGGGGACTCAGGGTGGGTGGCCCGGTGGGGTTGGTGGGAAGGGATTTAGGGTCATCTTGTGACTGACCGTGTGTCTTGTCCACTCTGCAGTGAGGAGCGGCCCCGGCCAGGGAGCCTGGGCTGGATGGAGGCAGGAGAGGTTGGACAGCAGTCCAGATGGAGACCAGCCCAGGCTGGATGGGCACTAGTCCAGCAGATGTTGGTCTGATGGATCCCAGCTGGGCGTTGGTCCAGATGAACACCAGACCCATGGATCCCAGCTGGACTCTGGTCTGCAGCCCCCCAGCCTGGACAGCCCCCAGCCAAGATGACCACCAGCCCAGCCACAGCCTGGCCCATCCCACTGGCCCACCAGCCCATCCCAGTAGCCCCAACCTCAAAACCCCCCAAAATAAATCCAGTTCCAGGACATAAGCTCTGGGTGGTCCCTGCAGAGCAAGGGGGAAACTGAGGCACAGGCTGGGGGTGACTTTGGGGTGATGGGAGGAGACTTCGGGACCCGCCCGGGAGACCCCAAACCCCCCCCCCCCCCCAAAACCAGCACCCAATCCCCAAACTGGCACCTGCAGCATCCCGCCCCTCCCAGCTGCCATTTCGGGGGGACTCCAGGAGCCACCGTGACCCCGCAGTCTCCGAGAGGTGACCCGCGGTGTCCCCTGGGTGTCGCCGGGTCTTCCCCAGCGGGAGCAGCAGCATCACCTCCCGAGGGAGCGGCGGAGGAGGAGGAGGAGGAGGTGACGGGGTGACTGCAATTCCTGCCCTGCCCATGGGGAAGCCGCGACAGGAACGGGGACCGAGCGCGGGAGCAGCAGCGGGGACGGGGCGGGGGGACGTGGGGACAGTCCCCAAAGACCCCAGGGTACCCTCGGGGGATGCTGCGGCCGGGACAGCGGGGGGGATACGGGGTGGCGCGGCATCCTCGGGGGGATGCGGGGGGCTGGAAGTAACTTGGGAGGACCCCAAAAATGCTGTCACCGCCCTTGTAGGATGTGGGCCACTGCCCGCTTTGGGGCGCTGGTGACAAATCGGCGGGCGGTGATGATCAAAAGCGCAGGTGCCACCTCGGGGATGTCACAGAGGGGGTCCTGCGGTGCCACCTCGGCCCCCGCGCTGAGCGGGTGTAAAAGGAGGGATGAGGGGGTCCCAGGGTGCGGGGGAAGCGCGGCCAGGGCGGGACGGAAACGCCTCCGGTCCCGCCTGCCCCGAGCCATGGATGGCGGGGCACCCATCGTCCTGTCCCCGGCAGGGTGGGGGCTGCGAGGCGCTGGCCTGGGCACCCTCTGGGTGGGCAGAATAACCCAAAAACTGGGGCCCCTGGATGGGCAGGGGTATCCCAGGGAGGGGGGACCCCAAAAACTGGAGACCCCTCAAGGTGAGGATGCGAGGTTGGGGTTGCCCATCCCACGACCCCCAAGTTCAGCCCCTGGACTCCCCTGGTGACTCTCCCCATCCCAACCCCACCCACGCCTGTCCAGGGACCCCCCAAAATGCCTCCTCCCCTTCCACTAACCCCAAATCCAGCCCATGAACCCCCAAAATGATTCCCCCCATCTCGCCACCCACAATTCCAGCTCACAAAATTACTTCCCCCATCCCACCACTCCAAATTTACCCCCTGGGGCCCCCCAAAGTGACTCCCCCATGCCAGCGCCCCCACATCTACCCCGTGGAACCCCCAAACTCTACCCCTAACAGACGGAGGTGGAAGCGCTCCCGGACACCCCGAGGCCCCCGCCCTACCGAAGAACCACGAGTGTCGTGCCTGTCCCCGCCTGTCCCCGGCGGCGGCCCCGAACGGGGCGGGCGGTGCCCGGAGCCGCCGCAGGGCTGGAAACCCTCCTGCAGCCACCGGCACCGACGGCAGCAGGGCTGGCGACAGCGGCGTCCCAAGGGCAGCGCGGGCGGGTCCCGGTTCCAAAAGGCGTTTTCGCCCCCTCCAAGGCGCCCAAGGGCTCAGGGGGACCGAGGGGGACAGGAGGGGACAAGGCCACCCCAGCAGCAGTGCCTGCATTCCGAGGACAGGAGGAGGCGACAGCGGGGCCAAGGCGACTCTGAGGGCACAGGATGGGGCAGGGGAGGGGGTACAGGGGTGGGAGAGTGGTGGTGAGGGGTAGGGGGAATTTTGAGGCAATGGGTGGGCGTGAGGGCTTTTGGGGTGATTATGATGGGTGGAGGGTGATGGGGATGGTTTGGGTGTCATGGTTTGGGGGGGGGGGATGACTTTGGGGTGATGATGATGATGGGTGGGGGGTGATGAATTTTGGGGTGTGGGGTGCAAGGTGTTGGCCTGGCACAGCCCACTGGAATGCTCAGTCTTCCCTATCCCAGGGTTTCTTCCCGCCCCACGTGTCCCTGTGCCAACGTTGCCCGTGCCAGGGCTGGCACTGGCAGTGGCACCGGGCCAGGCCCTGCGGCACTAGCACTGGGATCCAGCCAAAGCAGCTCGGTGCCAGTGAGGCCACCCACAGGGCACAGAGCCACTCCAGCCTGGCCCCACGCATGGCCTATCACTGTCACACCCCCTGGCATTGCCACCCCATGGCCACCTGACCCCTGGTGGCATCTCCATGAGCATCTCGGGACCTGCAGTGGCACCTCCAAGGCCACTCATCCCTTGGTGTCACCGTACCCACGGTGGCATCTCCATGGCCATGCGTGCCCTGGTGTCTCAGCACCCATCGTGGTGCTTTCATTGCCACCTGTGCCCCATCCTGGCACTCCTGACCAGGTCACCTGTCCCCTGTCACTGTCACATCCCCCATGAGTGATGGGGGCACGGGGGGCACCCACAGCCTGTTCTGTCCCCTCCCATGGCCAGGGCAAGCCATGGCCCCTGTCGAGCTGCTCTAATATAAAAATAAATAAAATAAAAAAAAATAGCCCTCCTTTACAGAAGGGCATGGAATTGTTACAGTGACATTTAAATGCGATTTCTTTCTTTCTTTAATCCAAAGAAATTAAGAAATATTTTAGGTGCTGTACTTAGGAGGGGTGGAATGTCTGTGTTCACCAGGCTGGAACAGCTTTATTCTAGAGTGAAAGCTGAATGCTGGATGCTGAAGTAATTTCAGAGCAACACAGACCATGCTGAGTTGAAAGGGACTCATCAGGATCATTGAGTCCAACTCCTGCCCTGCACAGAACACCACAACAATTCCACTGTGGGCCTGAGTGCATTGTCCAAATGCTTCCTGTCCCAAAACAGACTTGGGGCTGGTACCACTTCCCTGGGGACCCTGTTCCAGTGCTCAACCCCCCTCTAGGTGAAAAACTTTCTCCTGATATCCAACCTGTCCTCCCCTGACTGAGCTCCAGCCATTTCCTTGAGTCCTGTCCCTGCTCATGAGAGTGAAGAGCTTGGTGCTGGCCCCTGCACTGCTCCTCAGTGAGGTCTCACCTGAGTCTCCTCTTCTCCAGATGAACAAACCAAGTGTCCTCAGCAGTTCCTCACAGAGCCCCTCGAGACCCTTCCCCATCCTTGTGACCTCCTCTGGACACTCTGCAATGGCTTTATGTCTTTTTTATATTGTGTTGTCGTTCAAGGTGAGGCCACCCCAGTGCAGAGCTGAGTGTGACAGTCCCCTCCCCAGCCCAGAGGCTGCTGCCCCCAGGACAGAGTGGCACCTTGGGCTGCCAGGGCACTGTTGGCTCATGCTCAGCTTGCCCTTGGCCAGGACCCCCAGGTCCCTCCCTGCAGCCCCTCCTTCCCCTGTCCATACCCCAACCAGGGTGTCCATGCCAGGGGCAGAGCCTGACCCCTCCCTGGTTAAACTCCACATCGTTGGTGATTGCCCATCTCTACTTGGGAGGTCTCCTTGCAGAGCCCCTCTGTCCTCCAGACAGGTGACAGTTCCTCCCAGTTTGGTGTCATCAGTAAATTTACTGATTATCCCTTCAAGTCCTGTGTTCACATCTTTAATAAAGACATTGGAGAGCCAGGGCTGCCAATGAAGCCCTGCAGAACCCTCTGGTGACCACTGCCAGCGTGGTGTCACCCCACTCACTGCCAGCCTCAGGCCCTGACCTGTGGGCCAGTTGCTCACCCATTCCACAATCGTTCATCCAGCTGTGTGATGGGCACTTTGTCTAGAAGCATTCTGGGAGACACAGCATCAAAGGCTTTGCTGAAATCCAGAAAGGTTCCATCTACAGCCTTTCCTGGACCAACCAAGCCAGTTCCCCTGTCAGAGAAGGAAACCAGATTTCACAAGCAGGACTTTCCCGTCATGAAGCGGTGCTGACTCTGACTGATACCTGAATTGTCCTCCAGGTGTTTTTCAATACTTCCCAGAAGAAACTTTTCCATGATTCTATCAAGTATCACAGTGAGACTGACAGGCCTGTAGTGTCTGGATTTCTCCTTGCCCTTGGAAATCAGGACAACATTCTCCAGCTTCCAGTCAGCTGGGACTCCTCAAATCGCAGACCTGAACTCTGTGTTTGCTCTGATTTCTTCAGGGAAGCAGCCTGCTCACGTCTGCATGTATGAGCTTCTATTCTTCTCAGGCAAACCCACTTAGAGGGCAGTAATGGTTAAAAGAAAAATTAAATATACTTTCTGATTACAGGCACAGAGTCATTGCAGATAAAACAATCTCTTTAAAAGCTTTTTAAAGTGGGACTCACAGTGCACAAGTGAACTGCCATGACTTTTTTTAAAAAAAACAAAAGTCAATTATGAATTTGTCATGGTTTACAGAAAGGAAACTGTAAAAGCCTTGCTTAAATGAGGGCTCATCTATGGCACGGTTTGAAGCACTCTCCTTTTCCTCTAAAGGAAATGTCTTTGTGGGTATGGTAAGTGGTACATTTAATGAAATTACCTAATTGTGTAGAATTATCAATAAATGTTCATGTGACAATTGATTATATTTCCTTTCTATAATTCAGAAAATCAATAAATGTCAATTCCCTGCCCAAGTCCCCTGTCATTAACAGCAAGCAATGATAAACATTTAATAGGAAGGTGATGAGGTGATGTTTGACCTGGCAGTTGCAAGTGTGGTGATCTGTGATCCCAGTGCAACTGGGCTGGCCCATCCGTGTCAGATGAGGTTCTGCAGGGATCAGAATCCCTGGGACCCACCATGCTCCTTCAACTCTCATTTCACTTTAAAGTGAGTGGTGTAGCTCCTGTCCACACATCAAGACGTTTTCTAAAATCAGAGCCTGCTTGTCAGGGCTCCCTAACCTGTCTGCATTTAGCACAAATTCCCAGCTTCAAGGGAAGTTGAGGAATGTGTTCTTCCAAAAGGAATTGTCTCCAGTGGATGTCTTGGGTTGAAAGATGTACCTGGGGGTATGTATTCTATTGCCATCTGTTAGAGGTGGGGCAGTTATCTTTATCTCTTCCACAACCAATCCTCCCTCCAGGAGACATCTGTTAATGGGCCACTGAGTGTCACTGCATGACTGATGAAATTGCATCATCCCATTGTGAGATGCTCTGCACAGAGGGAAGAGCCAAGCATTCCTACCTGGATATAATCTGCAATTTGGAACACCAGAGACAGCCTTTTCCATTGGATTCCCAAAGGAGCCACTTTCTTTTCCACTGGATTCCCAGAGGAAGACCAGGCCCATCTACGCCACCACTGGACCTTCAGAAGAAAACTCCACCCTTCTACAAGATCTCTGCTTCAACAGAACCACACCTGTCACTCCAGGAGCACTGCTGCAGCCACCATTAAATAGACTGGTACCACCACCCTGACCCACAGGGTGTCAGGTCATAATCTGACTCTGTCAGTGGGGTTTTTTTGTTTGTTTGTCTATACTATTGCATTTGTATTTTTAATTTTCCTTTATTCTTGTTATTTCTTTTCCATATCTTTGCCTGAGAGCCTCTTAATTTCAAAATTATAATAATTCAGAGGGAGGCTGTTAAAGTTCTCAATTTCAAGGGAAGCTCCTGCCTTCCTTAGCAGACATCTGTCTTTTCAAGCCAGGACAGTGGACATACTGTACTTGTTGTTCTTTGCAAAGCAAAGATAAGGAGCCTGTCACATTCTGCTGTTTAAATTAAATTGTCTGATTCCATTTAATGGATTCTGGTGGCTTGAAAACAGTTTAGTGACAATTTGTGAGCATTTTCTTTCTTGTGCATTTTAGTTTCATGTTTGAGGAACTATCTCATGTGCTTTTCTGCAGAAAGCAGGTGTTCTTTATTCAGCTGGACGTGTGGGGTGTAACTCCACCAAGTCCACACTGATAATAGAAACTGCTTCTATTTCTATACTCTGTTTTATATACATATTCATTGATTTTCCTGGAGTAAACATACATACGATAATAATTTTCCCTAAAATCATTAAGATATTTTTTCTTCCCTTTATGCACACATTCTTCTGTCCTGGGGGTCTCTTTGGTGGTCTCTGGTGCCTGACAACCCCAAAGTTATACCTGAACTGGTAAAAGTTGCCAGAACTGGGCTGGTTGCTTTCCAGTTCTTTTTCCTACAGAATAAGTATCATGCAATTCCATAGACAAATGGGTTTTTAAAAATTGGCATTGTATTACCCTGATGCCTTTTCCAGGGCTACCTAAAAACAGAGGCCAGACAAAATTAAGGGAATAAAGAGCAGTTGGATTTATTGAAGGGCCTTCTAGTACATTTCAGGCAGATGAAGCCCCCCGAGGGGCTACAGCCAAAAATGGACAGCAGGTCACGGGTTTTCACACTTTTATAAGTTTGGTCCATTTGCATATTGGGGGTTAATCTTCCAATTACAGCTTCAGGTAATGAAGTCATTTACCCCAAGTTTGCTCCCGCCCCAGCTCACTTTTGATTACATCTCTCGGGGCCTGAGACAGTGAGGCATCCTTGATTCTCAGGCTTAGAGAGGAATTATTGTGTCTGACCAAAATGGGTAAGCAGCAGCTAACACTCTGTGTGGAATTCAGAGTTATACACTAAAGAATTGCAGGTTCACAAATACATGAAAAATATAAAAGCTAAAATCCTAAGGCATCAAACCCACCAGGTGCTAATGATTCTTCATCTGGTAACCAAACCATGACCTTCTGGGCGTTACTGGGAACACCAGTGTCAAGTCCAAGGATTCCAATAAGAACTTTCTCCTCAGCCTGAGTTTGCTGCTGCTCCAGCCCCAGAATGGCATGGGTTGTGATGTTGAACAGAGCAGGAGGTGCTGCCTGGAGGAGGCTGAGTGTCCCCTTGTCCCTGGCACAAATCCTGGGCAGGGAGACTTGAACCTTGCAGCAGGTGCTGGGACTTTGCTCTCTCTGACAAGGTGGGGAAATGAGGTTTTGTTGTGAATCCTGGGACAACACAGACCTATGGGCAAGCAGCTGAGTCTGTGGCCACTGTAACCCCCCACAAGCCACCACAGACAGCACTGGGCTGCCAGAGTGGGAGCCAGGACCCACCATACACAGTCTGAGCTCACCTGCCATGAGCACAGGGGTGCTGCGTGCTGTCCTAAAGCTCTGCTGACAACAGTGAGGGAATTGCTGGGGACACATCTGGAAGCTTGTGTTGAGCTCCTCCTGCATTGACCTTTCATGTCCTGAAATCAGTGGGTTTGCTCCTTTTTGGAGGCTATCACGGAGGCACAGGAAAGAACTATGCATGTGAATTGCTAAAGTTTTAAACATCCATCAGGCTGCTGCTCCTGCTCCTGAGGAAATGTGGCTCCTCAAGGATCTCAGGCTGCAGTCCCAAGGCTGCTCATGAGACAGTGGAAGTGACCACTTCAGCACCACTGGCACAGGTTTGGCTGGGCAATTTGTCCTTCCTTGGGACATTTCTGGGGATTTAGCTGACTCTGGTGACCTGCTTCAGGGCTAAGCCAGCTGAAAATTAAAGCTGAGAACTGTCACAGACATCTTTGCATAAAAATCCTTTCTTTTAGGATTTGTCCGTTCTGGGAAGCTGAGGCCCCAGAAGAAGAATGTAAACAATAACTATCGGCTGTGTGGAATGGTGTGGTGTGGAATGCAACAGGTGCAGCGGTGATTGGTCTTCTGTGAGTGCTTGGATTTGCGGACCACTCACAGGAGAGTTTGTCCTTGCTTTCTGCCTGGACACAGAACTTTGTTATTAGATTCCTATTCTATTCTTAGATTAGCAGCTTCTGCAACTTCTCTCTCTATTACTATTAATATAGTCATAATGTATTATATATCATATATCAATAAATCCAGCCTTCTGGTCATGAGACCAAGATTCTCGTCCATCTCTCTCACCCTGAGGAACCCTCACAAGTCGCTGCAATAGAGAACTTCCTGTTAGTTTTGAACCTTATGAAATGGACTGCAGGCACTTCAGTCTATCAGGGTTGGACTGGCAGAGCTGAATTAGAGCAGCCTAAACTGGGCTGGGACTGGGGGCTTCAGGCAGAGGACAGGAATTGGTCCGGGATTAGCTGAGTGGGATGAATGTGGCCTATGGGTGTGCTGTGGAGATCAAGATTTTTACATCTTCAGATGATAAATGTAACTCAGTGTCTAAAAGTGTATCTAAACATCCAGATACCAACAGCCTTTTAGACAAAGTATGGAACACACAGGCTGGAAATACCTGCTGTCTTCAGCACTCCGAACTTTTGCCATGTTGAACTTTCTGGAGGCACTTGGGTGAGACAGGGATGGTGCTGCAGGGAGCAACACTGAGTCCACCAGGAGTGAACTGAGAGTCAGCTGGGAGCACTGGCTGGAACTGGGGGCAGGAAGGGGAGCCAGGGAGTCCTACAGGGGGCTCTGAGGTGAGGCACTGGGAGCACCAGGAGGGTGCACTGGAAGCAGTGACACCCCATCATGAGTCCCAGTTGATCGAGTCCAGCTCCTGCAAGTAAAGACTTGCAAAAAGCTGGTGGCTGCTACTTTCTTGCCTGAATTCACCTTACAGGCTTAAGCAAGAATCTTAAGGACAGCTCTTCTTGCTACTATCAATTTTTCTTTCAGCCCTCTGTGGAAACAACTGTGCTTTCATCTAGGCTCCGAGATCCAGACAGCACACTGGTAGTTGCAGCAGAGAAGGAAAGGACCCAGTGCAGGGTGAGTTTGATGTGACTTAGGTGTGGCAAGCAGAAGGTGCAGCCCTGCACTTATTTTGACTTACTGAGCTTTTTTCTGTTGCAGTATCAGCTGACAGCTGGCAACAGAGCTGCAAGAGTGGAAAATGATAGCATCGCTATCTGAGAAAGAAAGCACAGAGATGCAGCGTGTTGTGCACAGTTTCAGGGCTGCTTGGAGAAGGGGTGCGTAAAGAATGCCTTCTGTTTTGACATGTGCTTCTAGGTGATCTATGGACTTGGTTATCATAGACTCTGCAACACTGAGAGTGTAAAAAAGAGCTGATCTCCACATTTTGTGATAGTCTAACGGCTTCATGTTACTTTTCAAGCAACAAGAGCATTCTCGGTGGATTCAAATTGAGAATGAGCTGTTGCTGGATTTTTGCGATTCTGTTCACTGTGCAAACAAGCCCAGTGCTCTGCCACTTCATTCTTCACCTTATGTGACCTGGACAGGACTGAAGCCCAGTGGTGGCATTCAGCTTCGCCACTTTTCCTTATGTGTACTGCATGCACCCACAGTGTGCTGCGCACGGTTTCTCCTCAGCTTTAGGTACACTCATATCCTTTTTGTTTCACCAAGTCCAAACTGTCTATGGAGCAGCTTTCGTTCAGTGAAATGTGCTAGGAGGGAAGGACCTGCTGGGTTAGTTGTTCTGTCCAAGACATTTGACACAGCAACCATAATCTGAGCAACGAGAGGGGGACAGGAAGAACATGGTTTTGTCCCAGCACATTTTTCTGTGTGAGATGTCTCTCTGGAGCTTTAGTCCTTGTGAGGCTGTAATGTGTGCGGTAGTACTTCAAGCTAAGAAGGACTGTGCAGAGAGCACGGAGATCTGACAGCACTTTGCACATTGCAAAAGAAAGAGGATTGCCCCTTGAGTGTGGTGCAAATACAGGTTTCCACAGGTTTCAGGAGCAAGCTCCAGGCAAGCACATTGTCCTGGCACGATTCTCTGCACAAGATGAAACAGAGAGGCTTTCTGTTTAAATTCAGACAATCAGAGAGGCTGAATGTGGTGGTACAGAGTGCTTATAAGGAAAGTGCATGGGCCAGGTCAGTTTTGGCAGAAGCAATGCTTAGGAGTGCTTTCCTGCTGGCAGAGTGTTCTGCGCAAGAACAGATGAGGACTCGCCTTGGCGAGAATGAAAGCAGGACAGGCTCCAAGAGGCGGAGAACGAGGCCACAGAGCACTGGGATGGTGTGTGCAGCGTACTGGATGCCAGAGGAGCGTGGCTGCCAAATTCACAATAGCAGTTGTCAAGTGGGAAGTTCAACAAGAGCAGCTTTGTGCTGCTACCTCTTCCTCTCCAGCCCTATCAGAAAACTGCCCTTATCTTTAGGTCCAGAGATCCAGAGATAACAACAGTAGACACAGCAGAGAATGGATATACAGAGTGCACCTGTGAGTTTGATGCGGCTTAGGTGAGGCTAGGGGAAGGGGCAGCCCAGCAATGACTTTGTCTTCTACAGTCTATTTGATGGGAGCAGCTGCTGAAAGTTGGCAACAAAACTGCAAGAGTGAAAAACGTCCATATATGTTAAAAGGCAGTACATGGTCCCAAGTGTTTTGTGCACAACTTAAATGCTGCTAGGAAAAATGGCTTCTTTAGTCTACCCTGACATTTCCTTCCTTCTCTGTGACCTCTAGCTGCTTGCACTCAAGAACACTGAAGGTGCATGAAGGTGATTGCACTTGAATATCAGGTTTCCCAGGGAAGAGGGAAGTGCAGAAAATGCTTTCTGTCCTGGGACATCTCTCAGTAGTAACTGCAGCTGGAAATGCTTCACTGTAACAATGGGCTCTGCCACTTTGAGACAATGTGCTGGTGCTATACATATAGTTGAAAACGAAAGTGCGAAATCACTAGTGCATTTTGTGTAGTTTACAGACTGCAAAGGGACTATGAAAGCCAGCACTGGCTTTTCGTTCTGGGACTTTTATTTTGCAAGCAGCTGCTGTACATTTTGAAGGGGTTTCAAATCTGTGACAATGACAGGTACATAGATGGTACACAGAGCTTAAGGGAAAGTGCATATCTCCAGGGAGGTGGATGCAGTTCAGCGGGTGTGAGTTACATGTTGAGTGGCTGATTGCACAGAAAAGAAAGAGACCGTGCTGCAATTGCCTTTTCTTTTTCAGCCTATAAACTGCATAGCCAATGATACAACGATTCCTCTTCCTTCCCTGCTACATTCGGGATTGCCTCCTGTCAGTCTCCAAGAGCCGGGATCCACAGTGGAGCTCTTCCCTGAACTGGTCCTAACACGAATGGAGCCAAGCCAGGAGAGTGCTTGTCTTTGAACAAGCTTTATCTTTGAACTTCCCCCTTATGACTGCCAACATGAATTTGGCAGGCAAGCAAGCGGCAGCCACGCTGCTCTGGCAGCCAGGACGCTGCACACACCAGCCCGGAGCTCTGTGGCCTCGTTGTTCGCCTTTTGGAACTGTCAATTGTTCATTCTCACCAAGGCGAATCCTCATCTATTCTCTGACCTGGGCCATGCACTTTCCCTCTAAGCACCACGCACCACCACCTTCAGCCTCTCTCCTCGTCTGAATCCAAACACAAAGCTTCTCTGCTACATCTTGCACAGAGATTTGTGCCGGGACAGTGAGCTTGCCTGGAGCTTGCTGCTGAAATTGTATTTGCACCTCATTCAAGGGGCAATCCTCTTTGTACTGTGCAGAGATCCGCCAGATCCTACCTTTCCTGGACCTCATTTCCTTCATGCCAGGGAACCCCTGCACTCCCCTTCCCAGTGATTACAGGTCTCTCCACCCTGTGAACCTCAGCCGGGCTTCTCTGCACAATGCAGGGTGGGCAGTCACTGTGCCTCTGGCCAGAGGTTTTTCCAACACACACCCAAAGCCTTTTCCCCCACCCCCAGCCTATTGACATTCGGAATAAGAGCTCCACAACTAATAAATAGTTGTGAAGCAGGTAAGTATATTACAGCGCAGGACACATTGGGAATATTTTCATGGAATATTTTCACCAAGTGTGCCTATCCAAACAGAGCAGACTCTGTTTATATATACATAAGCTCATACATATTTGCAAAGATTACAACATCGCCTATACACATTCATAGCCTGTTCCCCTCCTCCCTGCCTCCCTGCCTCTTCATATGGTAATCAGCTCCTTATGGCTCCATGCTTGAGTACCATCTGCTGGGGGTCGCCAGATGAAGTCAATGGGGTAACAGCAGTCTTCCTTGGGGTGCTCTTTGGATGAACCTGGTCCTTGTGGGTAGCTGTTTGTTTTCCAAGGCTTCTGGCCATAGTCCAAACTACAGATCGAGTTTTTCTCTTGCTTATCAGTTTTAAACGAATATGTAAAGTCTTGTTTATGGTAGCAAAGAAGCAAAATCCTCTTGTGGTGAAGCAAGAACTATCAGTTTTTAACATACTTGACTATACAGCAAATTATAAATTTAATTATAAGTTCTTGTCTTGGTTTGAAAAGACAGGTGTCTGCTAAGGAAGGCAGAAGCCTTCCCTGAAATGGAAAATGTAAACCCCCTCTCTCTGAATTGCTATAAATTTGAAATTAAGGAGGGCTCTCAGGCAAAGATAAGGGGTGAAATGAGATTGGACTCCTTCTCAGGAAGAAGCATTGCAATTACTGATCTTTGAAGCAACAGCTTACCAAGCACTGGACCCTGTCCATCCCACAGATCCCTTTCAGGCGGAATGTGGATTTGCCTCCTCAGGGCTGTCAGCGCACATTTGGCAGTGGGGTTCTGAGGGTCCAATGAGGCCTGTTGGTTTCTATTCCTGTGGTTTCAAAGATGCTGAGAAAAGATACACCACCTGGGAAAAGGGGTTGTCTGTGGTTAGCTTAGCTCTCATAGAAGTGGAAAAAATTGCACAACAACAGCCAAGTCTTGAGAGGCCCTTTTCAAAGACAGTCACTACTGGGACCCCCCCACCTGACGGGGTGGCCCAGAGGGCCTCAGTTACAAACTGGTATGCACAGATTGAACATGACTCTAACATTTTCTCCATAACAGAAGGTGCTGTAAGAAATTTAGCGATACAAGAAACTGAGAACTTGGGCAGAAGCCATGACAAACCTGCCTCTGTAATTAAAGTAGCCCCTCCTTTGTCCCCCAAACAATCAGCAAATTCTTGTTTCCCTGATGCCTCTGCTAAACGAGAGGGGAAGGTGTGGAGATACAGCAGCAGAGCCCTCCACATTCCCTCTGGTGAACAAATTATTACTGAGGGAGAAGGCAGCGCTCAGGTTGGGGAGCTGATAGTTGTTTGGAGTGTTTTCCATCGTGAGGTACAGAATACCTCTCCTGTCTGCATCTACACTGACTCCTATGCTGTGTACCAAATGATCCTAATAATCCAGCACATCCCTTGACAACCTGTTCTGGTGGACCTCCCTTACTATAGGGCAAGTAACACTTGTGCTAAAAACCTCTCTGAATAAATATGCTTGGGTGGCCCCTGATGCTCTGGGGAAAGAGCACTGGGTAAATACATGCTGGATAATTCCATCATTTTAATTTCGTGCCTCCTGGTGGCAGATTCTGTTGCATTTACTTTTTCACAGAAGAACTCTGAGGGACATGAAGACCTGATAAATCATGGTAACACTAGTGTGGGATGACAAAAATAATGTTTTCCCTCCCTTTATGGTAACACAAGGTGATGATGCTGCAATAACATGTAAATTAATTGCTGAACCCCTCATCAAACCTATACACAGTTATGAAATCCCCTCTGTGTTGTTTTTGCACTCTGAGATCAGTTAAGGAACCATCACAACCCCCACTTGTACTAGAGGATCATGACAATCCCTGGGGTTAAGGAAAGGAGAAGGGCAGGAATGGGGGTGCAGGGGGTCCCAGGACAAAGGAAGAGGAGGGTCTGGAGGTTGGAGAGACAGGGTGGCTGGGAAAGGGGGTTCAGGGTTCTGTTCTGTGCATGGAACAGTGGATCAGGCCATCTTGGTGCTCTTGAATTGCAGTTCAAGGTTCCCAGTGCTAGGAATTGCACTTTGGGGGGATTCCCAGGGTTAGGAAAGGCAGGGATAAGGGTGGGGAGAGGCAAGATCTCTGGAAAGAAGGGTTCAGGGCATCACCAGTGTTGAGGAAAGCAGGGTTTGGGGACTGGGAAAGGCAGGAATGGGCACAGGGTGCCAGGTTCAAGGGAAAGGAAGAGGCTGGGGGCTGGGAAAGGTGGGATGGCTGGGAAAGAAGAAAGAGAGTGGTGCCAGAGCCAGGCAATGTAGTGCAGGGGGGTCTTGACGCACAGGAATGTGGGGCTCATGGGGGTCACAGTTTCGGGCAATAGCAGTTCCAATTCCCAGGAATGCCGGTTCAGGGATGTTCTGATGCCAGGGGTCCCACTCACCCCTCACCACCTCCCAGGAGTGCCCCCAGACCCAGTGCTGGAACCACTGACGGAGCTGCTCCACTGTGGCCTGGTCCCCAGAGCCACCTCCAGGCCTGCGATTGCTGCCGCTGTTTCCTGCCTGCCAAAGGCAGCTGGGGATGCTCTTGATGGAGGAGACCCTGGGTGGGGGCACACAAAGCTCCTGGCCTGCAGAGAATGCCCCTCCTTTGGCTCAAACCACCCCCTTGTGTCGGGATCTCTGCTGGTCAGAGTGACCCCGAGAAAAGTTCTAAAGTCTCTTTTCCCAGCCCAGTGCTTGAAGAAGGAGTCAGGGCTCTTCATTTCTCAATCTCAAGGTTGTTTATTTTATTTTATCTATAAAAAATTTTCTCCTGCCCTGCCGAGGTCAGCTCAGCAGGACAGTTCCAGGCACTCTGCCTGCCCCCGGGGTGGTGTTATGTCTTTATACTAAAAACTACGTATACAATATTTACAATTACTTTCCAATCCCTATCACCTATGTTAGACAGTGAGCTTCTACTCTAAACCAATCTGTAAGTACCAACATCACAGCAGAAGATGGAGGCCAAGAAGAAGAAGGAGAAAGGCTGGGCACACTCAGTTCCCTCCATCTTGCCCCCCTGAATCCACATTCTAAAACCCCCAAAATCTACTTTTTCACCTTGTGATAAATTCACTATAATTCTACTTAATTTGTCATGGCTTGCACATCTTCATCTAAGGTTGGTAACTTGCTCCACGGGTCATAATCAAAACCACTGGCATCTTGGGCTCTGTGCCAGGGTCTCTGAGACCCCTGGCAGGGGTCTTGGCTGCTCAGGACAGCCAGAGGGATGTCCTGGGTTCTGACACCCTTGGGCCATTGCCATAGCCAGGAACATGGGACAGTTTCTTGAGTAATGTGCCCATGGCCAACCCTGGGGCCATCGCTTGGGTAATGTCCCTGTGGCCATCCTCAGGGCCATCGCTTGGGTAATGTCCCCAGAGCACCCACAGGGCCATCGCTTGGGCAATGTCCCCACAGCCACCCACAGGGCCATCGCTTGGGTAATGTCCCTGCGGCCATCCTCAGGGCCATCGCTTGGGTAATGTCCCTGTGGCCATCCTCAGGGCCATTTCTTGGGTAATGTCTCCACAGCCACCCACAGGGCCATCGCTTGGGTAATGTCCCTATGGCCATCCTCAGGGCCACTTCTTGGGCAATGTCTCTACAACAACCCACAGGGCCATCACTTGGGCAATGTCCCCATGGCCACATCAGTTGAGATCAGATGTACTCAATGCTGGACAGTAGCAGTGGTCTGATAACCCCTCCCTGAGGAGGAAGGACCCGTCACCCGCTCACACAACGGCTGTGGGGGTTGCGACACCCAAATCATCCAAAACAGCAGGCTTGCACCCCACAGCCCCTCACTTTTCTCTGACGGCATCTCCAGGACATCACTGCAGCTTGTCATGGCCACCTACAAGGTGACAGTGGCAACAGGTGACATGGTGGAAGCTGGGACCAACAACTCCATCTCCATCACCCTGGTGGGCACCTATGGCGAGAGCCGCCAGACCACCGTCTCCTTCTTGTTCCTGCCAGGGAAGGTGGGCATGGGGATAAGGACAAAAGGCACAAGGGGTGATAGAGCTGTCCTGGGGACATGAGGGGCTGCATGGACTTTCCTGGGGATACAAGGGGATGGTGAGAAGGGATATGAGAGAGATGGAGGAAAGGGGTTCCAGGGTCTGGAGGAAAAAAATCTGGGAAGAATGGTGGGTAGTGGTCCTGGGGGGATTGGAGGAATGGTGTTCTGGGAGGGTGGAGGAAAGGGACTTTGAGGGGATGATGGAGGAAAAGGATCCTGAAGGCAATGGAAGCAAGTGGGGATGCTTTGAGCCCCTTCTCTGCTGGTGTCCCTGGTGCCACTACAGGGCATCTGCCCATTCCCCCAGAAGCCATTTCCTCCTCTCCAGGAGAGGAGCCTGTCTGTGCACTGTGGGCAGGACTTAGGCCCCATTGTCCTCATCCGCCTGCACAAGTGGCGGCTCTTCCTGGAGGATGCCTGGTTCTGCAAGGACGTACGGGTGGCAGCCCCCAATGGCACCCTGTATCGCTTCCCTTGCTACCAGTGGCTGGAGGGAGTCACCACGGTGGAGGTGCGAGAGGGCTCAGGTAGGACCCACCCTGTCCCCATCTTCCTCTGAAGGCCAGAGGTCCGACTTTTGACACCCCCTTTCTTTCTAGGGAAGAAGCTGGTGGATGACAAGCTGCAGATCCTCAAGGAACATCGTCATCGGGAGCTGGCAGCACGGCAGGAGGCTTACCGGTGACAGCAGGGACAGGGGGGCAAGGCCTGCTTTGGCCAGGTGGGCTGGTCAGCAGTGATGCTGATGTCTGCTCCCATTTTTCCCCCCGCTCAGGTGGAAGAACTTCGCCCAGGGCTGGCCCCGTTGCCTCAATGTGGACTCCATCTTCGAGCTGGACTCCAACATCCAGTTCTCCCGCATCAGGGCCAACAACTTCACTGGTTTCCTCATCTTCCAGTAAGCTGTGCCCTGAGGCCATGGAGGACTTGGGTAATGGCAGGGAAAGGGGCCACAGAAGCCAAGAAGTGTGCTGAGGTCCCCCCTCTGCCCTGTAGAGGGGCCTCCCACTTTCTGTCAGGGTTCCTACTGAGACGCAGCTCCTGGAACAGCCTGGATGAGATGCGCACCATCTTCTCCCGGACACAGGGCAGGGACATTGGTGGGTGCCTTTGTGTTGTCCCTTGCCCTTCCTCCTGTATCACTCAGGGTGCTTGGAGGGTGGGTAAGTGGGTGCTGATGTCTGACCATCGCCTTAGTCCCTGAGTATGTGGCCAAGCACTGGCAAGAAGATGACTTCTTCGGTTCCCAGTTCCTCACTGGCAACAACCCCATCATCATCCATCGCTGCACCACACTGCCACTCAAATTCCCAGTGACACCAGAGATGGTTGCTGGCTCACTGGGAGGTGGCACTGACCTGGGCAAGGAGCTGCAAGAAGGTCGGATTTTCATTGTGGACTACAAGGTGCTGGAGGACATCCCAACCGACACCATTTACGGGCGCCAGCAGTACATAGCGGCCCCACTCTGCCTGCTTCACCAAGGCACTGATGGGCTCCTGCGCCCCATCGCCATCCAGGTAGGGGTGTCCCACTCTAAATCCTACTGTCAGGAGGGTGGCAATGGTTCTATACCACCGTGTGGTCTCCCACAGCTCAGCCAAACACCAGGACCCCAGAGCCCCATCTTCCTGCCGAGTGATGATGAGTGGGACTGGCTGTTGGCCAAGACCTGGGTGCGCAACGCAGACTTCTACAGCCACCAGCTCCTCACCCACCTGCTGAGGACCCACCTGTTTGGGGAGGTCTTTGCCATCGCCACGCTGCGCCACCTGCCCACCTGTCACCCCCTCTTCAAGGTAAGGTCCCCCCTTAGGGCCACCTGCTGCTCCCTGTCCCCAGATCTGAGGGCAGTTATGCCCCACCTGACAGCCCCCCAGCTCCATGAAGGGGTCCATGGTCACCTGCCAGGTGTTTATTCCTCCCTCAGCTCCTCATGCCCCACTTCCACTTCACACTGCACATCAACACCTTGGCCCGCAGTGTCCTCATAAACCAGGGTGGCCTCATTGACAAGGTGAGCCCTGGGAACTGAGCCACTGGGCTCTGCTGGGGCACTGAATGCTCTGGGGTATTGGGAGGCACAGGGGTGTACTGGGGACACCGGGGGTCTACTGAAGTCCACTGGGACACTGGAGGGCACTGGAGTCTTGGCGATGCTGGGGTCTCCTGGAGGTACTGGATTCTACTTGGAGGCACTGGGGTCTCCTGGGAACCCTGGGGTCTACTGGAAACACTGGGCAGTACTGGGGTGCTACTGGAACCAATGTAGAGTACTGGTGCGTACTGGGAACACTGGGTGTACTGAAATTGCTGGGGAACACTGTAGTGTATTGGGGGCACTAGAGGGCACTGGGAAGCATGAGAGACCTGGCAGACATTACAGAACATGGTGTGGAGGACACTGGAGAGCACTGGGGTAAATGGGAGTACCAGGGGCACTGGGTGTGTACTTGGAGCAATTGTAACCTGGGACCAGTATGGGGTACTGGGGTGTATGGGAAGCACTGGGCGACACTGAAGCCGGGCACCTCCTGCCCTCCCCAACCATGGTTCACCCAGGGTTCCGGGGTGACCTATGAGGGGCTGCTGCTGGTGGTGCAGCGAGGCCTGGAGCAGGTGACCTACACATCCCTGTGCCTCCCCGACGACATCCGCCACCGTGGCATGTCCCATGTCCCCAACTACTACTACCGAGACGATGGGATGAGCCTCTGGGAAGCCATTGAGAGGTGAGACTGGTTTCAGGGGGTGGAGGGTGGTCCTGGCATGCCTCAAGATCTCACAATCACCTCTTCCCTACGGCAGCTTTGTCACTGGCATCGTCACATTCTACTATGATGGGGATGCAGCGGTGAGCGGGGACACCGAGCTGCAGGCCTGGGTGATGGACATCTTCACCAATGGTTTCTTGGGCAGGACCTCCTCAGGTAGCACACCTGTGGCTGCCAGAGGATGTCCCCAGGGGAGGCAGGGAACACGCAGGTCCCTGAGGCTCTTGGCTGTCCCATCCCCACCCAGGTATTCCCTCGTCGCTGCAGACAGTGGTGGAGCTCATCAAGTTCCTCACCATGGTGATGTTTACCTGCTCGGTGCAGCACGCGGCTGTCAACAATGGGCAGGTAGGACATGGGCAGGGACCCAAAGGATATCCTCAGGTGTCCTCAAGCCATGCTGGGGACATGGCCCTCTCCCACTCCTCTGTGTGGAGGAAGGATGTCCCCATCCTGAACCAATGTCTATATCACACCTCTCTACATGCCAGAAGGACGTCCCCATCCATTTTATGTCCATGCTGGAAGGATGTCCTCACCCTGTGTCCCCATCCAATGGGTCCCCATGCCAGAAGGATGTACCCATCCATCCCCTCTTCACACTGGAGATGTCCCCATCCATCTCCCTTGCCATGCTGAGATGTTCCAATCTGCCTCCTCTCTGTGCCAAAGAATGTTCCCACCTGTCCCCTCGCTGTTTTGGGAGGATGTCCCCACCCGTTCCATTGCTGGTTGGGGGGATGCTCTCTGCAGTAATCTTTCCCCCTGCAGTATGATCTAGGGGCCTTCGTCCCCAACGCCCCGTCCTCCATGCGCCACCCACCACCCAGCGAGAAGGGCCGGGCCTTCCTCCAGCACTTCCTCGACACCATTCCTGAGGTGGCCACCACTGCTAACATCCTGGTTGCCCTCATTCTCCTCAGCTCCCAACTCAAGGACAGGGTGAGTCTGGCCCCACAGTCCCCACGTGCCCCCCCCCAAACAGCTCTGTGGGCCGGGGGAACTGCAAGAGGTGCCCACAAGGGTGGATGTCACCACCTTTGGTGTCACCAAGCTTGGGGGACAGCCACCATTCCTCCACACCTACCAGGGTGCTGGGGAACCCCCGAATAGCACCAAGGGCTGAAGCTGAAGGGTCCATGTTGCTGTCTGCCTCCAGAGGCTCCTGGGACAGTACCCAGAGGAGTGGTTCACAGAGGCAGAACCCCGGCGGCTCATCCGGGCCTTCCAAGGGCGGCTGGAGGAGATCCGGGACCGGATTGAGGAGAGGAACCAACAGGCTGAGCTGAGATACAACTACCTGAACCCACTGGAGACGGAGAACAGCATCTCCATCTGAGCACAGGAGCTGCACCCGCTCAGCACCAGCAGCACTGCCATCACCCTGCACCTGGGCATCCTCAACAAACAGAACCACCAGCATCTGGACAGCCAGTACACCCAGCACCCCTTACACGGCCATCCCCAACACCCTGTCACCCAGCATCCCGCACTTGGACAACCCCAGCAGCCCCACACCTGCAGATCTCCATCATCCACCCCCACCTCCCTCAGCACCCCCCACTCCATTTTCCTCTCCCCAATAAATGCCAGCTGTCAATCAAACCTTGCTGCTTGTAGGCATACCCTAAAACCACAGGGATCCGCACAGCCCCCACACAAAGCAGGAAGCTGAACTGAGGCAGCTGGGGGGCATGACAGAGTTCCAGGTGCTCCCAGCACTTCCTCCCAGTGCTCACAGTGTTCATCACTGCTCCCCAGGGACCCAGTGCCCCCCGGCAGCGCTCCCCTCATTGTGGGCAGAGTGGGAGCTTGAAACAAAATTTATTAGAGAAGCTTTTTTTGAGATATAAAGTACAGAAAGGATCCCCAACACCCCCAAAACCTACCCAGGACCCCCTAGCTTTCTAAACTTCTCAGAATGGAATGTAGGTGTTGTAGGTGTGACTGGATCTAATCCAAGTCCAGCTTCCACAGCCTCCTAACAGGCAAGGTGCTCCAGCCCCACCTTGGAGGCCCTTCACTAAACCTGCTCAGGTTTACAGACATCTTTCCTGTGTTGAGGAACCACAACCAAGGCACAATAATCTGGATAATTCCGATCCATATCCTTAATCTCTTGGTCACACAATCCAGGGTGCTCCTGGCCTTCCTCACTGCCAGTGCATATGGCTGCCTCCAGCTCCCAGTGCACCAAGTCCTTTCCCACAGGGATACTGCCAGCCACATAGCTCCAGCCAGTGCCACTGCAGGGGCTGATACTGGCATTTGTCCTTCTTTCATGAATTCCATGAGTGTGTGAACTGAATATATCCAGGTAACCAAGACAGCCAAAATCCACAGCTGAAGTGTAAAGAGTACATTTATTCTATCGCCACGCTAGGAGAAGGGGACATATACAGTCCTAAGCTTATTCCATCTTAACAGGGGCAAAATGAACACATGCCAAGCCTGTTCCTCTGCCATAACATACCACAGGGCCCATCAAAGGCACATTCCTTCACAAGGCTGTGCTTTTGCAATCTCTGAACTCCTTATCTCTCTTCCCTCTCACCAGGAGGCCTAAGGCCTGTGAAAAATGCATTTCAGGACTATTTTACAACATCCTGTTATCTTCTGCAGAAATTGCACTTCTCAAAGCAGACATAAAACAACCCAAAGCAATCACAATATGTGAAATTTTTCCCACCGAATATTAGCATCTTTCAGCTGCAAGGTCATCTTTGAGTGAAAATACTACTTTTTCTTATTTTTTTCTTCCTTGCCACATCAGCTTTTAACCCCTTCCCCCCCTCAGTGAGGTTCCTGACAATACTTGCTTTCCTCCTCTTTGAAGCTCTTCACTGAATGCAGAGATCTGAGAGACCTTTGCAGCAAAGACTCAGGCAAAGAAGCCATTTTATCCCTCAACATCAGTATCAGTGTTTGCTGGTATTAAATCCCCCTTCCTGTTCTGAAGCAGTCCTGCACAGCACAAACAATGCAGAGAAATTCCCTGTCTGTTGCCGGCCTTGCTGTTATCCAGTGTCTTCACAGCTCCTGTTCGTTAGTTCATTACCTGTCCAGTGCCATCGCAGCCCTGCTCCCTTCCCATGTCCCAGAGCCCCTGTGCAGGCCCAGCCCAGGCCAGGAGCATTGTGGCTGGAACGGCCCCTGTGCCGTGGTGCCCACAGCAGCCTTGGGGCTCTGTGCCCCATGGCCTCACTGCTGGGCAGCCTCTGCCAGCTCCTGCAGAGCCCGTGGCACCTGTGGAGCTGCACAGACAGCCCTGCCCCGGGCTCTGCCGGCCTCTGGGCCAGCAGAGAGGCAGCCAGGGCTGGCCATGGCTGGGAACAGGCCCTGAGCCCCGCAGGAGGATGGAGCTGGGCCACAGCCAAACTCAGCCCAGGCCAAAGCTGGGCTCAGCAGCCAGGGCTGCCAAAACATGGGGACAGAAGCTGGCGCTGACAAATGTGCTGGGCCCCCTCCCTGCTCTGTTCATGCCACCAAGGGCACAGAGCAGCCTCCTCTCTGGGCCACTTGCCTGTTTGCAATGCCTTGCACAGGTGCTGGCCCTGCCCCACAAGGCCTGGCCTGAGTCCTGCCCCTGTACGCTCACCTAGGCTGAGATGGACACTGATGGTTTCTGGGCCGGGCTCTCTGAGCCCAGCCCAGCTCCCTGCAAGCTCTGCCAGCTGCCCTGAGCTCTGGGCAGCACCAAGGGCCTCTCCCCAGCCCAGCCCAGCCGGCTCTGGCCCCACAGCTCTGCTCAGGCCAGGCTGCTCTGGGCACTGCCCCACGGCCTCAGCCCCTGGCAAGGGCACAGCAGCAGCTGCAGCTGCCACAGGACTCAGCCCCAGCCATGGGAGAAGGTGCTTGGCCAAAGCCAAAGGAGGCTCCCTGGCTGCCGTGCTCCCCTCGGGCTGAGGTGCTGAGAGCTCTGCAGCCCCTGCTGCCATCCCATCTGCCCAGGGCAGCACAAGAGCCGCGGCCTTGGGGCCCTCAAGAGCTGCTCCTGCACCAGGCCCAGGGCGCGCTCCAAGGCTGATGCAGCCAGAAAATTGTTCTCACTTCCCATTCATTCCTGCTCTGCTGAGGATGGACCTCAAGACTAAAAAAAAATGCTGCAGGTTAATTTATTTCATTTAAATACAATGTGAGTCTCCCTATTTACACAAAGTCTCTGGGTCACACAAGCTTGGTGGATGCTGAAGGAGGAAAGGATGAGTAATGACACTTCTTTTTAAAGTCAACAACATCACAAGTGGAGAAGAAAAATATGCAACATGTAAATAAGGAAAGGCAGACTTATCTGTCATGACAGGCACTGGGAGTCACTGACAGAGAACAACAGGCAGGCTGTGGCTGCTCAAATGCATCCACTCCTAAGTTTCTTCAGCTCTTGGTTCCTCAGGCTGTAGATGAGGGGGTTCAGTGCTGCAGGCATCATTGAGTACAGAACCGACACCACCAGATGTAACAGTGGGGAGGAGGTGAAGGGGGGCTTCAGGTAAACAAACATGGAAGTGCTGATAACAGGGAGACCAGACAGGCGAGGGAAGCACAGGGCTTTGTGCTGTCCCTGCTCAGACGGGATCCTCAGCATGGCCCTGAAGATCCGCACAGCATAGAAAAAATGAGTACAAAACACTCAAATCCTAAAGAGACACTAAATACAAGAATCCCAACTTTGACCAGTTATTTTCAGAGATACTCCAGTCTCCAGAGTTTTAGAGACTTGAACCTTTGTTGTTGTGGACACTCAAAACCCTGTAAGGTCAAGGGTCTGTTGAAGTTGAAGGCTGGAAGAGAGTAATTTCAGCTACCAGGAGGGAAGTTCCTTCTGAAATCCTGACAAGTAGGGCAGGTACCTTCTACAACAAGTAAGAGACCCTGGAACTCGGCGGCCAGACAACTGATAAGGTGGGTGAAGGTGCTTCTGGGACAGAGGGGCCTCCTAAAGCAACACCACCTGTACCTGGCATCAGAATCTCCTGTGTTAAGAGGAAAAGAAGGGAAGTTTAATAAGAGACTACTCTCCCTTCTGAGGAGAATGGAGGGCCTGATTTGCAGATAGGACCCAACTCACAGCGAAGTCTGCAGTCTCCCAGGGGCTTGGGTAAGGGACACTACTGGAAAACTCTCCAGCCTGTTAAGGCCTTCTGGTTACTATCTGCTATTGGTTTTTCAGGCTGGCAGTGACAAAGTAATAAAGAGAAGTCCGAGGGAAATCAAAAGAGATTTCAAAGCCTTGAGACAACTGGACACAGGATCAGGAGCACAGGTAGTGATTTCCTTGGTCCTTCTGGTAACAGGGAATAATACTGACAGGACTAAAAAGATCCGTCACATCAATGCATGTGTCCAAGGCTGATGCAACTGGAAAAAATTGGGTTATTTGACTATGGGATGATCTATTCAACACCTGGCCTACTGACACCTGATGGGATTTACCTTTAAGAGGGAAAGGGACAAAATCAGGCTCACCAGTGAAGAGCAACGGGATGGAGCACCAAAGCTTGAGGAAAGGAGCACTGATAGGATCCCTCAATCCTGCTACAATGTACCACACCTGAAACGTTTCCACACTAATGCATACACAGCATGAGCAACAAACAAGAAGAGCTGGAAGCTTTGGCCCACTGCCAGAGATTTGACAGCACTGGTATAAGTGAAACCTGGCAGGATGAGACAACTCTGTTATAGGAGTGCCCCACTGGATGATTAAAAGCTCCTTCAGAAGGGTAACCAGGGCAGGAGAGGTGTGGGGTGGCATTGGCTGTAATGGAAGGGCTGGAATGTCTGGAGCTCACAGCTGGCAACGGCACAGTTGAGAGTGGGTGAGAATAAAGGGGCAAACAAATAATGCAGATGCCACTGTGCGAGTCTACTAGAGACCACCCAGCCAGGCCCAGGACAGTGAAGAGTTATTATGTGAGGAACCAAGGGACACTTCAAAGGAAAGATGCTCTCCGAGATCTGCTGCTTCTCAACAGAGAGATCTCGTGAGCAAAATGGAGACTGGTCATCTAGCCACAGAGACCACAGAGCAATCAAGTTTAAATCTCTGCTGACAGGAGGTAAAGTGCCAGCAAAACTTCAGCTCTGGCCATGAGAGCAGACCTCAGGCTGTTCAGGAACAAATGAGCACCCTGGAAAAATGTGTCTGCAGGTGCTGGAGCCCGTCACTGCATCATCTTCTAAGGCACAGGAGAAGCAATTCCTAAATGCTGGCAGTCAAGCAGGCAGGGTAGAAGATTGATGTGGCTGAACAGGGATTTCCCCTTGGATATAAGGAAAAAAGGAAGGTGTGTGCCCAGTGGAAAGGTCAGGTAACACAGGAAGAATACAGAGATGCTGCTCAACACTGTAGGGAGAAAATCTGTGTGGCCAAAGCTCAGTTGGAATTGAAGCTGCCAGAAATGTGGGGAACAATAAAAAGTTCTTTCAAATATATTAATAGGAAAACAAAGGGTAGAAATAACACTGTCAAATTCCAGGATTAGGATGGTCACCTCACAAACAGGGACATGCACAAAGCGGATGTGTTTTAATACACTCTTTGCCACTGTCTTCAACACAGATGACAGACCAAGGGAATCTCAGTGCAGGAGATCAAGAATGATCCCAATCTGAACTTGCACGGGATCTGCTGATCCAGCTGGATCCCTACAAATCTGTGGGGTCTGATGGGATTTATACAAGAATACTCAGAGCTGCTGACGTCATTGCAAAGCCTCTCTTGATGATTTTTGAGTATTCCTGGGACACCTGAGAGGTCCCAGCTGACTGGAAGCGGGTAAACGCTGTCCCAGTTTTCAAGAAGGGCAAGGAGGAGGACTCTGAAAACTACAGGCCTGTCAGAGCCACTTCAGTACCCAATGATGCAACAGAAAAGATTACTCTGGAAGGTATTGAAAAATACCTAGCAGACACCACAGTTATTGGTCACAGCCAGCACAGCTTCATGAGGGGAAAGTCCTGCTTGTTGAACCTGATTTTCTTCTCAGACAGGGCAACCCATGTGGTTGACCCAGGAAAGCCAGGAGATGGAATGTTTTTTGGACTTCAGCAAAGGTTTTGATACTGTCTCTCCCAGGCCCCTTCTGAACAAACTGTGAATAATGTGAAACAGTTGAATAACTGTGTTACATGTTGGGCACAAAGGGTGACAGTGACAGATGAAATCAGGCTGGCACCAGTCACTAGTGGGGTTCCACAGGGATCCATCATCAGCCCAGCTCTCTTCAACATCTTCATAAATGACTTGGAGGCAGGACTTAAATAAATACTAAGAAAATACACTAAATTGGGAGGAGCTATCAACTTCTGCAAGGGCAGAGAGGGCCTGCAAAAAGCCTTGACAAATCGGAGATGTAGACAATCACCAACCATGTGAAGTTTAACAAGGGCCAGTGCAGGATCCTGCACCTGAGATGGGGAGCCCCTGGCTGTGTGCATGGACTGGGGAATGAGATGCTGGAGAGCAGCTGTGAGAAGGGACCTGGAGGTCCCGGTCAATGTTCAGTTGGATCCAAATCAGCAGTGCCTGGCAGCCAGGAGGGCCATCCGTGTGCTGGGCTCATCAGGCCCAGCATGGCCAGCCTGGCCAGGGAGGGGACTGTCCTCTGCTTTGCATTGGGGCAGCCTCACCTTGAGTCCTGGGGGCAGTTTTGGGCACGAAAACACAAAAAAGACGTTTAGCCACTGGAGAGCATCCAAAGGAGGCCACAAGGATGGGAAAGGTCTGGAGAGGAAGCTTTATGAGGAGCAACTGAGGTCACCTTATCCGTTCAGCTGGAGAAGAGGAGACTGAAGGGAGACCTCATTGAGCTCTTCAACATCGTCCCAAGGGGCAGCACAGGAGCAGGTACCAGCCTCTCCACTCTTGTGATCAGTGGCAGGTCTCAAGGAAACAGATGGAGCGGAGTCAGGGAGGTTTAGCTGAGGTATCAGGAAAAGGTTTTTACCTCAGTTGGTCAGGCACTGGAAGAAGCTGCCCAGGGAAGTGGTCACAGCTCCAAACCTGTCTCAGCTCAAGGAGCATTTGGACAATGCTGTCAGCCCATGGTGGGATTGCTGGAGTGCTCTGTGCAAGTTGTGGAGTTAGACTCAGTGATCCTGATGGGTACCTTCCAACTCAGCCCACTCTGTGATTCTAGGAACTTCCTGCTCTGCCCCAAGACTTGTGCTCAGCCTCCTGTCTCACCCACTGGAGAAGAACACCTGTGCCCACAGGAACAATACCCACCAAAAGTCTGGTTTACACAAGAGGCTGCACCAGGTGAACTGAAAAAGAGAGCAGATCAGGCCTCCTCACTCTTTTTTCTTTGTTTTCCCTGCCTCTCTTTATTCTCCTCTCTCACCTTTCTTTCTGTTTTTTCTCTGCCCAGCTCCGGCCCATCCACACGGCAACACCAACACAGGACTGAAGCACTGGAAATATTCTTTGCTTCCTTCCCTGACTGTGCCTGGGCAAAGCACACCTCTCCCATTCTCCACATGAACTGTGGTGGAACTGGGGACATTGTGGAGCTGTGCTGCTGCTCCACACACTTGTAAGCCAGTGCCTTGGACGAGTTTGTGGTGGGAGCAGAGAATTCATGGAAGTGTTGGGAACAACAAAACATAAGGTGTGTCCGGGTCTTTCTTGAGCTTGATGGGAATTTATAACAAACACCACTCCCCTACCAGTGGATGAGGACAGGGGTCCCGGGGCTCCCCTCTTTCCATGCTCCCCCTGCCTCTCAGGCTGCCGGGGGTCCCCCCTCTAAAGGCTCACCATTTCAGAACCCCAGGGCTCCCTGCTCTCTGGGCTGCTGGGGTCCCAGGGGTTCCTCCTCTCTGTGTGGTTCTGAAGGTCTCACCATGAGAGACTGGAATGTTCTGGGTTAATGGCTTGAACAATAGGCCATTTGTAAAAGCAGGGGGGCTTTGCTGATTATGGGCAAGGGAACAGCCCAGGTGCAGAGGGTGGGAGCCCCAGAGCTCCACAACAAATCAACCTTGGTTTAGCAAGAAGCTGGGCTTTGAGCCAAATAAGGGAAAAATCCTATAGGCAGCTGATCCAGCGAGGTGGGACAGTGCTTTTGAGCAGGGCAATTTCATCCTTAACACAAGTGGCTCAGTTGTAAAAACTCCCTCCTCCCTGAGGGATATACTGGGACATTCAGACATACTGGGACATGCACACATACTGCGACATTCAGACAGAGGGCTGAAGATTTTCATCCCCTCTGATGGGCCATAATTAGCTCAACTACAATGACTGAGAGACAGCTGTCATATCTTAACAGATGTCATAAACCATCAAAGATCTCTGAAGTGCCCCGGACTCATTTCTGGAGCCTTCCACCAGAGGACTGCATATGATCCAGTGTTGCAATAAACCCACAGTGCTGTAAAGACCGTGCAAACTCCCCCTTCCTGGGAAGGACATGGACCTTCCTGCATAACCCTGAGTGTGTATTAACCCAGTTAAGTCTGTGTTTCGTGGGCATCACCCAGCCCCAAGACAAATCAAGACAGTGACCATCATTTCAACCAACTGACATCAAAATTGCAACAATCAAGTCCCATGTCTGGATCCACAGATGGTTATACCTTTCTAGTCTTATCCTTTTTTTCTCTTTCTTTCTTTTCCTTATGTGTTTTCTTACATGTTATTTTAATGCTTTTATATTGTTGCATTTCTGTAGATAATAATAACCAAAATGGTTGCCCACCTCCTTTCCATTGCATCCAAACTGAGGAGTTCTCAAAAAAAAGTGCATAAAAGATAGATAGATAGATAGATAGATAGATAGATAGATAGATAGAAAAAACCCACTATAACTCTTCAGAGGCTGGTCATAACCACCCTTCTCCAGGGTCTCCTACCTCCAGGGTTCCTTTTTCAGCATTTCCGGGGATCCAAGGGCTCCCCATCTCTCCAGGCTCCTTCCTTATCTCTCAGGGCTACAAGGCGATCCCCCTCTCCATGATTTCCCTTCCAGGCTCCTCCCTCCCCTCTAGGCTTCCAGGGGTTTCCTCTCTCCAGGTCCCGGCGGGTCCCGAGGCTCCCCCCTTTCCAAGATCCCTCCTCACCGGGTCCCCTCCTCTCCATTCTTCCTCCACCTCCAGGTTGCCATGGGTCCTCAAGGGTCGGTGTGGCCCCTCTGCACTGTCCCCGTTCTGGGGGTCCCAGTTTATCCCGGGAGAGTCCCCAGCCCCAGCGTCTGGCACAGCTCCCGGCCGCCGCCATGGGCAGCGCCGCGCAGGCCGGGGCCGGCCGCGGAGGCGGCGGGGCCGGGGCCGGGAAGGCGCAGCCCCAGCAGGCGGGGTGATCACTCCCCTCCCTCCGCCGGACCGTCCTCCCGAAATATCACCGCCTGGAGACTCCGCAGAATGCCCCCGGGGCGGCTCCTGCGGTTCAGCTTTGGAATCCTGCAAGGACGAAATATTCCTCCATCCCCCGAAAAAAACAAGAGACCCACCCCAAGATATTTGGGGTGAACTTGAAATATCTCCCCTTCCTCCAAAAACAAATGGTCCCAGGAACACACACCCCCTCCTCCCAAGATATCTGGGGCGGGCTCCCCGTCCCCAGTCACCTGCGGGATGTAGGTGAGCAGGCAATGCTCCCAAGGGGAGCGGCCGCGCACACACCGAGCGCTCCCCCCGGACACTTCGTTCTTTTCCGCTTCCTGCTCCTCCTACCTTCGCTTCTTCTCGTCCTCTGTACTCCCGCCTCCTTCTCCTCTTACCTCCCATCCTTATCCTGCTCCTTCTTCATCCTTCCTCCTCCATTCCTTCTCCTCCTCCTCCCACAACCAGCGCTACCCTTCCCCCCAAAGCCCCTTCTGTTCCGCGGGAGGAGCAGGGATGGAGCTGGGGCAGGTCTGGATCGGCAGCGCTGGGCTCTCGGCTGCTCCCACCCGCTGTGACAGGACACGGAAATGGGAAAAGCAGAGGAAAACAGAAAACTGGTGAATAGAGATAAAATTTTGGGGTTTATGGCGTCCTTGGTCGGAGACTTCCACTCCTTTGTGCTCATCTCAGGAGTCGAGATCTTGGAGGGGGGATGCAGAGATGGCTGGGGAATCCCAGGGGATTTTGGCGGCAGGATAAGAGGCTGTGTAAGCCCCTTCCTGGGGCTCAGCAGAGTCTAACTGGAAAGCCTCAGGTGCTCCTGGGGCCCTGGGCTCAAGGCTTGTCACCACCTTCTACTTCAGATGGTAGTTCTGGCAGGACCTTAACTTCTCCTGCCTCTTCCTGGAGCCAGAGGACTTGTAGAGACCTCCTCCAGATGGTTCCTAGAGGTGTTCCAGGAACTTTGGGCTCACAGTGAAGCCCTTCCCACAGTTTTGGCATCCAGAGGGTCTCCCCAGTATGGATCAACTGGTGCTTGATGAGTTTGAAGCTTCTTCCAAAGCTTTTCCTGCAGTCCTGGACCGTGTAGGATCTGGTGGTGGGTTGACCCTGGCTGGATGCTGGGTGCCACCAAAACTACTCTGTCCTTGCTCTCCACATCTGGACACAGGAGAGAAAATAAAGGCCCAAGAGTTGAGATAATGACCAGAAGAGATCCCTCACCGACCACAGTTATGGTCAAAACAGACAGCCTGGAACTAGGAACTGAATTTATTACAAACCAAATCAGAGCAGGATAATGAGAAATAAAATAAATCCTAAAAACACCACCTCCCTATCCCACCCTCCTTCCTGGGCTCTCCCTCCTTCCTGCAGCAGTGCAGGGAGATGGGAATGGGGGTCATGGTCAGTTCATCACACCTTGTTCCTACTGCTGTTTAGGGAAAGAAGTCTGAGTCCTTCCTCTGCCCCAGCATGGGTCCCCCCTAGAGCCGCAAGTCCTTCCAGAAAAGCTGTCCCACTGTGGGCTCTTCTGCTCTCTGCTTGCTGTCCTTGCAGGGTGTCTGCTCCAGCACGGGCTTCCCAAGTCATCACATCCTTTTTAAAGCATCCACCTGCTCCAGTATGGACCTCCCACAGGTTCACAGCCTTCTTTTGGGCATCCAATCCTTGTTCTAGCACCTGGAGCAGCTTCTGACCCTCCTTTTCCACTGACCTTGGTGTCTGTAGAGCTGTTCCTCTCACATACTCCATTCTGCTCTTCGCTGCACCCAATTCCATTTGTACAAGAAGGTTTTTGGTTTTTTTCCTTCTTAAATATATTATCATTACCATCTCTGATGGGGTCATCCTTGGCCAGCAGCAGATCCATCCTGGAGCTGGCTGGCATTGTCTCTACTAGATGTGGGAGAAGATTCTGGCAGCTTTTCACATTAGCCACTCCTGTAGCCCCCTGCCCCCACTACCAATGAAAACCCAGCACAGTTCCCTTGTTTCCGTGATGCCCTGCAGTGTCACAGTGTCCCCTGGGCACCAGGAAACCCTGCAGGGTTGTGAGCACACCTGGTGCAGGTGCCTCAGGGGCAGGAGCAGTGGAGCTGCAGGTTGAACTCTGGGCGGAGTCCAGAGAGACAAGAGGCCATGAACTGTTGACTTGGCACAATAAAGGGCTCAGGGCCTGTGGTGCAGCCCAGGGAGGGACACTGAGAGACACTGCAGGAGCAAGAGCTGAGACTGGCGCACACTTGGACTGTGAGAGGATAAAGCCAAGGTGTTCTCTGATGGGAGTCCCTGCTGGCAGGCACCAGCTGAGGCTGTTTCTGGGTTAGTGCACTGTGAACCACCTGCTTTGTGGAATGAAACATCTGAGACTGCCATGGAAACCTGGGGCAGAACCAGTGAGGAAAGCTGGTGTGACTGAGAGAGCGGGGGCTATGGGAGGCTCCTGCAGGTCCTGTCAGGGCACTGCAGACACCACTGTGAAGGTGAAGAAGCTCTGATCCCGGCAGTGAAAGTCTCTGGAAGTGGGCATATGATGGCCACAGAGTCTCAGAATGAGGAAGACCCATTTCCCAGACCTTGAAGTTTCCTTAATAGATGGACAATGCAGAGGAAGTTGTAGTTTTCCAGTGTTAAGCCCTACACTGCTTGACACCAACAGTGTCCTTTCTCATGTATCTTTTGTGAAGACAAAAGGGTTTGTTTGCAAAATTAGTAACGCTTCAAATGACTTGTTTATTCATTGATACCAAAATCACATAAAAGCAATTTCCAGTTGATGTCGTACTACAGAAACCTGAGCCCCATCCTTACATTCAAGCTGGCTGATGAATGGCCCAAGTAGAGAATGGGCAAGGCAGTTTAATACAAGTTTTAAAAAGGAAAAAGAAAAGCTCTCTAAATACAGAACTAAAGCTGAGTAGTGAGTAAGCTTCCCACCCATTAAGACATAATGACATCTCCTCCTGTCAGTTGTTGTAACTGGGTTCTCTCTTACAAGACAGTCACTTCTAGTGAAACTTAATCTTTGGCATGTGTTGGAAATGTGCCTTCATTAGATGTCACACTGTACAAATCTCGCCCCTTGTTTTTTCCAACTGGAAAGGATGGAGCTGTTTATTGAGAAGGGTTTTTTTGATCCTGATCATGGCACAGTGGGAGGTTTCAGCTCCCTTAGGCTACTTAAATTCTTCTCAGATGATCATAAAAATACTGGTTATCACCTGAGCATTGCTGGAGCACTTAACTTCTGAGTACTTACCTTTTCTCCACCCTGACATGCTGGCTGCATTATCAGTTTATCTGATCCATTGTATACAATAATAAATATCTTATAAATTCTCCAGTCTGGATTAAATCCCTATTTAACAGTTTTATATCTCAATTAGTCCATAGGATGGAGGTAAACGAAGGAATACAGGATCACTGTTTCTACTGATTAGTGATTCAGGAACAGGAGAGATTCATAAATTTCACACGCCACTGTGTTTCAGCCATCCATGTCACCCTGTTATTTTTAAATATTTTCTGGTTACAAACTTCCAGCTATATCATGGTGCTCACCCGTGGGACACAAGTGAGTGAGATGCAGATTATGAAGGAAAATTCCTTCTCATCTCCATCTATAGGAGTTTGATCTCAGGAAGAAGAAATGATACATTTCTCCAAATGCACTAAAGCATTGTTACTGCTTAGAGTCCTGCAAATCATGGGCCTTTGTAAGGGTGTTACTTGCCAAAATATGTAGACTGGGTCCTCCACATGCCTGGAAGGTGATGGCTGACACTGCTCTTCATTTGTCATTTCTTTCTTATTCAGAAGGAATGATCTCTGAAGTCCATCCCAAACAGATATTTGCCATCTATTGCTTAACACTTGTAGTATTTCTCAGTAAAAAACCACCTTGGACAGTGTTGTCATTTAACCCCATCCAGCTTCCAAACTCCTCACAGTTGCTTGCTTATGCTTCCACCAGCAGGACTGGGGAGAGAATTGGAAGGGTAAAAGCTGGAAAACTTGTCAGTTGAGATTAACACAGTTTAATACAGAAAGCAAAAACCATCACACAAGCCAATCAAAACAAATAATTCATTTACTGCTCCCCAAGGGCAGGCTCAGCACTTCCAGGATAGCACAGCCCCATCCCATGGAAATGGTGACTTGGGAAGACAAATGCCACCACTGCAAACATCCACCTCTTTCTCCCCTTTCCCCCAACTTTCTATCCTGAGCATGATGCCATAAGGTCTGGAATATCCCTTGGGTCAGATGGGGTCACCTGTCTTGGCTGTGACCTCTCCCAGCTTCCCATGCACCCCCACTCTGTCTCCACTGTGGCCATACAAGGGCAGAAAAGGCCTCGGCTCTGCCAAGCTCAGCAAGGACGAACCCATGTGTGTGTTCTCAGCCCTGTGCTCAGCACAACCCCAAACACAGCTCCACCACCACCCATGCTAAGGAAACTGAGGCACCCCGGACAGAACCAGCACAGGCGCTCTGAGGTCTCCACATGACCTCACCTTCTCTGGGCTGAACAGCCCCAGCTCTCTCACCCTGTCTCCATAGAGAAGATGCTTCATCCTCTTACCAACTTCATGACATCCTCTTCACTTTCCCCGACAGTTCCAAGTCCTTCTCATGTTGGGGACACCAGGCCTGTGCTCAGGATTCCAGGTGGGGTCTCACAAGGGCAGAGTAGAGGGACAAAGTCACTCTCTCGATCTGCTGGCCACAATCCTTTGGATGCAGCCCAAGACTCCGTTGGTTTCTGGGCTGCGAGTGCTCACTGCCAGCACCTGCTGACTTTTGCATCTACCACCATCACAAAGCCTTTCTCCACAGGGCCACTCTTGATCATTTCTCCATGCAGCCTGTTGGTGTGCTTGGGATTGCCGTGACTCTGGTGTAGGGCCTTGCACTTCGCTTTGTTGAACTTCATGAGGTTTTCATCTGCCCCACCTCTCGAGTCTGCCAAGGGCCCTCTGGATGGCCCATCCCTTCCCTCCAGTGTGTGCTGCATCACACAGCTCAGTGTCATCAGCAAACATGCTGCAGGTGTCTCAGTCTCTCTGTCCACATCACCAACATAGATGCTGAATAGTATTGGCCCCAGTATGGACCCCACTCGTTACTACTCTTCACGTGGACAATGAGCCATTGACCACAACACTTTGCCTGCAGCCATCCAGACAGTTCTTTATCACGCTAGTGCTCCATTCATCAAATCCATGTCTCTCCACTTTGGAGACAATGATGTTGTGAGGGACAGTGTCAAATGCTTTGCATAAGTTTAGACAGAAAACATCAGCTGCTCTGCCCCACCCACCAATGCTGTAGACTGGCCATAGAAGGTCACCAAATTTGTCAGGCGTGATTTCTCCTTTGCAAAGCCATGTTGATTGTCACCAGTCATCTCTTTGCTTTCCATTTCCTGGGAGCTGGGGATGTACATGGTACTGGCGGTACTGGGAGCACATCCAGGTGTGGGTAAGGAGCTCTTAGGGGAGTTCAGATCCATGGTGTGGGGAATGGGAGGGGGCTGGGACCTCAAACAGAGTTCAGGGGGCTTGGAGGTACTATGGAAAAGGCATAGAAGAAGGGTGGAAAAGAGGAAATGAGATGGTGTGAAGGGGGATCTCATGACACCCTCCCTCACCTCTACCAACAGTTCCCTGGGGTGCTCAAGGTGCAGCTGCAGTCAGATGGCAACAGGGGTGGGGGGATTAATGCTTGGGTTCATCATCCTTCCTCTACCTGCACAAGGTGAGCAGGAGGCGGGAGGGCAATGAGGGGCATTCCTGGAGCGTCTCCTGTGCATGAGAACTGCCCCAGCTCTGAGCTGATGATGGAGCTGGGCTCCTAATTTTGATGGCTGGTTATTGAGATCGCTCCTCCTCCTGAGCCCACCTACCACAACAGAGCAAGCCCGGGAATTGCTCCCACACAAAAGGTGCCAGGACAGAAAGCTGCTGCTGGTCTTTCCCTCCCCTGGCAGCTGTCATCTGCACAGCAACAATGGGCCCAGGTGCTTCCCAACAAAAGGCACTGACATTCACTTCAGGAGCCCACCAGCAGAACTTGGTGCCACCCATCTGTGCAAAAAGCAGAGCCTGCAGTAGCCACAGATACCCCTCCATGTCTCTGTCTCTCTTGCCATCCTGGTGCATCTCCCCATCCCTTGTTTGCTCCCAGGATCCCATTTTCTGGCATTTTCTCTACCTCCTACCTCCTGCTTTTCTCTTCTCTCTTTTCTTTCTGTCCTGTTGGACAAATGGGGCAGGCCAGGTGGGACCTGTGACTTGAGGGGTGACCTGACCAATAGTTCCCAAAGAGATAGCAAGGGCCTTCCAGGGTTCTTTCATTAGTGCCTGTATTGGGTTTGTGTGGCCAAGTTTTGGTGGCAGGGGGGCTACAGGGGTGGCTTTTGTGAGAAGCTGCCAGAAGCTTCCCTGTGTCCAGGAGAGCCAACACCAGCTCCAGGACGGACACACCACTGCCAAGGCTGGGTCAAACAGCGGTGGCAGCGACACCCCAGGGATAATGGATTCAGGAAGGAAAAAGTTCTTGTGCAGATGGAATCAGGTGCAGAGCAGAGTGGGAGCATGTGAAAGGAACAGCTCTGCAGACTCGCAGGGCAGCACAGAAGGAGGGGCAGGAGCTGCTCCAGGTGCCAAAGCTGCCTGCAGCCCCTGGAGGAGCCTGTGCTGGAATGGGGGGATGCCCGGAAAGAAGGATGTGAGCCCGTGGGAAGCCCGTGCTGGAGCAGCCTCTGTGCAGGGCCCTGTGGATCCCTGGGCAGAGGAGCTCACGCTGGAACAGCTTGGCTGGAAGGACCTGTGGAGACCCATGCTGGGACAGGGGAAGGACTCCCAGCCTCTGTCCCAGAGCAGCAGAGGAGGAACAAGGTGCGATGAACTGACCGTGACACCCATTGCCATCTCCCAGTGCTGCTGGAGGGAGGAGGGAGAGCCCGGGAAGGAGGGAGGGGTCAGGGAAGGTGTTTATAGGATCCATTTTACATTTCATTGTCCTGCTGTTATTTTGACCGGTAATTAATCCAGTTCCTATCCCCACCAGTACGTTTTGTCTGTGAGTGCAGTCCCTGGTGCGGCCGGCGATGCTGGGCCTGATGCACCCAACACACGGACTGCCCTCCTGGCTGCCAGGGCACGGCTGACTCGGATCCGCACGAGCATCGACCAGGATGGCCAGGCCCTTGCCACAGCTGCTCTCCAGTCTCTGCTTTCCCAGTCTATAGACACAGGTAGGGTGCCTGGAAGAGGAGGAAGAAGAGGAGAAGAAGGGATTGTGAAAAATGCATGTATTTTATGATTGGCTTTTTCGCAAATATTAAAATTAATATTGTATGTGTTGTGGTAGGAAGTAATGCTCTATTAATTTTCTTAAGTACTGTGTTAAATATAGTTTTAGGTTATAAAAATTGTTAAAATAGAAATGATGCTATGTGAGATGCTTTGTTTAAAGGAAAGGACTTGCAGTGAGAGAGCAGCCACAGGACCCCGAAATCTTTCAGAGAAAAATAATTTATTGCCTTCTTATCAGAAGAAACGAACTTCTTCCCGCCTCGAAGGCGCTGTTAGGATTAGAGGGGAGAAGTTGATGAAGACCAGACGGAATCCTGTGTTTGAATGGAATTTATGCATCGTGTATGAGGTGTATGAATATGCAACACCCTATTGTTCTTAAGGGTTAATCCTTTGTTAACGGGGGTCCTTTTTCGGCTCCTGATGCCCAGAAAAAGGTACCCGAACATCCGTAACACTTTGCTTTTATTGTCTCATATTGTCCTAATTCAATTTGTCCAAATTGTTATTACTCTAATTGTGTCTAATTGTCTAATTTAACCATTTTATTGCTATTAAAGTTTTAAAAATTTTAAAAACAAGTGATTGGCGTTTTTCACAGGATGAACGAGCAGAATCAGGGGGAGAACGCAAGGAGGACGACAAGGAACAGCAAGGATTCAGCAGAAAAAGAAGCAGCCGGAGGAGGAGGCGGGAAAGAGGAAGGGAAGAGGGGCAGGAAGAGGGGCAGGAAAAGGAGGAGCCACAAGCCCGCAGTTCGCTGTAACTGCAGCCCCGGCTCCCTGGGAGCATCGGTCCTGCCCTCCGCGTCCCGCAGGTGACGGGAGAGGGCGGCTCGTGGGGCTCCTGGTAGAGTTTTTCTGGGAGGGGGATTTGGGATCTGCCGGAAATCCAGAGCTGAGCCGGAAATGCCCCTTGGGAGGACGGTGAGGGTGTCCGGGAGATGGGGTTTGTTTGGAGCGGTCCCGGCGGCGGGGCCGGGGCATGCCGCGTTCCCGGAGCCGCGGTGCGGGTTTCTGCTCGGGCCCGCCGCCTCCATGGCCAGCCCGCGGTGCGGGTTTGTGCTCGGGCCCGCCGCCTGCATTGCCAGCCCGCCCCCATGGCCGTGGCCCGGTGCTGACGGGGATGGCACTCCGGTTCTGGGGGCCCTTCCGAAGAGCCGAGGTGCGGGGAGGAGCCCTGGAGAGACGCCGCACTGGAGCTGCGGGATCCCCGGCTGCCTGGAGAGGGGTCGGGCACGGAGAGGGAGAAGCGTGGAGAGGGAAAACCCTCGGGAGCCAGAAACGGAGGACCCGGAGAGGGGGGATAGATTGGAGACGGCTCCCCAAGGAACGCCAAAGTGGGAAACCCAGGGTGGGAGGAATTCGAGAACGCCCAGCATCTTGAAGGAGATAGTGAGAGGAGAAAACACGCACAGGACTTCCAAAATCCTTGGTGTCCCTAAGCAGGGGGACCACGGCGGAGGGGGGGGACACGACACAAGGGCCCCCCAGCAACCCAGAGAAGAGCGAGCACCAAAACCTCAAAGTGGGGAAACCTCTGGGATTCTTAGGACCCTTGGCATCCTAGAATAAGGATCCCCAGTACATGGAGGAACCCCAGCAGCCTGGAGAACGGGGACCATTGCGACACCAAAGTGGAGAGACCAGAGAGGGGGACCTCCTGGGAGATTTTTGTCTGGCAGAATCTTGATATTTTGAAGTTTTTGGGGGGTAGATCTTTTTTTTTTTAATCGGATTTTGGGCTAAATCTTGGCTGTTTGTAGTTTTTTGGGCTGAATTTTCTATTTTAGAGTAGGTTTCAGCTGAATCTTGGTGTTTGGAGGCCTGTGTCTTAGTGTTTTAGGGACTTTTATAGAGACAAGATGCACAGGGACTTCTAGAGATGAACTTGGGCAGGAGGAATCTCCCATCCAGCACACTCACATCTTGTTTTTTCTGCCAAAACCAGGACTTATCATTCCCTAACTTTGGCCAGATGGAGGAGGAGACTGCGAGGAAGAGGAAGATGCTCTGGGACACCCAGGCAGGTGAGGAGGAAATCATTGCCCCTTTCCCTCTCTCTTTTGCCTCGTCTCCCAGCCTAGCATTACCCTTGGCTCCAGGACAACCCCAGCTGTCCTGCTGGGTATGGATTTGGGGGGATGTCCTTCCCCTTCCCTCTGGGACAGAGGCAGATCTCCTTCCTCTCCGTCTTCCTTCTCCCTTCTCCTTGTTTCTCCCTCCCTTTTCTTCTGGTTTTTCCTTCCTCTCCTTGTTCCTTCTTCTTTCTTCTTTTCTTTGTTCCTTCTCTTTCCTGTCTTTCCTTCCTCCTTTTTCTTCGTGCTCCTTCCTCTTACTTCCTTTTCCTTATTTCTTCCTCTCCTTTCTCCTTCTTCCCCTTCTTTGTTACCTCTTCTCCTTCGTCCTCCTTTTTCATTCCTCCCCTCCTTCCTTCTTCTGCCTTCCTCACTTCCTTCCTCTCCCTGTTCTGCTCTTTCTTCCTTCCTATCTCTCCTCGATCCCTCCTCTCCTTGTTCCTTTGACTCACTCATTCCTTCTTCCTTCCTCTCCTTCTTCTCCCCCAGGGAATGACCTGCACACAGAGGCCAGGGAAGACAAATCCCCATGTCAGAACCTCGTGGAAGAGGCTGCTTTAAGCAGCTCCACAGCACAGGAATTCAGCAAGGAGGAAAAGCCCCGGAGATCCCCCACGAGATGCAGCTTTAAACCCAGCCCAGGGAGCTCTGAGGAGGAAAGACCTACCCAGTGCCAGGAACACAGCCAGAGCTCAGAGCTGGTGATCCATGAGCAGCTTCCTGACAGGGAGAAGCCCTACAAGTGCTTGGAGTGTGGGAAGAGCTTCAGCTGGAGCTCCCACCTCATCCGGCACCAGAGGATCCACACTGGGGAACGGCCCTACACGTGTGGGGAGTGTGGGAAGAGCTTCAGCCAGAGCTCTGACCTGGTGGTCCACCAGCGCCTTCACACAGGGGAACGCCCCTACAAGTGCTTGGAATGTGGAAAGAACTTCAGCAAGAGGTCCAGCCTCACATACCACCAGCGCTTCCACACTGGGGAACGGCCACATGTTTGCTTGGAATGTGGGAAGGGCTTTATCCAGAGCTCCCACCTCATCAGCCACCGCCGGCTGCACACCGGGGAACGGCCCTATAACTGCTTGGAGTGTGGGAAGAGCTTCAACCGCAGCTTCAGCCTCGTCATCCACCAACGTGTCCACACTGGGGAGCGGCCCCACAAGTGCCACGAGTGTGGGAAGAGGTTTCAGAGCAGCTCCGATCTCGTCCTGCACCAGCGGATGCACACGGGGGAGAGGCCCTTCCGCTGCTCTGACTGCAGGAAGGCTTTCATCCGTAGCTCTGACCTGGTCAAGCACTGGCGCGTCCACACTGGGGAACGGCCCTACACGTGTGGGGAATGTGGGAAGAGCTTCACCCAGAGCTCTGCTTTGACCTCACACCAGCGGACCCACTGGTAAGAGAAGCCCTACGAGCGCTCCAGCTGTGGGAAGAGCATTGGAGGATCCGTGCTGGGCAGAGCATGAGGTGACCCACGTTCCTCGTGATCCACTTTGGAAGGCATCTGGCTTGTGGTTTCCACATCCTTCAGGTTCTCCATATGCTCCTGGATGAGCAGAGGGGCAAGAACATCCACTGGGACACAGACTGATGGTGGAAATTCATTGGGAAGAGTGGACTTGTTGACTTTAGACCCCAAAAAATCTCATCTGCTCCATCCAATAATTTCTTCCTCTGGTATCAAGCAACACTGGATGATCTTTAGGGTCATTTCCAACCTAAATAATTCCACAATTCTAATTCTCTCTGGCCCATGGGTGTCTTGCACAGCCAAATGGTGATGGACTGGGGCAAAGACCAAAATTTTGAACAGAGTGGGGTAGAGACCCCTCTTAAAAAGGCTCTTCCACCCACCCAAGCCAACTCCATGGACACTCACACAATGCTGACATCTAAATCTTTTTATTTTGGCCTTGATTTTCTTTTGATTCATGTTTATCCCTTAAAAACACCCAAGGTTGGGGTAAAAAAATTGAATAGAACCTCTGAACTGCCAACATTTATTGAAATTTTGGAGTTCTAGGGGATATTTGGAGAAATGTGGGAGAGTTTTCTCCATTGTTTTGCACTCCAAATCCAAGAGGGATCAATCAGTTACATCAAAATTACTCAATCCTGCTGAAAATGGCTAAATCCCAACCTAAAATAGCTCTGTCCCACCCCTTAAGGGCATGATTCCAAACGTCTCAAAATGTCTCAATTCCACCCCAAAAATCATGTGATCCCACAGCACCCTTAATACCTCCAGGAGGGGTGTGATGGGATTGGGAGAGGTGGGATGTGAATTGGGAGGGTGGGAATGGGGTTTGGGGTGGAGTGGGATGTAGACTGGGAGAAGTGAGATGGAGTTTGGAAGAGTGGGATGGGGTTTGGGAAGGGATGGAGGAAATAGGGTTTGGAAAGGGGATCTTCATATCTGGGATGGGTGGGATTGGGATTGGGATTGGTGGGATGCAGGTTAGGGGCTAGAATGAATTTTGGGAGGGCTAGGAAGGGATCTGGAATAAATTAGCAAAAGATAGAGGGTGTTAAGGATGGGGGGACCATGTCCCCAAGGGTGTTTCAGGGTATCCCCCAAATCTGTGGATGTTTTGGGGTATCTGCCATTCCTGAAGAGATTTTGAGATATTCCCCATTCCTGAGAGGATTTTTTGGGCACCCCCCTTCCTGAGCGAGTTTTTGGGGTACCCAGAATCCTGGGGGTGGTAGGAGAAGGGGGAGACGTGGCTCTGGCACTTGGAAAAGGGGCTCCACAGCTCCTCCGCTTGGAACAGGGAGCCCATTTTGGGGAGGACCATGTTGCTTTCTGCTGGTTTTGAAGTATTATGAACGGCTTTTGGGAATATACTGCTTATTTTCGGGTGTTGAGGTGACTCCCCGCTATTCTTGGGGGCTGCAGTGATGCCCCCTTGTTATGGGAGGATGAGGTGATCCTATTTTGGACAGGATCTTGCTGTTTTCTGCCAATTTTCAGGGTTATAAATGGCTTGTGAAGGCCCCTTGCCCTCATTTTGGGAGGTTGGGGTGACCCCGTGGTTCCTCCGGTGGCTGAGGGGTTATAACCAGCTTGTGGGGTACCCCTATTTCAGGTCTCCCCCTGGAGCAGAGCGTGTCCCCTTGCTGCAGCCCCGGCCCTGCGGCAGCGCCCAGCCCACGATGATCCCCCGTGCCAGGCGGCCCCGCTCAGCCCCAGCGCTGCCCGCCCGCAGCCCCCTCAGCCCCAGCGCTGCCCACCCACGGCCTCCTCAGCCCCGCTCGGCCCCAGCGCTGCCCACCCGCAGCCCCAGCGCTGCCCACCCACAGCCCCCTTGGCCCCAGCGCTGCCCACCCACAGCCCCCTCAGCCCCAGCACTGCCCGCCCGCAGCCCCAGCACTGCCCACCCGCAGCCCCCTCAGCCCCGCTCGGCCCCAGCGCTGCCCACCCGCAGCCCCAGTGCTGCCTGCCCGCAGCCCCCCTCGGCCCCAGCCCCCTCAGCCCCCTCGCTGCCCACCCGCAGCCCCCTGGCCCCCAGCATCCCCCGCCTGGGCAATTTGGGGCGGGGGGAGGTGGGGGCGCCCAGGCCGGGCCCGTCCGCGCCGTCCCCGCAGGGCCCGGGCATGGCCGATGCTCCGCGCGGGTCCGGGCCTGGTGCTCCCGGGGCCGCTTTGGGAGCCCCCCCCCCGCTGCACAGGCGGCTGCGCTTGAGGCTGTCGGCACCACCCAGCACTGGGGATCGGACAGCTGGGGACAGCCGCGGCCCTGCTGGGGACAGCCGGGGCCCTACTGGGGACATCTGGGGGCACTGGTGGCACTGGGAGCACCCTCGGCTGCGGGCACGGAGCACTCGGGGAAAGGGGATGGGGGTGGAGGGGTGTGACCGTGTTCACAGGGGTCTTAGGATGAGGGAAGAGACGAAGGTCTGACTCCATGTTTCAGAAGGCTTATTATTTTGTGATATGTATTACATTGAAACTATATTAAAATAATAGAAGAAAAGATTTCATCAGAAGGCCAGCTAAGAATAGAAGAAGAAAGAATGATAACAAAGGCCTGTGGCTTGGACTCTCTGTCCAAGCCAGCTGACTGTGATTGGCCATCAATTAGAAACAACCAACATGGGCCAATCACAGATCCACCTATTAATTCCACAGCAGCAGATAACCATTGTTAATATTTTGTTCCTGAGGCCTCTCAGCTTCTCAGGAGGAAAAATCCTAAGGAAAGGATTTTTCATAAAAGATGTCTGTGACAGAAGGGTGGGAAGCAGGGAGGGGGACGATGGGAAGCAGTGCGGACAGGACAGGAAAAGGGTGGGGTAGGACCTCCCCACACCCAGAGCGGGGTATGGTGGGCTGGGGATCTGAGGGCGATGGGGAAGAGGTGGAAAGTTTGGTCTGGGACCCGTAAATGGAGTGGGAGTGATATGGCATCCACGGAAGTCAGTGAAAGGGGCACATCAAACCCCCAAGTTTAGTGGAGGAGGTGGCAGCCCCAAACCAAGAGGGGACAGGGTGGGGGGTGGGAACACCCTGAAGCTAAGCTGCCAGGGGAGCTGGGGATTGAAGGGACGATGGGAAATGAATGGGAGAATGAGGAAAATTGGGGTGGGACAGTGGGCAGGGACATGCCATGGGAGGCCTGTACCCGGATGCTCTGCCTGAATGGGGTCAAACAACTCGAACAATGCATGTTTGCAAATATGCCAGCGGTAAATGAAGAAGGAGGTTTCCACTGTTTTTGGCATTAAATGACAGTGAGATAAGATACAGGAGATCTGTTAAAATACCAGGATAAAGGATCAACCAAGTGATAACTTATCCAAAGCTGCTGAGCTGGCACAGACTGACAGTGCAGGCCTTCAGACTGTAACAGCCCCATCCCATATTTTAACTGCAGAGTCTCCTGATGTCTCCTGAGTCTCCAGTTCGCAGGGGGAGAGGGATGTGGAGATTCTTCCGTGGAATAAGGATACCCCTCAAGGACTGGAGCTCCCAGTGCTGTGTGGGGCAGGGAGTGCCGCTGCCTGTTTGGAACTGGGGATTGTACACGGGGTGGGGCTGGATGACAAGAAAATGTCACGGAAACAGGAACTAAAGTCTTTAACTCTGTAATTTCACTATTAGAAAGCAGATTTATTTCAGTGCTAGGTGTGTGCAGGTGTGACTCTCGTATCATACACACTCAGCTACGTCTCACATTTGTTTGTATTGATATAACTAATATATATTAATACATTTTCCAAACTCATACATATATGCTGAACATTCCCCTCAAATTCTTTTACATATTTAAATCAGTTCTTGGAACTCATTTACGTTAGAGTTGGGGGTCATTTAAGGGTCTCTGGTGGTCACTTGGGGAACATCCCAGTCCTCAAATTATGCCTGTTCATCACAGGCCTCAAAAAAACAGCTGCTTCTGAATGCATCCCAGCTCTGCATATGGATGGCTCATCAGGTCTCTGCACAATGTGGGTCACTGTGGATCATCCAGTGTGTGTCCTCCAGTGGGGGAAGAAGTTGGACCAATAACCAAAGCTCTTCCCCCCTCCTCCCCCTGGGGCACTCACAAGGGCTTCCTTTGTTGATGGGCGCAGTGTGAGGTCAAGGCAGAGCTGCAGAAGCTCCTCACATACTCCCAGCACTCACAGGGTTTCACCCAGCTGTGAATGTCTTGGTGGCTGATGAGATTGGAGCTACAGTTGAAGCTCTTCCTACAGCTGGTACAGGGGAAGGGCCTCTGCTCTGTGTGCATCCCCTGTGCATGCATCATGCCTGATGAGATTTGAACCATTCTGAAACCTCTTCCCACACTAGGGACACTTGTAAGGCTGTTCCCCAGCATGGATCTAGTGGCAGATCAGGTAGTGGGTGATGCTACGGCTCTTCCTGTAAGAGCCTAAATGAGAGATGTGGGACTCCAGGCAGTCTCCAAAATGCAGTTTATTGTATACAAAATGCAGTTTATTCCATCCAAGAGGTTACAGCAGCCCAGGGTCGTGGGTGACAGCTGTGCCTCCAGCTGTCAGCTCCAGCTGCAGGCAGGCCTGGAGACCCTTTGGTTTTGGTTACATTGCATTAGATACTTTTCTTTGCTGAGCATCTTCATACAGTAGAACCAATCTATACCTTAACTATTACCTATAGCCTATCATAACTGCTATAATTACCATATTCATGTTACTATTCTCCAATCACTAAAAGTCAGTACATTACAGTTTAAGCTAGAAGTTGTTTTTCAGTTTTCTTGCAGTGGAAAATTCTGAGACCTTTTTTCTACTTGCAACTTTGCTGTCTTGTTTGCCTGTGCTATCTTTCTGCTTGGTAAAAACATCTTGTTTGAGGTGGGTTTATCTTTTGCTCTAAGCCATAAAAACTAACTTCTAACTAACACACCCTTTGCCTTCTTGGTTATCCAGTAAGACTGACTCAGCAATTTTCTTTTATATCAAAACTTGCTTCCATCTCTATTCCTTCACCTGACTCTATATTTAAAAATCTTTCTGCCAAGCATACATATCTGTGAGACTTTCTTGTCAAACTTTCGTCCTTCCCAACATTCCTGACACTTGTAGGGCCATTCCCCAGTGTGCAGGCACTGCTGGGTGATAAGGCTGGAGACAGTGAAACTCTTCTCACATTCCTCACACTGGGTGGTTCTCCTGTGTGGATCCTCTGGTAGCAAATCAGGCAACAGCTCCAGCTAAAGCCCTTCCTGCATTCCCCTCAGCTGTAGGGCTGCTCCCAAGTGCCCGGATGTTGGTGGGTGATAAGGCTGGAACTCCAGCTGAAGCTCTTCCCACATTCCCAGCACTTGCATGGTTTCTCCCCCGTGTGCAGGTGCTGGTGGGTGATGAGCTCAGAGTTTCAACTCAAGCTCTTCCTGTAGTCATGGCATTTGATTTGTAGGGCTTCCCTTACTGGTGGGTCTGTTGGTGTCTCATCAAGGCAAAGCTCCGTCTGAACCTTTTCCTACATTCGGGACACTCGTAGGGCCTCTCCCTGGTGTGTGCCTCCTGATGCCTGATGAGATGTGAGCTATTCCAAAACCTCTTGCCATAGTCAGGATGCTCATAAGGTCTCTCCTCCGTGTGTGTCTGTTGATGTCTGATGAGAATTGAGCTCTTCCCACACTCAGGACACTCATAAGGCTTCTCCCCGCTGTGGAAGTGCCAGTGGATGACCATGTGGGACTGTGGACAAAGCTCTTTCCGCAGTCAGGGCAGTTAAAGGGCCATTCCATCGTGTGCAGGCTCTGGTGGGTGAGGAGCTTGAAGCTCTGGTTGAAAGTCTCCCCACATTATCCATTATTGTAGGGTTGTTCCCCAATGTGCGGCTGCTGGTGGGAGGCCAAGAAGGAGACGTCATTGAAGCTCTTCCCACATTCCCCACACGTGTAGGGCCGTTCGCAGCATGGATGGGTGGATGAGGTGGGAGCTCCAGCTGAAGCTCTTCCCACAGTCCAAGCACTTGTAGGGCTTCTCTCTATCATGAAGCCACTGCTGGAGCCCCAGCTCTGAGCTCTGGCCGAAGCTCTGTCCACCTTCCCAGCACAGGGAGGGTCTTTCCTCCTCAGAGCTCCTGGGCTGGGTTTGCATGCAGCCCCTTCTCATGTGGGATCTCCAGGGTTTTCCTCCCTGTTGGATTCCTGAGCCATGAAGCTGCTCAAAACAGCCTCTTCCACAAGGTGTGGGAGTTCTGCTGTGGGAATTTGTCCCTTTCCGTCACCACCCACAGCTAATTTTCTGGGAAGGGAGGGAGGGAAGGAAGGCAGGAAGGCAGGCAGGAAGGCAGGCAGGCAGGCAGGCAGGCAGGAAGGAAGGAAGGAAGGAAGGAAGGAAGGAAGGAAGGAAGGAAGGAAGGAAGGAAGGAAGGAAAAGCAGGAGGATCTTGTTCCTGAGAGCTTTCAGAATAAGCCTCCAAGTAGCAGGTTGTTTTGTGGTATCCCCCAGTCTTGAGTGGATTCTTAGGTATAGCCGGTTCCAGAAGTGAACACATGGTTCTGACCCTTGGAGTGGAGCCCCTTGGAGAGCCCGTTTTGGGGAGGGCTGTGCTGCTTCCCACGAATTTTGGAGATAATGAACAGGTTTTGGGGGCTTCCCCTCGGAAGGGCGTTTGCGGAGGGGGCAGGTGGAGGCGCTCTGCCCTGGGCCGGACCGATCCGGACCGGGTTTGGGGCTGCGGCACCGCCCGGCGCTGGGGATGGGGCGTGCGGGGAGCTGGGGCCGTACTGGGAGTGCTGGGGCCGCACTGGGAGTGCTGGGGTCGTACTGGGAATGCTGCGGCCGTACAGGGAGTGCTGGTGGCACGGGGATCCTCCGTGGCTGCGGGCGAGAAGGGGTAACGGTGGAAAAGCGGGAGAAACGTTGGAATAACGGGGCGTGGAACCCCATTCTGAGGTAGATGTGAGGTCGGTCACCCCTAAACCGTGGTGAGAGGTAGCTGGAGTTTGGAGGGACGTCAGGAAAGGGTGGGAGATGGGGGATAAGGGGAGGTGGGCAGCGGGAAAGAGGTTCCTATGGGGATCCCCGGCTGTCCTTCAGCTCTTGCGCCTCGGAGCTGCTCCTTCGGGCTCGGCAGGAGGGAGGCGGATCCGCACTGGCGAGGGGAGTCCCCAAGCTCCCTGTCAATCCCTGTGGAGATGACTGGGGGGGTGGGGGGGTCACCCCATTCCGTAGCCGGTGCTGTAGTGGGGTTCGGGTTAGCTTAGGGCGGCCGTGCCGCAGAGCGGGAGAAAGGACGACCACGGAGGAGGAAGAGGAGGAGCAGGAGCAAGACCAGGAGGAGCAAGAAGTAAGAGGGGGGATGAAAACGGAGGAGAAGGAGGAAGCTCGGGGGCCCACCGCTCACTGTACCGCCCCCGGGAGCATCGTCTCCTTCCCCGCAGCGTTCTGCAAGTGAGCTCGCCCTAAACATCCCGGGGCATCCCCTGCAGGTGGGATTTTCTGGGGGTGTCCCGGGGGAGTGCGGGGTCCCGCAATCGCACAGAGCCGGCCGTGGGGGACACCGCGCTTTGGGAGAGCCGAGGGGGGAACCCCGACACCCTGAAATGGGGCACGGAGGAGGCAGTGCCGCCGGCAGCCTGGGGCGGAGAGGGGAGAACCGAGCGGGCAGACCGGAGACGGGTGTGAGGGAAAATCATACACCCTGTGAAGAGCCAGTGCTCACAGAGGAGACAGGGGAGCCCTGCAATCCGAGCAAAGGGAGAGACTCCGCTCGGGCACACCCCTGTGGGCACTCTCCTCATAAAAGGAGGATGCAACCTCCTTTTACCCTAAACTTTTGGCCGCGTACTGCCGTCTTTGTTTCCCCATTGCATGAGGTACAGCCTTCCCGAACCACCTACTGCAGATTCCCCTAAAGCTCAGAAGTTCAAACTGTCTGGGTTCTGCAACAAAGTCATACAGCTGGATGTTCCTGAGTGCCTCCGCATGCATTCTTTCAGAATCTGATTGGTTATTTCAGACCTAGTCTTTTGTGAAAACATTGAGACCCATTTCTCTTATCAGGGGGTCCCTGGGATCCCCAGAGATCCCCTGGGATCCCCCTCTAAGAAGAGAATTAGGGGAGAAAGGACCTCTGGGACACCTCAAACATCTGTAAACAGCACCCAAGCAGAGGGGAAGCCCAGAACCCATGGGAGGCCCAGCAGCCCAGTGAAGGGGCACCTCCAGAGCCCCAGAAAGACAACTAGGAAGGGAGAACTGCTGTGAGGGTTTTTGACACTGAGTGTTCATGTTTCTGAGGCATTTAGATATACAAGATGACCGTATAGATATACATGAGATGGACTGGGGTAGGAGGAACCCCAATCCAACGAGCTCATACCTTGATTTCTTTCAGCCAAAACAGAATTTGTCATTCCCAAGCCTTGGCTGGATGGGGAAGACTGTGGGGAAGATACTCCAGGATACCCAGGCAGGGGAGGAGGAATCACTGCCCCTTTCCCCTCTCTGCTGCTCCATCTCCCAGCCCAGCATCGCTGCAGGACAGCCTCACTGCCAACGCCATCCTGCCAGGGATGGACTGGGGAGATCTCCTTCCCCTTCCCTCTGGCATGGAGGCAAATCTCCTTTCTCACCTTCTTCCTTCTTCTCTCTCCTTGTCCTTTTCCTTCCTACTGCTTGTTCCTTCCTCCCCCAGGCATGGGGCTGTGGAAGGAGAACAGAGAGAGCAGATCCCTGTGGCAGTACCTTAAGAAAAAGGCCATTTTTAGTGGCTCCACAGCACACTTAGTCAATAGGGAGGAAAAGCCATGGAGATCCCCCACAAGGAGGGCCTGCAAACCCAGCCCGTGGTGCTCTGAGGAGGAAAGACCCACCCTGAGTTGGGAAGGCAGCTGACCTGGTGGTTGACCAGATGCTTCATGATGGGGACAAATCCTACAAGGGCTTCTTGGAATGTGGGAAGAGCTTCAGCAACAGCTCCAACTTCTTCATCCACCACTGGGTGCACGTGGCCCTATGAGTGTGAGGAATTGAGTGGGAAGAGCTTCACTCAGAGCTCCAGCCTGGGCTGCCCCAGAAGATCCACACAGGGAACAGCCCTAGAAGTGTTTGGAATGTGGGAAGAGCTTTATCCAGAGCTTCAGCCTGATGTGTCAACAGAAGATCCACATTAAGGAATGGCCCTACTCCCCCCGTACTTGCAATGCAGAGATTCAGCCTCCTCTTCATCTGATCTACCAGCAGTGTCCACGCCAGGGAACGGCCCTACATATGCTTGGAATGCAGGGAGAGCTTCAGGTGAGGCACCTGCCTGGTCTGCCACCAGAGCAGCCACACTGGGGAACAGCCCTACATGTGCAGGGAGTGTGGAAAGAGCTTTAGTGACTGCTCCAACCTGACCTGCCACCCGAACATCCACACCAGGAGGAGGCTCTGTGAGTGTCCCAGGGTGGGAGGAGCTGCTGCAGCTCTGCCTTGACCCAACACCAAGAGTCCCCCAGGTAAGGGAAGCCCTGTGAGTGCCCTGCTTGCAGGGAGAGATCTGTTCACTGCTCCAAGTTCACCCATTAGAGAACCCACATTGTGTTATCTACGGTGACCAAGTTGGGACTTGAATCAACCTGGTGAGTCAAGTTGGTCACAGACATGGTAATCCAGCACTGGCAGAGACCAAGATTTTTGGAGACAATTTTGTGGGAACCCCTCCAAAAAAAGCTCTTTCACCCACCCAACCCAATCTGACCCAACCCAAACCCACAGATACTCAAACAATGCTGACATGTAAATTATTTAATTTTGGCCTTGATTTTCTTGTGATCTGTCCTTTAAAAACACCCAGAATTGGGTAAAAATAAAGAACCTTGTCAGAGATGTGTAAAACCCCGCCATTTTACAGGGACTGGGGGAGGAATTTCTAGTCTGGGGGATATTCAGGAGGGTTTGGGATTTTTGAGGAAATTTGGAGGAGTTTCCTCCATTACTTTGCACCCCAAAAGGTGAGGGGTTCTATCCATCACCTCAAAACCACTCAATGCCACTGAAAGTGTCTCCATCCCAGCCAAAAATGGCTTGATCCCACCTCAAAATGACTCAATACCACCCCAAAAGTATTCAGTCCCACAGCGCTCCAAACCCTGGAGGGGAAGGAAGGGGATGGGGAGGGGTGGGATGTGAACCCAGAGGGGTGGGATATGGACTGGGGCAGATGGGATAGGGATTGGGAGGGGTGAGAGGGGATTTGGGAGAACTGGCACGTGAATTGGGAGGGGTGGGATGGGGATTAGGAGGGGTCGGATGGGGTCTGAAATGAGACAGCTGAAGGTTGGCAATGATGAGGCCCACTGAGAGACCCCATTCCTGAAGGGGTTGCAGGGTATCCCCCAGTTCTGCAGGGGTTTGGCCGATGCCTCACCAGTTGCCAGGCAGACCCACATTGCCCAACATTCCCCACGTGAACCCCACCTGAACCCCCACTCACCTTCAGTGCCCCCCAGGAGAGGAATTTGAGGAGGGGGAAGATGGAGGGCATCCAGCCTGGCCCCCCACACTGCCCTGGCAGTGGCAGCTGAGCGGCCGAGAGCCCAGCGCTGCCCCCAGCTCCATCCCTGCCCCAGCTCCATCCCTGCCCCTGCCATGGGATGCTGTGGGTTTGGGGGGAAGAGGGAGCCGGCAGTGGGAGCTGGGCCTGGGGCAGGAGGAGAAGGGATGGAGAAGGAGGGATAGAGGAGGAGAAGATTGCCTGGCTAAAGCACACCAAGAAAAAGGGAACAAAAATCCAAAATCAAACAATCCAAAGTGAAATAAACCCAAAACAATTTATGTAGCTCAGGAGGTTCCGGGGGAGGAAGGGGTGAGGGGAAAAAAAACCAGAAGAGGGTAAGGATGAAAAGAAATATGGAAGACCCCACTGCTGAGTCACAAGGGTCAGAGTTGACCTGTGCAGAACTGAGCCTGGATTTCAACAGTTTAGGCTTAAAGGCCCAATAGCACTTAACTGAAACTTAATCAGTAACTTCACATAGAATTTATTACACCACAACAGGAACATACCCACAGGCCCGAATCTTCCCCCCAGGAGCAGGGCAGAGCCTCAAGGAGGGACGGGGGGCTCAGCCCAGCACCATTTGGGGCTGCCCCAGGGGCAGCAAACAGGAGAGCTCCCAGCTCACAGAGGCCCCAGCACACGGAGGTCGCTGTCACAGCTGCTGCAGCCCAGCAGAGCTCCAAGGGGGTAACGTGGAGCCGGTGCTCAGAGACAGAGACACACTCCAGAGCTGCAAGTGGCAACAATAGAGAGAGCTTTATTGTCTGATCCCAGCTTCATACAGGGGGTTTGAAAGTGCCCCAGTCTAAACCACTCATTGGTCTGATCTTAACACCTCTCAGTTCTCTGAGCAGTGAGATGTCTGCAGCTTAGAGTGCAGGTGTGATCGGGTGAAATTGCCCAATAAAGCCAGCTTGTACTGTAACTCACTCACTCAGGGCTGCTGTTTATAGGGCCCAAGGGATGGGCTTTATTCACAGACATTGTCCATCCTGGCTCAAGCTCAGGCTGGTGACTTTCTGGGAAAGGCTGAGAACTAAAATATGATCCCATTTGGGATGTTATTCAAGCGAAAAAAAAGATTTCCAAGGCTGTTGGAGTTCGTTGGACAGCACCAGTCCCTGGAACAGACAATGTTCAGAGGAGCTGAGCCCAGGGGCTGTTTGTCAAGGCCAAGGCCTAAACAAGTGTTTCTCAGATCACAGTGTTGCCTGATAGGAGGGGGGGCTGGGGAGAGATTTTCCCACGTGTGTCCACTGATGTTTCATGAGATCTGAGATGCTCGGAACCCTTTTCCCACATTCCTTATACTTGTAAGGCTATTCCCCGTGTGCCGGTGCTGGTGGGTGATGAATGCAGATGGAAGAAGAGAATTTCCAGAGCTCAGAGCTGGGTGAGACGTAGACAAGAATCAGCATGGGATGATGCAGAGCTGTGTGTGCAGCTCGGAGTGCCCGAGCTGTTCCTGTCCAGCTCCGCTCTGGAATGCCGTTCTGGAAGTGGCACTTGGCCTGTCCCATCCGCCGGCACCCCGCTCTGTGGGCAGGGACACAGATCATGGTGTGCCCCCGCCACAGCCGGCTGGGGGCTCAGGAGGCCGTGCCGGAGCCCCCTTTCCCATTCCCCTCTGCCCCCCGGCTGCTGGGTGCGGGGAATCCCCCAGAGCCCCCCAGAGAGGATCCGCTTCCCCCAGAGCCGCAGGGAGCCCCTCCCGATTACGGAAGGGAGCTGTGAAGGGACCCCCTTTGGGAACCCCTTTCCGCTGTGCCACCTCCCTTCATCTTCCCTGTGCGCTCCGTCCCCCCGAATCCCAGCTCTCCCCATCTCGGCTCGGGGCTGACCCACCTCCTGTACCACCTTCTCCCTTCTTTCCGTGTCCCGACCCCGCCCCGCAGCCGACGGCGGCGCAAGGGAAGAGGAGGAGCAGGAGCCGGAAAAGGAGGAGAAGCTGAAAGACGAGGAGGAGGGGTTGTTCGTTTTTGTTCTTGCCTCGAGTTGATGTAGCAGGGCGGGGAGGCCAGCTTCTGCAGCTGTCTGATCTGCAAAGGAGAAGAAGAACAAGCAGCAGAAAGCGGGAGAGGAAGAAGAGGAGGAAATTCGCGTGCCCACCGCGCCGTGTCCGCAGCCCTCCGGGCCCCGGAGCGTCTGCCCCGCCGCGTCCTGCCGGTGACCGGGGAGGGAGGCAGGGGGAGCGGGCCCGCATATCTGGGGCGCCCCCGTTTTGTTCGGGGGGATCCCGGCCGTGCCTATCGGCAGAGCCCAGGGCAGGATGCGGGGTCTCCCAGCTGGAGATCGCCCGGCCGGGGAAGGGGACGCCGGTTCTGGCTGTCCCTGCCCTGGGACACCGGAGAGGCCGATGCGTGTTTGGAATAGCCCCGGGAGAGCAGAAAAGTGGAAGCACAGAGTTAACGGGGAGGGCAGGATTCCGTCGACCCTGAAACGGGTGACTGGGAGGGGGGACTTCTCCGGCATCGGGGAGTGGGGCGAGCCTGAAGAGTGGGAGCCCTGGGACCCCCAGCAGCCGAAACAGAGACTCGGAGGAGAAGGGACCCTAGGGCCGCTAAAACTTCCAGCAACCCTAAGCAGGACCCAGGAGAGGGAAGACCTCCAGGACCCCGAAATGGAGAGACCAGAGACGGGGGAATCTTGGAGGACTCCTGTGCTGAATCTTAATATTTTGGAGGGGGTTTTTCTTCTGCATCATGGTATTTCAGAGGTTTTCATGGACACAAGACACTTGGTCATTTCTAGAGATGGACTTGGGCAGGAGGAACCTCCAGCACACTCACACATTGTTTTCCCCCAAAACCAGGATTCGTCATTCCTAAGGATTGGCTGAATGGAGGAGGAGGCTGCAAGGAAGAGGAAGATGCTCCAGGACAGCCAGGCAGGTGAGGAGGAAGTCACTTCCCGTTTCACCCTCATTTCTGTTCCATCTCCCAGCCCAGCATGGCCCCCAGCTGCAGGACAACCCCACTGCCAACACCATCCTGCCAGGGATGAATGGGGGGGATCTCCTTCCCCTTCCCTCTGGCACGGAGGCAAATCCCATCCTCTCCTTGTCCTTCCTCCCCCAGGCACTGAGCTGAAGGTAGAGATCAAGGAGGAGAAATCCCCCTGGCAGAGCATTGCGGAAGAGGCTGTTTTGAGCACCTCCACAGCACAGGAAGCCAATGGGGAAGAGAAGCCGCAGAGATCCCACACAAGGAGGGGCTGCAAGCCCAGCCCAGGGTGCTCCAAGGAGGAAAGAGACCCCCTGTGCCAGGAAGGTGGCCAGAGCTTCAGCCAGAGCTCAGAGCTGGTGAAGAAGCCTGACATGGGGGAGAAGCTGCACAAATGCTTGGAGTGTGGGAAGAGCTTCGGCCGGAGCTTCCACCTCCTCCGGCACCAGATGATCCACACAGGGGAACGCCCCTATGAATGCTTGGAATGTGGGAAGAGCTTCGGCCGGAGCTCCTGTCTGATCCGCCATCGGGTAATTCACACAGGGGAACGGCCCTACAACTGCAGGGAATGTGGGAAAAGCTTCAGTGACCGCTCCAACCTCCTCACCCACCAGCGCCTGCACTCCAAGGTACGGCCCTTTGAGTGTTGGGAGTGTGGGAAGAGCTTCAGCACCAGGTCTGACCTGATCCAGCACGAGAAGATCCACAGTGGACAACGGCTCTATGAGTGTCCTGAGTGTGCAAAGAGATTTCGGACCAGCTCCCATCTCCTCCTGCACCAGCGCATTCACACAGACGAGAGGCCCTTCCGCTGCCCCGACTGCGGGAAGGGCTTCAAACGCAACTCCCACCTCACCCTGCACCGGCGCACCCACACCGGGGAGAGGCCCTACGAGTGTGGGGAGTGTGGGAAGAGCTTCTCCAGCAGCTCTGGCTTGACTCAACACCAACGGACACACCAGTAAGGGAAGTCCTGCTGTGGAGGCCCAGGGGCCCACCATTGCCCTGGAAGGGCAAAGGTGACGAGGGTCAAAGAGAGACTCCCTCTGAATACAGTGGTCTCACCCATAGGCATTTCCAGGCTCATGTTAATGCAACAGGCTTTATTGGTATCACCCAGTTCAACTGCCCTCTTTTCTTTATAGGTACTGCCCCTAGAATGTTCTCCCCTCTCTTGTCCTCTCTTGTGGTGCTCTGCCCCTGGTTACCTCATTGGTTCCCAGTTTGCTGCCCCTCCTCTGTGCCATTTGTACTTCAATTCCCATTGGCCCTTGACCCTCGGATCTGCCTCTTTCCCCCCCCCATATAAAACCCTCTCCTCAGCCGTCTGTCCTTGGACCCTCTTCATAGCAATAAACCAGATTTGGACCTCCTCACAAAGACTGTTCGTTAGCAGTTTAAGCAAGCCTGCTCTGGGCTCTGGGAGTGCCGGTCATTCACAGAGACTCATTGTGGACGCCCCACAACACCCTGAGAATGCCCTGACTGTGAGAAGGTCTTCATCTACTGCTCCAACTTCATCACCCATCAGAGGACCCACACTGGATGATTCTCAGTTACCCTCACTGGGCCAAGACCTGCTTATCCATGTTCCAGGTGTACTGGGTTTGTGTGGCCAGGTTTGGAAGGAGGGGGCCACAGGGGTAGCTTTTATGAGAAGCTGTCAGGAATTTCCCCATGTCCAGCAAAGCCAGCACCAGCTTCTGTACAGATCCACAACTCACCAACGCTAAGCCCACAGGAGATGGCAGTGACACCCCAGGGATAATGGATTCAAGAAGGAAAAAGTTCTTGTGCAGATGGAATCAGGTGCAGAGCAGAGTGGGAGCATGTGAAAGGAACAGCTCTGCAGACTCCCAGGGCAGCGCAGAAGGAGGGGCAGGAGCTGCTCCAGGTGCTGGAGCTGCCTGCAGCCCCTGGAGGAGCCTGCACTGGAACGGGGGGATGCCCGGAAAGAAGGATGTGAGCCCGTGGGAAGCCCGTGCTGGAGCAGCCTCCATGCAGGGCCCTGTGGATCCCTGGGCAGAGGAGCCCACGCTGGAACAGCTTTGCTGGAAGGACCTGTGGAGACCCATGCTGGGACAGGGGAAGGACTCCCAGCTTCTGTCCCAGAGCAGCAGTAGGAGGAACAAGGTGCATTATCCTGCTCTGATTTGGTTGGTAATAAATTGAGGTCCTTACCCCAGGGTGAGTCTGTTTTGCTTGTGACAGTGTTTGGGGAGCAATCCCTCCTGGTGCTTATCTCAATTCCTGGGCCTTTCCTTTTATTTTTCTCTCCCGTGTCCATGTGCAGAGGGCAGGGACAAAGCAGTTTTGGTGGCACCTGGCACCCAGTCGGGGTCAGCCCGCCGGAGGGGGTTGGTAGTGGCTTGTGAGGGTCCCTGGACATCCCTGCTGGAGCAGGGTGTCCCCCCTTGCTGCAGCCCAGTCCCTCAGGCAGCGCCCAGCCCAGCAGAGCTCGGTGCTGGCAGTGTCCCGGCAGACCCGCAGCGCTCAGCCGGGGCTCCAGCTGTGGCCCCCACCCCCAGCGCTCCCTGCCAGGGAATTTGGGAAGGGAACACGTGGAGGGCTCCCGGGGGCCCCCGAGCTGTCCCCACATGGAGGGGGCAGCTGAGGCGGGGTCCGGCCCTGCCCGGGCACGGCTGATGCCCCCACAGTCCAAACCGCTCCGGACTGGTGCTGCCAGCGCAGCGCGGCTGCTTTGGGGCTGCTGCTCCCTGCCCGGCCCCGGCCATGGGGTGAGGGGCGGCAGCTGGGGCCCTACTGGTGGCACTGGTGGTGCTGGGAGCCCCCCCGGCTCTGGGTTGAGCAGGGAGGCAGGGGTGGGGGGGAACTGAAAGATGTTTGAGAGGACACGTAAGGGAAGGTGGGACAGTGGGAAAAGGGTTCCCAGTGCAGGACCCTTCGCGTCCTCCGTCATTGATCTCTGCAGTGATTCCCTGGCGCTCTGAGGGGGAGTGAGATCCACACCCAGTCCCCCGTCCATCCCTCAGGAGCAAATGGGGACTTCCCTCACACAGCAGCTGGTGCTGCAGCAGCAATGGGGCAGACTGGGGGCTGGAAAGGGGAGTCCAGAATGGCCCCCTGAGCTTCCAACCTGATGTGGGGTGGTGGGGGTAGGGGGATGCCTCCCCTTGCCCACGCAGTGGTGTTCCTATGGATGGGAAAAGGCCAGAGTCACTTCCTGAACGACCCTGAGTGGGTGAGGTTCATGGACAAGAGCATCTATAACCTAAAGCAGCTCCAGCACTTCAACAGTGCTTTGGGCACTTTGAGGGGATACCCCATATGGGAACAGCCAGGCCCAGTACTGGAACACCCAACTGGAATTACTGGAGAAGAGATGGGCTCAGGTATTACAGTACAGGGACACAATACTGTTGGCACACCCCAATCACCTGGCATGAGCAGCCCTATTTTTGAGGAAAACAACCCCAAATCTCCATAAAAATCCCCAAATCCTCCGGATTATCCCCCTAAATCCCAAATTCTCCTTTAAATCAAATTGAAATAGTTGGGGTTTGAAGATCTTTGTTTAATTACTTCATTTTAGCCCCAATTTCATCTGTTTGTAAGAGATTAAAATGTTTCAAAAGAAAACGAAGCCCCAAACAGAAGGATTTACATGTTGGTGTCCTGTGAGTATCTCTGTAGCTGGGCTGTTTGGGTGGGAAGAGCCCTTTTTGCAGCCTTTGATTTGAATAGTTTGGTGTTTGCACCAATCCATCACCACTTGTCTGTTAAGATGCTGGTGGGCCATAGGGAATTAGAACAATTGAATTAAAAAGGCTTCTTGGTTGCAAAAGACCTCAAAGATCATCCAGTTTTGCTTGATGCCTCCTGAAGAAATGAGTGGTGGCTGCTGGTGAGATTTTTTGGGGTCTAAAGTCAACAAGACTGCTTTGCCCAATGAATTTCCAATGTTGGTCTGCATTCTAATGGATGTTCCTTCCCCTGCATTCATCAGGGTGCCTGTGGGGAACAAGGAGGATGTGGACATCACTAGCCAGTTGTCTTCCCAATGTGGATCACTTGGAATGTGGGTAAACAGGTCTCTGCCCAATGTGGTTCAGCAGGAAAATTGGTCAACATATCTTTTTCCAGTGTAGACCACTGGGTCTCTGCCCAATGAGGGTCACCATGGATCATCCAGTGTTTGTCCTCTGATGGGTGATAAAGTTGGACAAAGCTCTTCCCACAGTCAGGGCACTTGCAGGGCTTCTCTTACATGTGGGACCAGTGGTGTGAGGTCAAGGCATCGCTCTGGGTGATGAGGTGGGAGCTCCAATTGAAGCTCTTCCCACTTGGGACACTCACAGGGCCCATTCCCCAGTAGGAACCTTCTGGTGGCTGAGGCAGTGAGAGCGGTCACTGAAGCTCTTCCCACATTCCAAACACCTATAGAGCCATTTCCCTGCGTGGATCTTCTGGTGGAGGATCAGGGTGGAGCTCTGAGTGAAGCTCTTCCCACATTCCTCATGCTCAGGGCTATTTCCCCGTGTGCACCCACTGGTGGATGAGGGTTTCTCTTTGATGTGAATATGCTGCTGGACCCCAGGTCAGAGCTCTGGCTGAAGTTCTGGCTGCCTTCCAAGCACAGGGAGGGTCTTTCCTCCTCACAGCTCCCCAGGCTGGGTTTGCAGCCCCTCCTCGTGTGGGATCTCTGGGGCTTTTCCTCCCTGTTGGATTCCTGCGCCATGAAGCTGCTCAAAACAACCTCTTCCACGAGGTTCTGTGGCAGGGATTTGTTCTCCCTGGTCTCTGTCCACAGCTCAGTGCCCGGGGGAGGAAGGACAAGGAGAGGATGGTGTTTTCCTCCATGGCAGAGGGAAGGGGAAGAGATCCCTCAATCCATCCCCAACAGGACAGCATCAGCAGCGGGGTTGTCCTGCAGCCCAGGGCAATTTTCAGCTAAAAGAGAGAGCAGGGGAAAGGGGCAGTGACTTCCTCCTGACTTGCCTGGGTGTCCTGGGCCATCTTCCTCTATCGCAGTCAGGCTCACTGCAGCCCCGAGTCCAGTCCAGCTGGGGACAATGTGGCAAAATAGAGGGATGGGAACAATGGATTTGCCTGAAAAATAGAGAACTTTAAGAGCAAAATAACAAACACAGAAACCACAGGATTCTGGTTACAATCCAGTGATGGGGCGGGGGGAGGGGGGTGTAACAATAACAATATATAGTGGTACTCTGAGGGCAGGGGTCCAATCAGCAGCACAAACTTGGAACATGACCTTACATGTGACAGGTCCTAAACCAACTGAGAACAAGAACAAGAACATGACTTAATGCAGAATAGTTCCATTAACATACCATCAACATACTAACTCCCATGACAACACTCTTCTCACCATGACCTGATCGGATAGCTCTCAGTATCCTGTTTCCCATGGTCTAGGGTTGATGCCTCCTGTATATGCCACTGAGGCTAAACCACTATTCATCCTAGCTGGTTGCATTCCTACATTCCTCTTCCTTGCAGCCTCCTCCTCCATCTGGCCAAGTTTTGGAATAAGAAATCCTTTCTTGGGAGGATAAACAAGCTGTGAGCATGTTGGGTTGGTGGTTCCTCCTGCCCAAGTCTATCTCTAGAAGTCACTGGGCATCTCGTGCCCATAGAGATTTTCAAAACACCAAGATTCAGCCCAAAACCCATCTCTGATCTCTCCACTTTGAGGTTCTTGGGGCTCCCCCTGCCTGAGCTGCTGAAGGTCCAACATGTATTAGGGGTTCCCTGTCTCAAGCCTGCTAGCAGTCCCAGGAATTGTCCCTCTTCAGACTCTCCCTTTTTCCAGCCTACACTTCAGGGAGCTCTGTGCCCCCCTGAGCTGTTGGGCTCCCTCCTCTCCCGGCCCCCCATTCCGAGTTCCGGGGTACCCGGGGCTCTCCCCGATCCGTATTACCCCCACCTCCAGTCTGCCCGAGGTCCCACAGTTCCAGTACTGCCCATTTCCATTTTCGCCACTCCAGGGGTCCCAGGCTTTCCCACATTCGGCTCTCCCGGGGAGTCCCCAAACCAGCGTTCCACACCCCTGGCCAGCACCGGGCAATTGCCGGCAGCAGCCCCAAAAACAACGCTCCTGGGGACTGCCCAAGATACCTGAGAAGCTCCCTGTCCCTGGTCACCTGAGGGATGTGAGGGGCCAATCCTCCTGGGGCAGAGGGGCTGCAGTTGCAGTAAACGGTGAATGCATGAGATACCTCCTCTCCCCTCTCCTCTTCCTCCTCCCACTTTCTCCTCCTGTATCCCTTTGGCTGTGGGCCAGGAGATCTCAGGTCAGCGGGGGAGCTGGACATGATGGGAAAATGGGGGAAGAGGGGGGAAATATGGGAGGGATCCCCAAAAGGAGCAAGAGAGAGGGTAGGCCACCCCCAAACTAATCGGAGGGGAACTGGGGCTGTGGAGGAGGATGTGACAGGGGTGAGAGAGGGATATAAGAGGTGGTGGGTCAGTGCAAACATTTTCTTATGGGGGATCCTTCGTGTTCCTCATCACTTAATCCCCAGAGTGGTTCCGGGGGGCTCTGAGGGGGTAGATCCGCTCTGGAGGTTTCCCAACCCTCCATCCATTGGGGGGGTTCCCCCCACTCAGCAGCCAGTGCTGTGGTGGGTACGTGGCAGAGTGGGGTGTGAAAAAGGGGCAGGGGTGGCCTCTTGAGCCCCCAACCTGCTGTGGGGTGCAGGGGGTTGCTGGGGGTTGAGGTGCCACTGACCTGCCTCTCTGCCCACAGGGGTGTTGGGTGGGTGGGAAAGGCCGAGTGCCACTCCCTGAAGGACCCTGAGCAGGTGAGGTTCATGGACAGGAGCACCTGCACCAAGGAGCAGCTCAGGCACTGGCAGGGACACCTCCCTCCGCCTTCGCTGCCTACCAGCACATGGGGAATGGCCTTACAAGTGTGGGAAACGAGGAAAGAGGTTTTGGAGCAGCTCAGACTTCATGAAGCATCAGTGGACACATTCGGGGAAGAGTCCATCCACCCTTCCCCAAGCCAAAGCATGATCTGAGAAATGCGATTTAGGCCTTGGCCTTGATGATCAAACCCTGCGCTCAGCTCCTTTGGCGCTTGCCACAAGCACTATCTGCTCCAGGGACTGGTGCTGTCCAAAAACCTCCTGCTTATTAACTAACAGCCTTGGAAACTTCTTCTTTTCACTTGAATAACATCCCAAATGGGATCATATTTTAGTTGTCAACCTTTGCTTGAGCCAGGATGGACAATGTCTGTGAATAAAGCCCATCCCTTGGGCCCTATAAACAGCAGCCCTGAGTGAGTGAGTTACAGTACAAGCTGGCTTTATTGGGCAATTTCACCCAATCACACCTGCACTCTAAGCTGCAGACATCTCACTGCTCAGAGAACTGAGAGGTGTTAAGATCAGACCAATGAGTGGTTTAGACTGGGGCATTTTCAAACCCCCTGTATGAAGCTGGGATCAGACAATAAAGCTCTCTCTATTGTTGCCACTTGCAGCTCTGGAGTGTGTCTCTGTCTCTGAGCACCGGCTCCACGTTACCCCCTTGGAGCTCTGCTGGGCTGCAGCAGCTGTGACAGCGACCTCCGTGTGCTGGGGCCTCTGTGAGCTGGGAGCTCTCCTGTTTGCTGCCCCTGGGGCAGCCCCGAATGGTGCTGGGCTGAGCCCCCCGTCCCTCCTTGAGGCTCTGCCCTGCTCCCGGTGGGAAGATACAAAGGCAACTGAAGGGAGAGTTCCACTGGATTCCAGGGGAATTTCCTGCAGGGACCTTGTACAGACTCCTTCTGTCCATACATGTGTGACGCTGAATATGCCAGAGCAAATGTCCTGGGAACGCTGCTCTCCTGGAGTCAGAAGAACTTAAGATATGTGAGTCAGTCGGGCCTGTGGGTATATTCCTGTTGTGGTGTAATAAATTCTATGCGAAGTTACTGATTAAGTTTCAGTTAAGTGCTGTTAAGTGCTATTGGGCTTTTAAGCCCAAACTGTTGAAATCCAGGCTCAGCTCTGCACAGGTGTCTACTCTGACCCTTGTGACTCAGCAGTGGGGTCTTCCATATTCCCTTTTATCACTACCTTTTCCTATCCTTTCCTCTCCCCTGCTCCTCTGTCCCATCCCCTCCGCCCTCAGCATCCAGTAAAATGGTTTTGGGTTTATTTCAGTTTGGATTGATTGATTTTTGCTGTTTCTAAGAGTGCTTTAAGCATTGAGTAAGTGGCAGAGATAACCTTGCCAAGGAACTTTGTTGTAGGGTCATTTTCATATGAGGCCTGGTTTTGCTGATGGGTTTCCTGGCCATTCTTTAAGTGACCTTAAAACATTGGAGCCCAAGAGAACAGCTCTGCAAACATCCAAGGGCAGGAGCTGCTCCAGGCAGTGTTTGTATTGGTTGTGGGGGGAGGAGGAGAAGGGATGGAGAAGGAGCAAGAGAAAGGATGGACAAAGAAGGAGAAAAAAAGCGGGATTAAGAAGGAGGAAGAGGAGGAGTAGGGAGAGACAAGGAGGAGGAAGAGGGAAAAGGAGGTGGTCACTGTTTCTGCAGCCCAGCTCGCCCCTGGGGGTTTCTCCCTCCCTGCATTTCGCAGGTAACTGGAGAAGAGGAGCTCGGCCCAAATATCTTGGGACATCCCTGGGACACTTTTTTGAGCAGAGTAGGATATTTTCAGCTTGTAGGACTTCAAGGCTGAGCTGCAAATGCTCCTTAGTGAGATACTGGGGGTCCCTGCAATGGGCGGTGCAGTGCAGGGTTCCCAGAGCCATGGGGAAGCATTGAGGGATGCTGGCAAGGACAGCAGTACTGGAGACCTTGGGGAGAGCCAGGCTAGGGAGAAAAACACGGAATCCCTGATGTGGGGAGAGGGGCCAAACTGGTGCTGGGGGACCCCCAGAAGGTTGGAGGGGCAGGAGAAAGAGGGAGGAGCCCCAGGGGCCTGAAACCAGGATCCTAAGAGGGAGGACCTGAGGCAGTCTCGATAGGAGGAGAGATAACCAACATAGGAGGGAAGCCAGGACTGCCAACAGCACAGGGAAGGAGGATCCCTGGGACACAGTCAGGAGAAAAAGAACCCCTGGGATGCCCCAAACCCTGGGCATTCATAAACTGGATCTCAGAGAAGGGGAACCACCTGGACCCATCGTACCCCCAAGCAGCCCAGAGAAGGGGAACCTCAAAAACTCCAAAGTGGGAAGACAATAGAAGGAAGACACCTGAAACTGCCAGGAGCACACATAGCCTGAAGAGGCTGGGGACCCTGTAGAGATCTAACTTTAAATGCATGCAGGACCCCCAGCATCCTGGATAGGGGAGACCCCCAGAACCCCAAAGTCAGGAGACCATGGAGAGGTGTTTGTACCAGTGGGCACACTACAACCTCGCAAAGGTCAAAGATCCCGAGAGATGTCACAGTACACACGTGTAGCACAGATGCTGAAAAGTGGCAAAGCTGAATAACCTCGCTCAGCTTCAGTCCTGTGCAGATCACAGAAGGCAAAGAATGAAGCAGCAGAGCAACGGGCTTTTGTGCCCACTGAAGGGAATTGCAAAAATCTAGCAGCTGCTCATTCACAAGCACAGTCAGCTGTGTGTGCTCTTGCTTCTTGAAAAACTCACCGGTGCCCTTCTTTTCTCATAGGAGGGGTTTTTGGTCTGCATCTTGTTTTGGAGGTCTGTGTTGACACAGAATGCCTGGTGAGTTCTGGAGATGGATTTGAGGGAAGTCCTTCCCCTTCCCTCTGGCACGGAGGCAAATCCCATCCCATCCCATCCCATCCCATCCCATCCCATCCCATCCCATCCCATCCCATCCCATCCCATCCCATCCCATCCCATCCCATCCCATCCCATCCCATCCCTCCCTCCTTTATTCCTCTCCTTTCTCTCCTCTCTCTCCTTCTCCAGGCACTGACAGAGACCAGGGAGGACAAATCCCTGCATCAGAACCTCGTGGAAAGGCCATTTCGAGTGACTCCAAGGCACAAACATACAATGAGGAGGAGAAGTTACAGTGGTATCCCATGAGGAGCGTCTCCAAACACAGCCCACAGTGCTCCAAGGAGGAAAGACCTATCCTGTGTCAGGAAGGCGGCCAAAGCTTCATCCAGAGCTCAGACCTGGTGGTCCTTGAGTGCTTTCACACTGGGGACGTGTGCTACAGGTGCTTGGGACGTGGCAAGAGCTTCAGATGGAGCTGCTACCTGATCTGGCACCACAAGATCCACATGGTTCCAGGGGGAACGGCCCTGGAAGAGCTTGGAATGTGGGAAGAGCTTTAGCCAGAGCTCCTGTCTGATCCACTGTCGGAACCCAAGAGATTCCTCTGAATGCCCTGGAGGCTCAGAGACCTTGGCACGGAGTCAAAAGACACCTGTGCCTTCGATTTTAAGCCATAGAAACACTTACCAAATTTGTGCAAGTAATTACAAGCCACAAAGGTTTGAGTAAAATGTTAGTAAATTTATCACTGAGTGAAAAATGTAGAATTTTGAGGTTTTTAGAATGGGGAAGCAAGATATAGAAAAATCTGAGCATGTCCAGTCTTTCTCCTCCTTCTTCTTTGCCTCCATCTTCTGCTGTGATAGTAGCACTTTTAGATTGGTTTAGAGTAGAGGCAAACTGTCTAACATAGGTGATAACTACTAGAAAATTATTGTAAATAATGTACACATAGTTTTTAGTATAAAAAAGATAACACTGCCCCAAAGCAGTCAGTGTGCAATGAACCAATGTGCTAAACAGATCTCAGCAAGTCAGAGAAATAATTTTATAAATAATAAAAAAATAAACAATCTTGAGAATAAGAGACAAGGATTCCTGTCTTCTTCAATCTTGAAGCTGAGAAAAGAGGCTTTCTAACACCTCAGGGTCATCTTGACACCAGAGACCCCATCAACCCACCATGAGATAATTCACATGGGAGAGCAGCCCTACAGGTGTAGGGAATGTGTGAAGAGCTTCAGTGACCACTCTAACCTCACCAGCCACCAGCGCCTGCCCTCCAGGGAATGGCTCTGCCAGTGTGGGGAGTGCAGGAGGAGCTGCAGCCAGAGCTCCCACCTGATTCACCACCAGAATATCCACACTGGCCCTAGCAGGGTCCTGACTGTGAGAAAAGCTTCACCCAGAGCTCTGCCTTGACCTTACACCAATGGATTCACTGGAAAGGGAACCCCTGTGAGTGCCCCGAGTATGGGAAGGGCTTCAAACACTGCTGCAACTCCATTGCCCATTGGAAGACCGATGCTGGATGGTCCACAGTGAGCCCCACTGGGCAGAGACCTGGTGACCCACGTTCCTGGTAATCCATGCTGGGACAGTATTGGGTTTGTGTGATCAGGTGCTGGAAACGGGTGCTCCAGGGATGGCTTCTGTGAGGAGCTTCCAGAAGCTTCCCCCATGTTTGGCTCCTGTCCTGATCCATGCCCAAAGGTGAGGGTAACCCAGGTTCTGGTTCATGGATCCCTGGCACAGATCAAAGTGAAACAACAGTGATTGATCTGTGTTTGTAAATATATGTCTGTTAGGTTTGTTTTAGAACAGTTTCTTTGCCATGTAAAGGTTTGGAACCCTTTTTGATTACCATCTCTAGCAATATAGAAGCATTAAAACAACACCTAGGAAAACTTCTAAGGGAAAAAAAGGTAAGTATAAGAGTAGAAAGACACACAGGCACCAGCTCTGGATCCAGCAACAAAAATAGATTATTGCAATGTCCTTGTCGTTGGTCTAAGTGATGGTCCCAGGATGGATCCCTTGGGAGTTGGAAAAGCCCCAGAAACACCAAGTACTGTGAGTCAGCACAGGTTCAGGTTTGGTGAATGCCCAGCTCCCTCCTCTGGCAGGAGTTTTACACTGTTGGATGTCACACTGCGGATCCCAGGGCTCTGATGGTTTATGGCCCCTTCTGAGATGTGGCCCTGCCTCTCCCAGCAGCGCAGCTGAGCCGGTATGGCCCATGGGAAGGGATGCAAACCTCCAGCCCTCTGTGTGAATGTCCCTGGCCTTCCCCGGGGAGTTTCCAGAGCTGAGCCAGTTGTGTCAGGGAGGGCATTGCCCTGCTCCAAAGCTATGTCCTGTTGGAATGTTGGGGGACACAAGACAGATGATGCACTTTGGACCTGGTTAACATAAGAGATTGGATAACAGGCTGCCTTGGGAAAAACAAATGGAACTTTGAAAATTAGACCTGGATTGCAGGAAGATTCAATCAAACGGGTTTAACGGAAAAAGAAAATCCCATTAAGCTCTGCAAGGAGGAGATGTTGTTATATGCATATGTTTGTGTATGTGATTTTAACCTCATCATTGTAGGACACATTACTAGTCTCCCTGAAATAGTATATAAGGGTTTGAATCCCACAATAAAATGGGATTCTGATCACTGAATCAGTCTTCCCTGTCGCTCCATCACCGGCCCTGTCCCGCCTGGCAGCCTCTGCTTCTGATCGGCTTCTGCCCTTCCCTGGCTCCAGCCCAGCCCGTCCCGTCTGGAGCTGGCTGTTCACCCCCTCTGCCCCGGGCACTGCCCACGCCCGTGGCCAGCAGAGCCCCCTCTGCTTCTGCCAATCGTTCCAGCCATTAACCCAGGACATTCCAGTCCCTCACAGCTCTGCTCCCCAAAAGCCCAGAGGGATGGGTGCTGCCTCTAAACGACTCCATCCCACTGAAAATGGCTCAACTCCACCTCCAAACAACTCAATCCCACCTCAAAACTTTGGGGTATCTCCTGAGCCCAAATTACTCCCACTTGTGGAATGCTCCTTGTCCACAAACTTCACCCAGCTGTTGCCATTGGGGAAGTGACAGTAGGCTTTTCCCCCAAAATGGAACACACCTGTGTGGGAAAGGAGACAGGTGAGGGGGTGCCTCCCCTCAGCCCCAACAGACCCCATCACCCTACAGCAGGTTGGGGACTCAAGGGACCCCCCCTCCCACCCCCATTCCCACAGCCCCTACAGCACTGGCTGTTGGCTGGGGTCACCCCCACTGTCAGCCCCCCCGGGAGAGATGGAGGAAGTTGGGGGCCCCCCCCCTGCACGGTTCTGCTTACACCCCCTCCCCCCACCACAGAACCCCAGGATCAGCTCCAGAGATCCTGTCATGGGGACAGGAAGGGACTCCCAGGGGACCCCTTTGCCGCTGTCCTCCCTCCTCCTACCCCCCTCCCAAACACCTCTCCCATCTTTCCTGTGCTGCTCCCCCTCTCACCCAAGAGCTCCTCACCCGGAGCCAGGGTGGGCTCCCAGTACCCAGTGTGGGGTGACACGCAGGGGACTCACAGGCGTCCCCATTCCTGATCCATCTCGGGGCTGATTCTGCCCCCTCCCATCACAGTACCCCTGTGGGTTCCCCCAAAATTCCTCCACACACAGCTCCCCCATAAATGGGATCAGGGTGAACTGGGAAGTTTTATTGGGAACACTGGGAGCAGCTGGGCAGGGGCAGAGCGACAGTGGGGCCGGGGGGACACGGGACCCCCCAAAATCAGCGGAGCGGGGACGGAGCGGGGGGTCCCGGCTGGGCCCGAGCCTACGGGGAGGGGCTGCGGCCGCCGCCGGCTCAGGAGCTCTGTGGGCAGAGAAAAGGGGGTGACACCGGGCTGGGGCGCCCCGGGGGGAAGCACCCACACTCCGGGGGAGGGGGGACACGACCCTCAGGACCTGCCCTCACCTTCCTGCACAGGGAGAAGCCGAGCCCCAGCACCAGGAAGACGAAGCCCAAGACGAAGCCTCCGATGCCCATCAGCATCTTGCTGCGGGCGGTGTTCGGCGGCATCTCTGGGGGGTCCGCAGGGCTCAGCACCCCCAAAACCTCTCACAGACACCCCAAGCCCCTCCAAGCACCCTCATACCCCTCCAGCCCACCCAAGACCACAAGACCTCTTTCCTATCCCCATCCAACCTCCCTAGTACCACCCAAGTCCCCTCCCAATCCCTCCAGAACCCCAAACCCCCTCCCAGTTGACACCCATCTTCCAATGATCCCCCAAACCTTTTCCCAGTCCCACCAGCACTCACCAACATCATTGCCAGTAGATTGAAGCACACTCAACTCTCATCCCAGCCCCGTATTTACATCCCCAACCTGCTTCCAGCCCCTCCAGCTCCATCAGACTCCCTTACAGTTACATCAAGCACCACCAGGATGTTCCCTTTCAGAAGCCACCAGGAAACCCTTAACTGCATCCCAGGCTTCCCAGCATCCTCCAAAACTCTTCTCCGCTCTCCTAGGCCATCCAAACCCTTCTCCCAGATACCCTTTGCCTCCCCCAAACTCCCTCCCAATTAATCCCAGCTACCACCAACTCCGCTCTCAGCCCCCCCAGTGCCTCCCCCGCTGCGGGGGCCGGGCCGTACCCCAGTGCCGCCTCAGGGGCTGCTCCAGGCTGACGTGCTCCACCTGGCAGCTGTAGCTGAGCCCGCGCTGGGGCGGCGTTTCCAGCAGCACCAGCAGCTGGTAGGTCCAGTCCCCGTTGGGGACCACGTCGGTGGCCACCACGTGCTCCGAGAGCTCCTGCTGGCCCTGGAACCACCTCACCTGGATGGCAGCAGGGTAGAAATCCATCACGGAGCAGAGCAGGCGGCCGGGGCCGGGCTGGGAGCTCGAGGGGGGCACCAGCGAGATGGACACGCTGGGGGGCACTGGGAGAGTGTGGAGAGACACTGGGATAAAATGCGGGTAAAATGGGAGACACGGGGAAGGACTCGGGTAACACTAAGAGGGTCTGGGAGGGGGTTGGAGAATCCTGGGGAGGGCACTGGGAGAGAGGATGGAAGTCTGAGAGTGGACCGAGAAGGACTGAGAATGGAATGGGAATGAACTGAGAAGGACTGGGAATGAAGTGCCTGGCACTGGGGGGGATTTCTGTGGCACTGGGATGAACTGGGAATGGCGTGCGGGGCGCTGGGAGGCCGAGTCCAGCGCGGGGCACTGGGGGCTGCGGGTCTGCCTGGCAACTGATAAGTCATCAGAGAGCCGCGCTCTGATTGGCTGGAGCAGCTCCACGGGCCGTCGAGATGGACACGCGGGGGGCGCTGGGAGAGTCTGGAATGGACTGGGAATAGACTGGGATGGACTGGGAGAGATAGGGAGAGCTCCGGGACACTGCGGGGTGGGCAAGAGCCCACGGGAATGGGCACAGGAAGGGCTGACATGTCTGGGGTTATTCCCAGGGAGGTTTGAGGGGCTCCAGGGTCATTGGCAGGGCAGGTCCGAAGGGACACGCTCTGCCCCACGCTCACCTCTGCGCTCCACGAGGAACGGGGTTGACAACTCGTAGTTGTGTCGGCAGTGCCTGTCCACCGCATCCCGTCGGTGCTCCATCCATTCCGGGTCGCTGTTCCAGTACCTGGCAACCTCCTCGCCATATGGTGTGTCCCCCACAAAGTGCCCCACGTCGCTGTCGAAGTGCACGTACTGCTGCCGGTTGTAGATGAACCTCTTCACGAACCTCACCCGCTCGGTGCCGTTAATGAAGTGACACTCGGACTTAACCATCTCCTGGAACACCCCTATGTGTGCAGGACACAGGTCAGAGGGTGCCCCTCCAGCAGCCCCCAGCACCCCACAGCAAACCAAGATCTCAGAGTCAACCCCGGATCCACACTCTGCACCCCGTGTGCCCCACGTGCCACCCCTTGTAGGCCCTTTGTTCCCGCGGCCCCTCTTCCTCTTTCCCACTCTTCTCCGTATTTTCCTCCCCCTTTTTCATAACTCCTCGGTCGCCAGCAAGACTCCCCACATCAATTTGAGGGTCCCACCTCCCCCTTTTACCTCCACTCCCCACCGTTCCCACCTTCCCTTCCCTTCCCGCCCCCCGCTTACCTGAGAGTTCCGCGCCCGCAGCCGGGGGGGCTCCCAGCACCACCAGTGCCACCAGCAGGGCCCCAGCTGCGGCCCGTCGCCCCATGGCCAGGGCCGGGCAAGCTCTGGCACCTTCCCCCTGCCCAAATTCCCCTCGCGGTGGAGTCTGGGGGCGAGGCGGAGCCAGGTGAGGAGCTCTGGGCGCTGTGGGACCGCCCGGCGACCGGGGAGTCGTCAGCGCGGCGCGCTCTGATTAGCTCTCTGAATGGCTGAGGAGAGGCCCTGGAGCTGGAAGAAAAATCGGGAGAGATCCCGCTCAGAGAACCGGCACGGGCGCAACAGACCCAGCTTGGGCGCAGGGAGTAAATTTATTATCAACCAAATCACAGCAGGACAAGGAGAAGAGAAAGAAATCTCTCCAACACCTTCTCCCCACCCAATGGGGATCGCCAGGGCCACGGATCACCAGGGCTCTGCACAGCGGCGGTCACTGGGGATCCCGCACTTGGGGCACTCGCAGGGACTCTCCCTGGTGTGGATGCACTGGCGGGTGACGAGCTTGGAGCTCGGCCTGAAGCCGTTCCCACACTCCCCACACTCACAGCGCCATTGCCCGGTGTGGATCTGGTTGACCTTGATGAGGTGGAAGGTTTTACTGGAAGCTCTGCCCGAATTCCAAGAACCTGTAGGGCCATTCCCTGAGGTGAATCCTATGATGGGTAACCAGGTCAGACTTCCATATAAAGCTCTTCCCACATCCCAAGCCCCAGCAGGGATGTTCCTTGCTTTGGCTCTCCTGGTACCGGATCAGGTGGGAGCTCTGGCTGAAGCTCATTCCACATTCCAAGCACTTGTAGGTGTCTCAGCTTGAGAGATAATTTAAAAGGGGACACTCTGGGGTGAGTGTTGTCCCCTCTACAGGGTTCCAATAATCTCTTTCCACCAACAGGAAATGAAGGTTAACAGAGGAAACTGAAAAAAACTCCAACAGTTTATTAACAAACAGAATGCCCACAAGGCAAGAATATTAATTTTTAAAAGTAAACAACTGCTAGTATTAAATTGTCGGACCTTACTTGCCGCACACACAGTGGGACAAAAGACCCAAAATGCCAGAGAAATCCCCGCTCGCGACACGGGCTACAGGCGGCACCGGCTTCTCCCGCAGGGAAAAGCCAACCAGGGGCTGTCCCACGGCGATGCGAGCCCGGCGCGAGCCCGGCCTTGAGCTCCTCCCCAGCCGCGCTCCGCGGGCGCGGTCCCGGCGGTTGAAGCTGCGGCGCCGCAGCCTCGGGCTGTTTTCTCTTCCGGCCCGGCCCGGCCCGGCTCGCAGCGGCTTCGGGCGGCAGCGGCGCCGCTCCGCTCCCGCCCGCGCGGGGCCCCGGCTCCGGCACAGCCGCTGCTCAGCGCGCCCCGGGCTTTCCGAGGCTCGCGCTGCAGCCTCTCCCGACCGAGGAAAGGGAAAATCCTTTGTTTGCCTGGCCCAAAAAACTTTTCAGCCACGCAGAAAACCACGGGGTGCAGAGAGAGCCGCGGAAAAGCCGCGCAGCGAGACGCCAGCGCAGCTGTTGGGGGTTGTTTTTTTTCTTTCCTTTCTTTATTACTTGTGGAATTTTTTCCCATTGAGTTGCTAAGAAGCACTAATGGCCGTGTGCTTAAGATAGTGGGGAGTGGGGAACGACAGAGCTACATGCAGGAAAAATGACTGGGTAGCTGGGGACGCTCTCTCTCTCCTGGGCTTCGGAGGAGGACAGTCACACCTGCCGCTTGTGGAAAGGAATTCGCTGCCACCACCACAACCCAGCGGAGAACCTTTCTTCTGCTGCTGGGCCCCACATCCCCCTGCCCTGGCAGGACATCCCGCAGGTTCCAGCTATTGCCGTCTGGTTCATGGGATGCATTTCAAAGTGACAAACGCTTTACTTTATATCTAAACAAATATCTTTATCATCACTTATATTGCCTTCACATATACACACCAGTTGGCCCCTCATTGAGCAAGGTTCTAAGTTAATAGTTCACCACCTTCCTTCAACCTTTTGTGCCCACATTCTGTGTTCAAAAGGACATAGCATGGTGCCCTGGTAATTTAGCCCTAAAGGAACAATCGGATATATCAAGCTCACTGGTGCATCATATATGGTTAAAACAAAAGCTGTTACCATATTTGTCATGGGATCATAAGTAAAACTAACTAAAACCCACCAGAACTGAAGTTCCTTTTTCTAAACCTGAGGCATTATCCCAAACAACTTTACAAATTTTGGCAAGGAATATGCCTTCTCCCTGTCCCTAATGACTGAGGCCACCACTGATTGCATCCACAATTGTGCCTGTGTACACCCAAGAGTCAAAGAAATGTTCTCGCTAGGTGTGCCTAAGGTATTAATTATCAATTGATTATCTCGTTCTTCCACATTTTCCCATTCTGGTAATATGTTGGAAAACTTCCACTGGCTGGTACCTAATGCCAGCAAGGAGGATTGTAAGAGTTGTTGTAATTTAACCATATCACTGCCAAGTGCTATCAGTTTGTACATTAGTACTTCTGAGTTCATTGTATTTAGAACTCCTAGTCCTGTTCCAAATAATCCAGTAACGTCTTTCTTCTGTCTGGGCATATAAGGCTTATTCTGCAGCCAGGTAGTCCAGTCCATAAAAGAGGTCCTTAAAAATGGAGCACACTCAGGCCGAATGGCAGAGGCATTCACCTGCATTGCCACCTCTACCTGTTTCAATGACCACTTTGGATTAATTCGCAATTTTTGAATTCCAGTCTTCTTAACAGCATATGTTCCAATTTTGGTAATTATGGGAAAACCATGGGTTCTAAAGTGATTTGATTAGCCATGGTTTCTCTCAGTGTTGGCACTGGTTGAGTTATTTTAACCTTATCCATTTGGGAAACAGTACAAAATTGAGTTAAATTATAATCAATCTTAAAATCCTTGATTGCACAACCTTCTATTTTGAATCTAAACTCTGGACAATTGGCTAAGCCTTTGTCACAGCATTCAGGAACAATCAGAATAAGTTTCATGGGTTTTTGATAAAATTTATGAAACCCATCCTGGACAAACACATATTCACATCCCCAAATATCTTTCCCTTCCCACACGGTCACATTTGTCACTCTTAGCATCTGACCCAGACACTTACAGGGGTTGGAGTCATGGGCTTTCCCTTGGCACTTACACATACCAGTCACATTACATACCAGCAGTGCTGCATTAGCTGTGGCTATAGTGATAATCACAAATGCCACAACTCTCGAGGCTACACCTATTTGATTATATCCATTATAACTAGAAACTTTTCCATTCTTCAACTATGCTTATCATTTCACCCACACCCTATTTATTTTCCCAAGAAAGTTTTAATTTCAGTTTGTTGTCACTTGGCACACCTTTCCAGAGTCCCTCAGAAGCCTTCCTCACTCAGGAATGATGGATCCAGGCACTTTGTTCCTTAATCTTGATTACAGTAAAGGTTGTGAGGAGCACTTGGAATGGTCCCTCCCACTGTGGTTCCAGAGTCTTTTCTGCAAAAGCCTTAACATATACATAATCCAGGCTGTACATCATGTACAGGTCCATTTAATTCTCTGCTTCGAGCCCCAGCCACATGTTTCTCAATTTCTCTAAGTTGTTTGTTTAGGGCCATCACATATCTGTGTAGGGTTTCTTCCCCTACTTGAGTGGGTGCTGTACCTTCTTGATGTCCATATGGCCTTCCATACAGTATTTCAAAGGGACTCAGATTTTCCTTTACTCTTGGTTTGGTTTACTCTTACCCAAGTTGCCTTCACCTTGGGTAAGGCAACTTCACCTCTTGTCCCAGTCTTATTATTTGCTGCTTAATCAAAGGATTCATTTTCTCCACTTGACCGCTTGACTGAGAATGATATGGAGTATGAAGTTCCTAGTTTATGCTTAAATGAAGGCTTATTTGCTGCACAATTTTTGAAATAAAATGTGGACCCCTATCTGAAGACGTGGCTGGGACTCCAAAACACGGTATTAGTTCTTGTGACAGTGCTTTGGTTACCTCCTGAACTTTGGCAGTTCTAGTAGGGAAAGCTTCTGGCCACCCTGAAAAGGTATCTGTTAACACCAATACGTGTCGATAGCCCCCTCTCCTGGGCAATTCTGAAAAATCAATTTGCCATTGTTGCCCGTGTTCATAGCCTCTCTTAATTTGCCCAAGCTTTGGTTTAGGAATATTTTTGGGATTAGTTTGGAGGCAAAGGCTACATTGGCAAACCACCTGAATCACTGTACTTGGCAAGTTTCTGGCTAGGATTCTGTTTTTCAAGTGATTATACAAGGCATCTATTCCTCAGTGTGTTTTCTCATGTTCCTCTTTCACTAATGACCACAGCATATAAGAGGGGATCACAAGCCTTCCTTTTCCTTCTTCTGTAACAGTTCACTCCTCTTTATATATAACTTCAGTTTTCTTTCTCAATAAGCCTCTTCTCCTTTTTACTGTATTTTGGCTTACCTTCAATAGAAATTTGTCCATCTGGGATTGAGGCTGCCTCAACTGTCTCAACAATTACCTCATGATTAGCTGGTTTGTTTGCCTCTCTGTCTGCCAGCTCATTCCTTTCCTCCATTACAGAGCTCACTTTTTGGTGTTCCTTGATGTGCATGATGGTTACCTTTTCAGGTAGCTGGACTGCCCCCAACAGTTTTATTATCTCTTGTGCATGTTTAATGCTTTTTCCTCGTGAGTTCAACAGTCCTCTTTCCTTCCAGATGGCTCCATGCACAAGGACTACCCCAAATGCATACCTTGAGTCTGTGTAAATATTGATTTTCTTTCCTTTTGCCAGCTCTAAAGCCCGGGTTAAGGCAATTATTTCAGCCTCCTGTGCCGAGGTGTTGATTGGTAATGATCCAGACTCTATTACCTCTTGGCTTTTGGTAACTGCATACCTGGCATGCCTTTTTCCACTGATGACGTAGCTGCTTCCATCAGTAAACCACGTCTCAGTGTCCTTGAGAAGGATGTCCTTCAGATCTGGGTCTCTGGAGTAGGTAGCTTTGATAGTCTCCAGGCAGTCATGGATCACAGGTTCTCCCGTACAACCACTGAGGAAAGCAGCTGGGTTTACAATGTTAGTTACCACAATTTCTACATCATCCTGTTCCACCATTATGGCTTGGTATTTCAGGAATTTCTGAGGGGAGAGACAATGTCCCCCCTTTACTTCCAGCACTGCAGACACTGTGTGGGACACCAGCACAGTCATCTTCTGGCCCAGGGTGAACTTGTGTGCTTCCTGGATGTTCACTGCCACTGCCACAACAGCTCTGGGGCACCCTGGCCATGCCTTAGCCGCTGCATCCAGCTGCTTAGAGAGGCAGGCGACTGCCCTGCGGTATGGGCCCACATCTTGTGCCAGCATTCCCAAAGCAATTCTCTGCCTTTCGTGAGAAAACAAGAAGAAAGAATGGGTTACTCACATCTGGAAGTCCCAGGGCTGGAGCTGACATAGGGGCCTTCTTCAGCTGGCTAAAGGCTCGTGTTGCTTCTTTTGTCCATTGAAGGTCTCTGTTCCCTTCCGTAATCAAGGCATATAGGGGTTTGACTAACAGTCTGTAATTATAAACCCACAGCCTGCACCACCCAGTCATGCCCAAAAAGGTTCTCACTTCTTTTACTGTCTGGGACATTGGGGTCTGGCATATTGCTTCCCTGAGATCCCACCCTAAAGTTCTTTGTCCGGCACTAACCTCGTAGCCCAAATAAACAACTGTTTGCTTCACCATCTGGGTTTTCTTCTGGGATACTCGATACTCTGTAGGCCCAAAAAGTTGAAGAGACTTACCATCCACTCTATACATGCCTCCTGAGTTTTGGTAGCTACCAGAAAGTTGTCCACATACTGTAACAGCTGTCCTTCTTCTGATGGAGCTTCCCAGGTTTGCAGATCTTTTGCTAGTTGTTCTTCAAATATCATGGGAGAGTACTTAAAAACCTTGAGGTAGAACTGACCATGTTAGCTGGGTTTTGCATCCAGTTTTGGTGTTTTCCCACTCAAATGCAAAAGTTTTCTGGCTGGCCTTATGGAGAGGAAGGCAAAATAAAGCATCTTTTAAATCCAAAACAGTAAACCATGTTAAACCATGTAGTTCACATGTTAAATGAATTAACAGAGTGTAGGGATTGGCAACCACTGGTTATAAGTCCTCAGTTATCTTATTAAAAGCTCCTAAATCTTGTACTATTTGGTATGATCCATCAAGCTTTTTAACAAGTAAAATAGGAGTATTGAACACAGACTGATAGCCCTTTTATAGCCCTATCTGTAAAAAATTTTCAATTACTGGACTAATCCCTTGTCTTGTCTTCCTTTCTCAAAGGGTACTGCTTGACCATAACTGATTGTTTTCCTTATTCAAGCCTAATTTGCACTGGTGGTGCATTCTTTGTTCTCCCTGGTATGTCAGAAGCCCACAACCCAGGAAATACCTGAGCCAATATTTTCCTGTGAGTTTCATCTTCACTTTCAACTTTAGCCTCATTGGTTATTAACATCAGGCTTAACAATTCCACATATTGTTGGTCCATAGTAATCTCTCTGGTTTTGAAGATTATTTTTGCTTCTAATTGTTCCAATAAATCTCTACCCAAAAGTGCTGATGCAGCAGTGGGCATATATTAAAACTTGTGAGTTCCCCATTGTTTCCCAAGTTTATATTTCAATGGCCTACAAAAATAAGCTCTTTCAGATTGGCCAGTTGCCCCCTTTACCATGGCATAATAATCTGTTATCGGTATTAAAGCTTTATTTAACCCCGAATATGTTGCCCTTATGTCTATCAGGAATTCCATTTCCTTTTCTTTGTTGCCTGGTTTCATTATGACCAGAGGGTCTCTTAGGGTAGGATCCTCCAGTCCACCTCAATCTTCCTTAACATGGGCAACCACCACCCCTCTCTCTTTTTGATCTCTTCTTTGTTCATCACCTTTTCTTCATCCCTGGCGCTGGTTCTTCCAGTGTCCAACTCTCTTGCAGAATGCACATTGATCTCTCCTTAGCCAAGGTGCTCCCTGCCTTGGTGGCACTCGTCCACATTTCTCTTTGTTTTCTTCTCTTACTACTGCTAATAATAATTCATCCCTTCTTTGCACTTTTATTCCTGGTTACTAAATGCTCTCCATACCTCTTCTAGCAAAGTCTCTAAATCTCGTGCTGTCGCACCCTGTATCTTCTGAAGTTTGCATGTAATGTCCCCTGTATATTGTCCTAACAATAAACCCTTTAGATGTTGTATCCCTTCCTCAGATTCAGGATCTAAGCTTGTACGATGACACATTGCATCCTGCCAATGTTCTAGAAATTCAGAAGGTATTTTGGAGGGACCTTGCTTAGTTGCATATAGGGTCGACCAATTTATTGGTTTAGGAACTGCTCTTTCCAACCCCTGCACTATATATTCTGGCAATCCTCTAGCTTTTCCACATCACTATCATTATTAGGATCCCAGTATGGATCCTGAAGAGGAAAAACATCTCTCAATCTGCTCTGTGTTATTCTACAACCATCTTCTGCTAAATCCCCAGCTTCTTTTAAAACCAGTTGTTTTCCTGTCTCAGTTAAGGCATCCAATGACAGCTGGAGGTTTGTCCAGTCAGGTCAATGCTGTTTAATCATAAACTTTAATTTCTTTGCAACATCTGTTGGGTCACTTCAATAACGTTTAGCAATCTTTTCCCAAGCCTCTAAATCCATTGTAGAAAAAGGAATTTTAACTCACATTGTTTTCCCGTCAGGACTTACTGCCCCCTCAAGGGTGCTTGCATAATTTCCCTGGTTTGTTTCTGAGTCCGGGATGCTGCAGGACCCTTTGGAGAGGGCTTCTCTTCCTCGCTGTTGCTGCTGGGCAGTGGGAGAGATTTAGGAGTAGGTAGAGTAATCAAGGTGGGTATATAGAGTAGAAGCTGGAGTTGAATTTGAACTAGAAACTGGAGTTGATTCAGTTGAGCTTAAAACTGGAGCTGGAGCTGAAACAGAAATACCTTTGTTTAAAGCTGGAGCTGGGGTTGAAAAAGTAATAGCCTTAATTGGAGTGGGGGATGGAAATGGAATATGAGCTGGAGTTTGGACAGAGATGTCAGGAGGTGGAATAAAAGCTGAAACTGGAGTTGAGGGTGAACTCTTAGGAGGTGGAATAAGAGCTGGAACTGGAGTTGAGGTTGTTAACTGTAGGAAAGACATTCTGTGCTGTTATTGTGAGCCAGCAAAGGTCTCCTGAAGATAAAGGAAAGCCCCATATCTCTCCTGAGGAAGACACCAAGGTTGTCCCCATGGAGACATGATGAAGAAGAGAAAGTTAAGCGATACAGACTCCAGCTGGCTCATAGAATGGTGTGGCTCCTTGGTCACCCAGTGAGCCACATCTTTCTTGTAAACCAATGGGCGGTGAATGTGTATGTTGAGTGAATATAAATATCTTGAAAAAGTATAAAAACAACATGTTGCTATAATAAATCTCTCTTGCACCCTTCTGATGGAGTCGTGGCACTTTGTGCTGTGTCGTACTCTATAAGGACAGTTACCCATCCCGAATTTGCTGACCCTCTCCGCCCCCTTGCCTTCCAGGGGATGGTTCAAACAGATCCCCCAACTCTTGCTCCAGTGACTCAGCTGGGTATTCCTTGTCTGGGTGTGTGCAGCGTTGATTTATGGATCATGCGTTACAACACTGTTTCATCCTCCCTCTGCTAGCCTCAATATCTTTTTCCAGGGCCAATGCAAAGGAGTCAGAGGGAGCCCTGAGCCCACAGTCTCTCTGCCACCCAGGGTGGTTCTGGAGAGAGAAAAACACATCAGCATACGTTACTTCTTCCCATTTTTCCTCCTCAAAAACAACATAAGCTGTAACAAAGTCTCATAATGAGAGTTCCAGTTGGGGGCCAGCTGACCTCCTCTTCAAGCCTATAGAGTGGTCACCACTGTGTGGAAAATTTCACCAGAGTCCTCTTATTTTCTATCCCTCCATGCCCTACTAGTTCCTTCCAGTGTGCCAAAATACACCCTAAAGAACTACTTTTGGGGATCTCTTTACTCTGCTTGCTTCTCATTGCTCCCCTTCTCCTTAACAAAACCAACACCCTACTCCAATCCTCATTACCTCCTCCTTTGCTTCTTGTCTCACTTCCAGCCAAACCTGGCCTCACAGATTTTTACAGTCTTTTTCCAATCTTCTTCTTGCACAGCCCAGGTACAGCTCAGGTACTAAATGTGATTTTCCACAAATCACCTTTAAAATATTTGGTTCTAAATCAACTTGACCAGGGAGCTGTTGACATTGGGCACATTCTCTGTACTAGTTAGCAGAAGAACAATAATAACATCCTGCACAAATCTTATATTGCAGTAACACCCACGCACAATGCCAACCTCGAGATGCACCAAAAGCTGCAGGAAAATTCCCACAAATGCAAGCTATTCCATTCACTCTTCCTTGGCTGTCTAGATTCTCCACAGCCAGATGCTCCCAATCCAAAGCCACTAGTCTCTCAGCAGACAACTGATATAACCTTCTAAATAAATGCTCTAATTTCCCCTGTCTATCCACCAGTTTACTGTGTTCACAAACTTCCACAACTCAAGCTTAAACCGCTGAAGCAAAGCAGTTCCTTCTATCTGTCTGGCCAGATTGGATTCTCAGACCAAAACTACTCCTATTATGACTCTAGCAATCACCATCTACAAACACAATCCCCGTACCTAAAACCACAAGTAAACTCTTACCAAAGGCTTCTACTTTTTCTTGCCAAACTGGCCCCATCCTTTGTCTATCCCCAATTTGCTTCAAAATGTTCATGTCTCAGCTCTCAAAAACTAACAAGCGCTTTCAAATGAACCAGTTTTACCCTTCACACTCAACCTGTGCTGCACTTATAACTTTTGACACAAGATGGAAGTGTTGCCTCAAAAATACGCCACAGCTCCAAACACGACCACAACATAATCTCACATATAATAAACAAAATCTCTTTCATGCAATCTAACAATATCGCAATCTTATTATTCCCACGGGAAACACAAACAAAACACACTACACTAAAGCACTCAACCTCTATACTTCAAATTCCACAAACACAAACACCTGAGCAACAGAGCGCTGCCCTATAATTTTTCAGATTCCAAACCCTTTTAACATGAAAACCAGGTGTTATAGTAAATTCTGTGCCCGTAGCCAAAACACAGACAGACACACAGACAGACACACAGACACACACAGACACACACAGACACACACACAGACACACAGAGTCACAGAGGGGATGAGATTTATTAAGGATCATGCACCCCACACACTTTGTTTGTCCCTGGCCATTTCAGTTGCCCGAAAACGGAACTGCAGGTCCCAACTCCCACTTGCATTGTGCTAACAACACATCTCAACAAATGCTCTCACAATCGTTCTCACAGTCAGGACATATTCACAATAACTTAACAACTTTAGACCAGGATTTGTCCTGATGTCTTCTGCCCCAGTCGGTAGCAAACGGAGCCCTCTATGGTGAAATAAATTACGAAATCCCTTACTGTCAGCAACAAAAGCCCGAGCTCAGTACAACAGTTCAACAACTCTTTCTGCCGGCAAGCAGATTAACCAGATTTCAACTGCAATTTCAGCCTGCAAGCACACTACAGAGGCACAAGTTGCAAGTGGGACATCTTCCACGACATACCAAAGGGGCTTTCCTGACCATGCATATGCCTTACAGGTCACTGTTTAATACAGTTTTGTCCGGAGTTTTAGTAGTCAGGGGTCCTTGTCTGCTGCTGGATGAACAGTCTGTGCAGCAGAGCCCACTCTTCCAGGAATATCCTGGGGGTGCACCAAGGGGGTCCATGTCCTGAGCTGGTCTCACAGCCAGCAGAGCCTCCTCCTGCCTTGGCTCGCCAATTGAACCATTAAACTGAATTTCACAAACAAAGACTCTCTAACTAGTCCAAGTTAGAAAGTGGTGTGTTTATTACACCGGTGGGCAGCACAGAGGTGGGGAGGGGGTCGTTCATCCCTGAAATGTGTGACCACACACAAGGCTCTTTGCCTTCTATTTATTTCCCAAAACAATACATATGCATAACTCCAGCACTCCCATCCCCACCTTGTATTAGAGTGAGGTTATTAGTCCTTCACACATGTGCAATTCTTCCTTGAATTGGGTTAGTGGTCTTGAATTGGGTCAGTGGTACCAGGGATGAATTCAGGAAAGCCTTTGTCAGATCTCTGTGACCCTCTGGCATGATCCAAGGCCCCCTGCTTTGTGATGGATTAACACAGAGTCTAGGTGCTGGGCATTGTTCTACTGGTTTCAATATGTTCCTATAATGGTTCACTTGCTCCACTTCCTTCTACAAATGAGTTCATAATATAATAATTACATTTAGCTTAAGCATCTAATAATCATTAACCTATCATTGGGGTATCTAACTTCAATATAAATTGGTTCTGACCCTCAGCTAAAATCTTAACCCTTTAAAATCATGATTCAAGGTCACAAGCTGGGGGGAGAGGGTGGGAGACAAAGACCGCTCACCCTAGAGTTCATGTGGCAACAGAGAACATTTATTCCCAAGCTCCCTTATGCAGTGCATTAGAAAGACCCAGTCTGGATTCTCTCAGTGGTTTGCTTCAGGTCCTGGCCACTGAGATGGCTACATAATTATCTGGGAGATAATTAATTGGACAAGACCCTTTTTCAAGCATGGTAACATTAAGCAACAAAGCACAACAAGTTCATTGGCAAGATTAACTCTACTGCCTACAGGACAGCTAAGGCACAACAAAATAAAACAAGCAACAAAACCAAACAAAATCCAGACAGCCAAAACAGAAATGAACTGACGACTGTCTAGGGGATGATGGCTGGGTGTGTGTGTTGTGTTTAGGTGCGCAGGACAAAAGATGGTGTGGGCAAGGATTAAAAAGAACTTGGCCTAAAACACTAACACTAAGCAGCACTTTAACTTCTACTTTAATTTGTAATTTAACTTATCCCTTGGACCTAGCAATTCAACAGAGGAACAACACTTAACATTATTTAACCTAACTTACAGCTATAACTTCCACATTCTACATAGCAACTTGACAGAAAAACAACATTTAGCAACACATAGCTTACAACTCACATTTACAACTTAGCAAAGGAACAACACTCGTTTCTCACACACCTTATGGCCGTTGCACCTCTGTGGCTCCAGGCATGGTTTCAGAGTTTTTGGCGCACTTCGTTTCCCACCCTGCGTGTGCTCACATCTGCTGTCCCAGTCTCCTGCTAAGAGGCTCCTGACACAGCCCATTTCATGACCTGAAGGGCACTGGGACTGGCTGCTCCTCGTGAGTCTGCAACAGGGAGCCTCTTCTCTCTCCCTCTCTCCCGGTCCCCATCTCGTTGTGTCCCCATCCCTCCCTGGGGCTGACAGTGGGGGTGACCCCAGCCAGCAGCCAGTGCTGTGGGGGCTGTGGGGCAGAGGGGATGGGAATGGGGGATCCAGGAGGGTCCCTTGAGCCCCCAGCCTGCTGTAGGGTGATGGGGTCTGTTGGGGCTGAGGGGAGGCACCCCCTCACCTGTCTCCTTTCCCACACAGGTGTGTTCCATTTTTGGGGAAAAGCCCACTGTCACTTCCCCAATGGCAACAGTTGGGTGAAGTTTGTGGACAAGGAACATCCAAACTGGGAGTAATTTGGGCTCAGGAGATACCCCAAAGTTTTGAGGTGGGATTGAGTTGTTTGGAGGTGGAGTTGAGCCATTTTCAGTGGGATGGAGTCGTTTAGAGGCAGCACCCATCCCTCTGGGCTTTTGGGGAGCAGAGCTGTGAGGGACTGGAATGTCCCAGGTTAATGGCTGGAACGATTGGCAGAAGCAGAGGGGGCTCTGCTGGCCACGGGCATGGGCAGTGCCCGGGGCAGAGGGGGTGAACAGCCAGCTCCGGACGGGACGGGCTGGGCTGGAGCCAGGGAAGGGCAGAGGCCGATCAGAAGCAGAGGCTGCCAGGCGGGACAGGGCCGGTGATGGAGCGACAGGGAAGACTGATTCAGTGATCAGAATCCCATTTTATTGTGGGATTCAAACCCTTATATACTATTTCAGGGAGACTAGTAATGTGTCCTTCAATGATTAGGTTAAAATCACATACACAAACATATGCATGTAACAACATCTCCTTGCAGAGCTTAATGGGATTTTCTTTTTCTGGTAAACCCATCTGATTGAATCTTCTTGCAATCCAGGTCTAATTTTCAAAGTTCCATTTGTTTTTCCCAAGGCAGCTGGTTATCAAATCTCTTATGTTAACCAGGTCCAAAGTCCATCATCGGTCTTGTGTCCCCCGATGTTCCAACAGGACAGAGCTTTGGAGCAGGGCAATGCCCTCCCTGACACAACTGGCTCAGCTCTGGAAACTCCCCGGGGAAGGCCAGGGACATTCACACAGAGGGCTGGAGGTTTGCATCCCTTCCCATGGGCCATACCTGGCTCAGCTGCGTGCTGGGAGAGGCAGGGCCACATCTCAGAAGGGGCCATAAACCATCAGAGCCCTGGGATCCGCAGTGTGACCTCCGACAGTGTAAAACTCCCGCCAGAGGAGGGAGCTGGGCATTCACCAAACCTGAACCTGTGCTGACTCACAGAACTTGGTGCTTCTGGGGCTTTTCCTGCCCCCAAGGGATCCATCCTGGGACCATCACTTAGACCAAAGACAGGGACATTGTAATAATCAAAACCAAAACTTTTGTTGCTGGATCCAGAGCTGGTGACTGTGTATCTTTCTACTCCGATGCTTGCTTTCTTTTCCTTTACATAATTTCTCTTGTGTTACTTCAACGAGCCCCCCTAACTTCCAAAACCTGGCCACACAAACGCAATACACTGGATCAAAACATGGATCGCCCAGAATGGGAGTCACCAGGTCTCTCTCCATCATGGGTCACTCTGATGGGTGATAAAGCTGGAGCAGGGGACAAAACCCTTCCCACAGCTGCGGCACTTGCAGGGCTTCCCTGATCCGAGGCTCCATTTGTGTGAGACCAAGGCAGAGCTGTAGGAGGAGCTCTTCCCACACTCAGGACACTCTTAGAGCCTCTCCCCTGTGCAGATGTGCCTGTGCATGTTGAGGTGGGAGTTGCATTTGTAGCTCTTCCCACAGCTGGGGCAGTGGGTGGGCCTCTCCCCTGTGTGTGTTCTCAGCCCAGGGGGTCAGAGTGGGGAAATTGCTGGCAGAACCTTCAGGACACAGCCAAGGGCTGGGGGTCTCCTCCCCCACTTCATTTTCTCTCCCCAGTTCAAATCATCCCCTCTCATTCGCATTTTCTCCCCACACTCCTCACCCCAATTAAACTTCTCCACAATTAAGCCCTGATCTCTCTCCCCGCCCCCAGCTCCACCTGGCAGGACCCGGCCACGACCTTTTGGAAACAGAAGAAAGGGTTAAAAATTTCATCATTATTTCCATTCATTTCTTTGGTTTCTGGGGGATTTTCCTGCGGCTGCTCCGGGTGAAGGCTCAGGGATCCCCTCAGGCTCCACCCCCTTTCCAGTCCCTTTTCCAGCTCTTTTCCTCAGCTGACCCAAACCTGCAGATTTTGGGGGGTGGGAGGGGTCGCTCTGCTCGGCAGTCTCGGAGGTGCCCCCAAGGAGGCCCCGAGGCCCCAGCGCAGCTCCCTCCGGCCCCTTGGAGCATTTGGAATCTCCAGCTCTCAGCCAGCGCTCTCCGTGGGATTCAATCCCCCCTGCAGGGTTTTCCCCCAGACCGGCTTTATTTCCAGAGGGTTTTGTGGTTTCCCTTCGAGCCAGGCCCTGGTGGCACCGGAGTGACCACGGGTGAGGGGCAGGAAGGGCTGTGGGACAGCAGCTCCCCACAAACCCCCAGGAGGGGACAAGGGTGGGGGGAAATAGAGAATAAACACTGGATTATAGAAGAAGAAGAAAAAAATATAGACTATATATGATACCTAAAATGATATTAAATGAAAAAAACTGTGAAAAAAAAGTGACAGCAGAGCTTTTTCTGTTAGGACTTTGGGTTTCTTGTCCCAGTTGTGAGCTGGGTCTGAGGCAGAAACCAGTGGCTGGGAGAGACATTGCTGCTGAAGGGCCTCATTTTGCCAAAACTAAAGTGTTGAGTATCAAGTAACACCTTGAAGTTACAGAAATCCCAGAACCCACGATGGATTCCCTCATTTGAAGCTGAAAGCGGAGCTCCCTTTGCAAATTTGCTTTGCAACGATGAATGTGAAATTCAACACAATCCCCAGTTCCCTCCCTCCTCTGCCCAGCAATGCAGGCAGATGTGATGGGAGTTATAGCCAGTTCATGACACTGCTTCCCCCTCCGGTTCAGGAATCCTTGCCCTGCTCCAGGGTGTGGGATCTGTCCATGGGGTCAGTCCCTGCCCTGTCCAGCGAGGGTCCCTTCCCACCTGTGCAGTCACTCCTCAGCTTGGCCCTGAGGTGCAGGGCAGTCGTGCTCCAGCCCCATTGGCAGCAGCGCCAGTTTGTGCCAGGCCATCGGATCCATACTGTCCGAAAGAGCCCATTTCCCCGTAGCTCTGCCTGGCTAGAGGCAGGGCCTCTCTAGCCCCGGTTATCATTCCCTCCCTCAACATACATCCTACAGGTTCCTTCAAGGGGATGTGAGGTATCATCCTCCCTTCTGTTGTACCTGGCAGCTCGGTCATGGGAGGCTGAGGCCACCTTCACTTCAGCAGAACTCCCTCGGTCAGTGTTTTCCTCTTTGAGCTGACATCCCTGCTGCCAGGACATGAGCAGGTTTGCCATCCCACCTTCTCATGTCTTCCCCATGGTCAAGCAGGGAGAACCACAGCTCAGCTCATTGGGTGTACACTCTCTCTAGCTGGGGGACATTGGACTTTGATGTTAGGGGCTGTGACTTGCACTGGCACCGCATGGGAACTGTTCTTTGTCACCTCCCTGATTTCCTCTTACAACTCCTCTTTGGTCCTTAGCTGTAGGCGATGGGGGGTCACGCACGGTAGGGATGGAAGGAGAGGAGATCTCTTTGAAGTTAAGTCATGAAACTATTGGTTTATTACAAAGGGCGTGGGTGAAGGGCTTTGTTTCGAGTTGCTAGCCGCAGCTCGAAGCAGGGCTGAGAGAAAAGAGACTTAAAGTGTAAGAGAGTTAAAGACAAAAGTTTAAGAGCAGAGAGCATGTAGAAAGGAGGGGGTGAAGGAGTGCAGAGGGAAGACAAAGAGACAAAGAAAGAAAAGGGCACGAAGAGGAGCACGGGCAAAGAGATAAGAGAGAAGAGAGATAAGAGAGCGCGAAGAGTGAGCGAAAAGAGAGCAAAAAAAGAGAGCGAAGCTCTCGTTACAACACAATAAATCGTCTTTAGTGTTGAATATGCAGATTTTCATTAATTTACTACAGCATGCATATCTTATAACATTTCTACACAACTTATAAGAATCACTACATTACTATACTATGTTTATGTGTTAAACCCTAAATCTTATTTTTTGAGCTTTATTTGTTAAGTTGCAAAATTTGTTTTGAATTTTAAGTTTGCTTGTTTGTAGAAAAAATTGTTTCCTCCAAGAGAGATTACATTCAACTAGTCACAACTAAAACATCTCAAAAATTGCCTTCATTTCAATCTCTTTTATAGGTTCTATATTCTCAAAACCTTTTGCTAAGCAGTCATATTTAAAAAGCTTTCTTGTTTCATCTTGCCCAACACTTAGCCAAAGCAGAGACATGAGTGTGCATCAGGCCACTGACCATACTCTCATAATACCTGAGCCTGTTGGCTACAGAACCTTCCGTCTTTCACTTGTCTTCAGCTTTCATCATTGCAGTGAAGGTGGTGTATTGACATGGCCCCAGATTTGCCAGACTCCACAACATTCGACCTGTGCACCTGACCTTGTTGGAGTCATTATGGTGCTGTCAGCCCCTTCCAAAGAGTTCCTCTAGTACTGCCACTTCTCTCAGCTGTTGGATCCTTTCCTCAATGGTCTTCCAATGGTCTTAGGATGGCAATCCTGCATTCTGTCTCTGTGAACAAACACCTTTCTTACACTCATTAAAAGCTACTCACAGAGGGAGGGAAAGGGGCCATGGCTCCCTCACAAACACCTGATCAATACCCATGTCCTGGGTCAAGGATCCCAAATTCCTTGCTTTGCCACCATCCAGTTGCACTCCTGGACCCTTAAGGACCCAAACCCAGAGTAACTAGGTTGAATAAGCCTCACAGCCCCGCAGTACAACGTCTTTTTGCAGATTACAGAGACTGTGGTATGACAGGGACTCAGTTGATGATTTCAGTTTCTGGCTCCCTTGCTGGTTGTGAGGGCCCTAGTTCCTCATAATTATTAGCTGGGCACACTGTTAATGATGTCTTATACTTCCCCCTCTGCACAGGGGCGACTGCTGCTGGCTGTGACTGCCCCTGTGGTTCAGCTGGAACCTGGACAGTTGTCACATCCACGGGTTCCAGTGCTGCACCATCAGACTCTCCCTCTCTGAGGCAGGGAGAGGGTTACCCACCAGCTGGAGAAGTATATTCCCTCAGCACCTGTTGTGTCTTCTCCATTACCCCCATCCAAACTGGGTGGTTTATTTATGAGGTTGGGCAGTGTCAGGCTGTGGGGCAGCATCCCTAGTCATTGAGGCTGAGATGTTAGAGTGGTAACCCAAGGCAGTCTCACCTTATGTCTAAATGCTAAATAGAACAGGAATATCAGCAACACCAGCCACTGTATGATATGGTTGGCATCTAGAGAATATTTGGTCCCTTAGAAAGCTCTTGGGATAGGCCCAAAGAAATGGGTGGAGGGCTGGGAGAAAACTTCCCCTGGTGCTACTTCCTCACAACGGGTGCCATTATCAATGAAACCCCAAAAACACACACTTAATGTGTGGTAACCGTGTATCCCTATGCCCGCTTTCAAAAAGTTAAAAATCCATTAATTCCTCACCTTATTGACCCGTTGTGCAAACACTGCATAACAGCAACAGTAGCCTTAGTCACAGGACCCATGTTTAGATAAGGAGCTGCAAATGGGAAAAACACAGCCACAATCATGCACTCATCAAACCAGGGTAGGCTACACTACATGGTGCTGCCTAACAAGGTTTTTATATCCAGCACAAAAAAGTAGGTTACCCAGGAACTGTTATTCCTTTGTTTCTCTTTCCTCTCAATGCCCTCAGGCCCCACATTGGGTGCCAAAATCTGTCTTGGTATCAAAGACAGGTGCCTATACAGGAAGGTGGGAACCTCTCTTGGAATGGAAAATATCACCCTCTCCCCTCTGAATTATTATAAATTTGAAACTAAGGGGCTGATGGGGCTTTCAGGCAAAGATATGAAAAAAGAAATAACAGTTCTTTACTAGTATGTATGTGTATGTATGTATGTACACACATTTACAGAAACTCTGGGGCCCTGCCCAAAGCTGCTGGGCATCTGGATGCTGGGTTACAGTGTACCAGGGAGCCTTGAAGCAGAGCAGAGCAGGGCTGAGTGGGAAATTGCTCCTTGGGCAGCTCCTCTGAGATGGCTGTTCCCTGGTCAGGCTGTGCCAAGGGGGCAGACCCTGGCAGGGGACTGGGGCCTCCTGGTCCCAGGTCCTGCTGTGGTACACACTGGCTTTGGGCTCCCGACCAGCAGAGAACCAGAGAAGGAAGCCAATAAGCGCAGCCACAGTGCCGAAGGAAAAGAAACAAAAAGAAACGGGCAAAATCCACAATGCAACAGTATTTCTGGTCAGAGCCATGACGCAAGAGGGCCATGGCGCAGATTGGCCGCTCTCACAGGAAATTCTGGGCTGGCTCTCACCCATCCCAATACTCCCAGAGCTGGGGGAGGTGAGGGGGGACCAATGACCACCACAGAAACAAAAACTACAAAAATGGTATGGCATAAAAAACATTGCCAAGAAAATGCCTGTGGGCCAGAGAGAATTAGAATTGTGGAATCATTTGGGTTAGAAAAGATGTCAAATCAGTGTTATGAACAAAAAATCGGTTAATAATTTTTTTGTGAGAAAGAGTTACAGAGAAGCAGCCAGGTCTCAGGCTCTGCCAGGATTCTTAGTGCTTTGTTATTGTAATACCGGGTCGTTAAGGCTTATCTCTTCTTTTGTATTAGTAAAAAGCCTGGCTGGGTGCGGTGGACCCTTCCCCCGAGGCTGTGCTCTCTTACAACATAGGGAAGACACCTGAGAGGGTGGGGGGGGTTATGCAAAGTGACTCCAAAGTCCAGAATGCTTTGTGGGACCCCGACTCGAAATGCAACGAGAAAACCCCAAAAACAACGAGCCAAAGAAGAATTGAGAGACTAAAATGATGTCTGGACATGAGGAGCTGATGGCTGAGCCTGCAGAGCTGTGGAGTCCCTCTCGCCCTGAGCAAGGAGTGGTCCCAACGCCGGGACTAGCCACCTGGGAAGATCACAGGAGCAACATCTGACGGGGACATCATGCCCTAAGGCTCCCATGAGGACTGAATCCCCGGCTCTGCCCCTAGTGGACGGAGCTGCGCAAATCCTCCTCCTCTGAGTCGCCCTGGGAGACGCGACGGGGACTGCAGCCCTGCCGAGCCGCCCATTCCTGAGCTGATCACTTTTAATAAAGGCCTTATAAAGGAGAAGAAGTCTCCCGGCCCTGTTTATTTCAATCAGTATTCCCTGATGCCACCAGAAGAAATAATTGAAAACCGAAGGTGACATTTTATGGGGCTGAAAGTCAAACAGCCTGCTCTTCCCAATGAGCTGCTGAAGTCAATCAGCATCCCGATGGATGTTCCTCTCCGTGTTCATCCAGGTACCTGTGGGGAGCCAAGAACACATGGAACCCATCAGCCAGGTGTCTCTCCAACGTTGCTTACCAGGACCATGGATCACCAGGGCTCTGCCTAACAGGGGTCACTGGGGATCGTCCAACACAGATCCTCCCTTGGAGGATGGAGCTGGAGCAGCGCACGAAGCTCTTCCAACACTCGGGGCACTCATAGAGCTTCCCTCAGTGGTGGCTCCGTTGGTGTTGTGTCAAGTGAGAGCTCTGTGAGAATCTCATCCCACACTGGGGACACTCGTAGGGCCTTTCCCCAGTGTGGATGAGCCGGTGGGTGATGAGAGTGGAGTTTTGTTTGAAGCCCTTCCCACAGTCAGGGCAGTGGAAAGGCCTCTCCTCTGTGTGTATTGGCTGATGTAGAAGGAGATGGGAGCTGGTATAAAACCTCTTCCCACACTCCCTACACTCATAGGGCCTCTCCCTGGTGTGGATGCGCTAGTGGATGATGAGCTGGGAGCTCCAGGAGAAGTTCTTCCCACATTCCAAGCACTCATAAGGCTGTTCCTGTTCCCTGGTGTGGATCTTACAGTGCTTGATGAGGGTGGAGCAACGGATGAAGCTCTTCCCACATTCTAAGCACATATTGGGTGATTCCATAGTGTGGATCTGGTGGTGCTTATGAGATTGGAGCTCTGGCTTAAGCTCTTCCCACATTCCAAGCATTTGTAGGGCCGTTCTCCAGAGTGGATCTTCTGGTGGTTGCGCACATGGGAGCTCCAGCTAAAGCTTGTCCTACGTTGCCCACACTCATAGGGACATCCCCAGTGTGGATCCTCTGGTGCTGGGTCAGGTCAGAGCTCTGGCTTAAGATCTTCCCACATTCCCCACACTCATATGGATGTTCCCCGATGTGGAACATCTGGTGCTGGATCAGGTTTGAGCTCCAGCTGAAGCCCTTCCCACATTCCAAGCATTTGTGGATCTTCTCCCAAGATTCAGGCTTCTCTACTAGTTCCGAACTGTGTCTGGATCTCTGGCCTTCCCAGCACAGGGGCAGTCTTTCTTCCTTGCAGCTCCCTGGGCTGGATTTGCAGCCTCTCCTTGTGGTGGATCTCTGGCACTTTTCCTCTTCCTCCATCTGGCCAAGGCTTGAGAATGACAAATTCTGGTATGAAGCAAAAAACAAGGGGGTGAGCACCTTGGGATGGGCTTCCTCCTGAACAAGTCCATCTCAGGAAGTCCCCAGATGTTTTGTGTCCATTAAACTCTCCAAAGCACCAAGACTCAGCCCCCAAAAACCCCTCATAAGAGATCTGCCTCTCTCGTCTCTCCATTTTCGGGTTCTGCAGGTTTCCCTTCACTGGGCTGATGGGGGGGCCCATGGCTTCTGGCGTGGCTCATTTGAGAATTTTTCTTAGAGATGATCCAGGGGGCTTTTGATGGTCCAGCGATCCCTTTTCCCTGACTCTCTGCTCCAGGGTCCCACAGATCCTAGGGGTCCCCACACTCCAGGCCCTGCTGCTCTGCCCTTCAGGCTGCCAGGGGTCTCCCAGCTCTGGGTGAGCTCTCCTCTCTTCCCACCCCAGGGGTCTCAGCGTTCCCCTCCATGTTCTGCTCTCCTGGAGCATCACAAAGACCCATGTCCTCTCCCCACCAGTACCTGGTGATTGTCACATGGACCCCAAATATCACCCAAAGGGGGAACTGCAACTCAGCATTGGGGTCCTGCAAGATACAAAGGTCCCCCAAAAAACCAAGCCCTTGCAGTGACCCACAAAGTTATTTGGGTCTCCAGTATGCAATCTGTAAACTCCAAACAGTCCCCATTAAAAAACTCTCTTGAGAACTCTCTGATACATCTAGGGTAACCTCCTCCTCCCTGGCCACCTGCAGGATGGAACCTCATAATTTCCTGTCTCCCTTCTCTTGCTCCCATGCCTCCTCCTTGCCAACCCTGGACGTCTCCTGCGTACTCCCCTCTGCCCCACATCTGCTGCAGCACTAGCTGGGGGATGGGGAGAATGACCCCCCAAAAATCCCCCAGGAATGGACAAGAGGACTGGGGATCCCCCCAGTGCAGATCCATCCCCTCCCAGCCCTGGAGAATCACTCCAGGGATGATGTGATGGGGACACAAAGAGACCCCCTACATGATCTCCTTTCCCGTTGTGCCCCCTCCCCTAATCTCCCTCTCCTACCCTTTCCATCTCCTCCCCTAATCCCAGCTCTGCCCAGCTCAGTTTGGGGCTGACCCACCCCCTTCTTTCATTCAGTCTAGGTGTCCCAAATGTCCTTTTATGACTTTTCTTCCCCTTTCAAATTGTGTTGAAAAGAATAAATGATGTGTCTTTACAAACAGATGGTGTGAATCTGCTTGGAGATAGGGCCAGGAACTTGTAGATGAGGAACTGACAGGAGAAACCATCAGTTTCAGAAAAAGGTTTTTAATTCACACAGAGACTCAGCTGTGCTGCCCAGCCAAGGTCCTGCTAAATTCCTCAACTTCAAGAAGAACAAAGATTTACCAGAGCCATGAATATCATGTGTAACACAAAAGGAGAATGTTCAAGAAGTTTGCACATTTTCCCACAGCTAATTAAGGATGTGGATATCCTGGGGGACACATTGGCAGGACAGGGACCAGCTCTGGGATACTGGCTGTGGAGGGGATGGTGAGCACAAGAAGGAGGATGAAGGAACATCTGGGAAAGGCAGATTATAAAGGAAAGTGCCAGAATTTTCTTTTATGGATTTTATTTCAGGGACTGCAAAACGAACTAGTTTTGCAGAAAGCTCAGCAGCCGTCAGAGGATGAGAACCCACAGGCACTGAGGGGGCTGCAGGAGGGGCACAAGAAGGCCCTGCAGCACTTGGGCACAAAGGCACAGCAGGTGAGTGCAAGAAAGGAGCAGCAAAAGGCCAAGCTGAAGGCAAAGGCCAGGGCACAGTTCCTACAGCCCCTGAGGGATCAACCCCAGGGCCCAAGGGGGCCCCAGCACCCAGGGCACGGGCTCGGCCACAAGCACCTGGCAGAGGCATTGCCCTCCTCGGCAGGGGAGAGCCCACCCAAACAGCCCCTGGCAAGGAACCAGGGCTCCAGCTGCAGGGCACAAGGACACTGCAAGCACAGACAGCAGCACCCTCAGCACCAGCAAGTCCACCCCTTGATGCACATGGATTGCCAGGGCTGTCACAGCTCCCATCACACCAGGGACCCTCCACACTGCAGCCCTTGAGAGCATTCAGGGTGGGTCTGCATTGAGAGGAGGCATTTCCTGATGGACACAGGGGCCTCTCAATCCACTCTGAATCTCAGGCCCAAGGGGGGAAAATTGTCAAAAAGTTGTTTGATCATTCAGGGCATAAGTGGGAAAAATGAGCAGGTGTATTTTCTTCAACCACTATTAGTAGATTAAGGCAAGATAGATTTGAAATGCATGGATTTCTACTTCCTGCTAATTGTGATTATCATTACTGGGAAGGGATTCGATGGCTAATGTGGAAATACAGATTTGTATTCTAAAAGGTCAAACAGAGGCTAATGCTGTACCTTTGTGTCAGATGAGTGGCAAGGCCTGTGCTAAAGTGAACCCTGAAGTGTGGGCAGCCCCAGGAAAATACAAACAATTTAATATGGAGCCTCTCCAAAGTACTTTGCAGCAACCAGGACAAGAGGTGTCTAAAAGCAACACCCTATTCCAAGGGTGAGAAGAAAGGAAGGGCTCACAGCCTGGTATTGAGTCCCTGTTTAAAGGCAGGGGTTTTGGAACCAGGGATCTCTCCCTACAACAGGAGTTAAGGATCAGGAGAGTTTCTTCATCAAATACCATCATGAGCAAAACAGGAGATATTAACTGAATTTATTCTAACAAGCTCAGACCAGTAGAATAGGAAGAAGAAAGTTAAAAGCACTTTCCTCCCACCCTTCCCTCCTCCCAGCTGCACCTCCTACCCCGGCAGTGCCGCAGACAGGGAATGGGGCCGGGCTCAGTTCATGCCCCGGGGCTTCTCCCTCTGCTCAGGGACAGGAGTCGCTCCCCTGCTGCACCCTGGGCTCTCTCCCACCGGAGACTTCTCCAGGAACTTCTCCAAGCTGAGTCCATCCCACAGGGCACAGCCCCCTCGAAGTGCAGCAGCGTGGGTCACTGTGCCCCAGGGTCAGTCCTGCCAGGACAGGCTGCTCCAGCGGGGTCCTCTGGCCATGGGGTCACAGCCTCCTCTCAGGCATCCTGGTGCTCGGGTATGGGCTCCTGATGGATCTCTGCATCCCTGTGAATCTCCAAGGGCCGTCAGTCTGCAATTCCCACCGTTGGTCTCTGTCTCCATGCATGTTCCTGCCCCTACCTTCATCAAGGTGTTCAGAGGGAACCAGGAAGATGTGGAGCCTCCCAGCCAGGTTTCTTCCCAACACGGATCACCCGGACCACGGATCACCAGGAATCTGCCCAATGGAAGTCACTGGGGATCATCTCATGCAGATCCTCCCATGGCGGATGGAGCTGGAGCAGCGCACAAAGCTCTTCCCACACTCAGGGCTCTCACAGGGTTTCCCTTTACATGTACCTCTGAGTGTCAGGTCAAGGTTGAGCTCCTGGAGAAGCTCTTCCCACCCTCAGGACACTCGCAGGGCCTCTCCCCGGGGTGGATGCGCTGGTGTGCCCTCAGGTGTAAGCTCTGGCTGGGGCAGCACTGGGCTCCTGCCTGCTCCCACCCTCTGTGCGGAAAGCAGGAATGGGAAAGGAGGGAAAAGTGATGGGTGGAGATAAAAATTTGGGGGTTGTGGTCACCCTGGGTGGGAGCTTCCAATCCTTTGGTCTGGAGATCTCAAAAGGGGGAATGCAGAGATGGATAGGGGATCCCCAGGGATTTTGGGGGCAGGATGAGGGATGTGTGAGTCCCTTGCTGGGGGGAAGAGGGTCTGGCTAGAGCCCGCTGGTTCTCCAGGGGCCCTTGGCTGGAGAGTTGGCATAGGCTCAAAATGGCTCGATCCCACTTCAAAATCCTCAATCCCACCCCAAAATACACAATCCCACAGAATCCCCAAAACCCACAGAAGTGGTGGGGATGGAGATTGCGACTAGTGGGATGAGGGAGAGATTCTGCTTCCTAGAACAGAGGAGGATGTAGAGCAATAGGCAGAACTGGGGGGTTTCCCTCCCGGCATTCTCCAGCCCTTGGCATTCCCGGTTGCCAAATCCCTTGAGGGAGTCCAACCCCTCCTCACCATCCCCCTGTGTTTAGCCCTTTCCTTCCCACAACCTCCACTGGCTTCTTCTCTGGAGAAAACTTGGATCCACTGACTTCTTGCTCTCCCCTCTGTACGTGCAGACACTTCTCCATCAATAAATATTGTCCCCATGTACTCTATGAGTCTGTAAATAATGGACAAGGCTTGGCAACCTCAGGACTGGATTTTTTGGGTGTGTGTTGTTGGGATTTTTTAAATATCAACGTCTCTTCTCCGTTCCCTTTCCAGATTGGGAGGATGTAAGCACAGCTCCAGTCTTTCAGCGTCTGGGGTGCGAGCATTTAGCAGCAGAGCCTGTGCCAGGCACGGAGGCACAGGGACGCTGGAGGGACATTCACCTGCCCGCCACACCCTCAGCTGGGCAGCTACAGCCTGTGCTGAAAACAGCCACTGGCAGAGGTGATTTCTGATTAATCTTGTCTGCCTCCCAGGAACCAGTTTGAAAAGAAAAACCTCTCAATTTGCTGAGGCAAAGAAAAAGAAAGGTAGTATTGAATAAAATAAAAGCAAGGCCTCTTGGGACAATGGTTGTCTTTAAAAAGCCAAAGCAAACGATATTCTGTATTGATTGAAAATCTAGCTTTTGATTTCTCTGTTTTTCATATCTGTTGTCTTCTGGAAAATAGTGGTAGTGAAGTTTGTTTTTTTTTTTTTTTTTAAGCAGAGATGCTGAAATACTTCTAGGTAAAGAAAATAAATAGGAAATTTTCCCCTTCCCCTAATCAAATTGTGTGGTTTGTCAACAGAAAGATTGAGACTGTATATCCAGCAAGCCTGTGCCATTCTGAAGTGCTTTCCTTTGAAAGGACAGCTGTCTTTTCCTTTGTGAACAGGAATATATCAAAGATATCCTGGAAACAGAAACTGTCCCTCCTTTTTCCCTTCTCACAGGAATACGAACATGTTTTGTTGTGGTGAATGCTTTCCACATTGAGGGCAGCCCATCTCCAGCCCAAATTCCTCTCTTGCAGGAAAGTCTCTCCCGCAGACACAGAGCTTGAGCTGACAGAGAAAAATGGGACCACACAAGAGAAGCAAAGTCTTCTAAGGAGAACAGAATTGCTCAGGTTGGAAAAGAGCTCTGAGCTCATCAAGTCCAACCATCAACCCAGCACTGCCAAGGCCACCACAACCATGTCCCCAAGTGCCGCATCTACAGGTGCTTGAAATGCCTTCATGGATGTGGCTCACCCTCAGCCCTTACAGCCTGTTCCAGCGCTTGACCACGCTTTCAGGGAAAAAATTGTTCCTCTGTCCAATCTGAACCTTCTCTGGAGCAACTTGTGTGTGACCGTGCACACAGGAGTGCTCAGATGAGGGAAGAGACGAGGATCTGACTCCATGTTTCAGAAGGCTTGATTTATTATTTTATGATATATATTTTATCAAAACTATACTAAAAGAATAGAAGAAAGGATTTCATCAGAAGGCCAGCTAAGAATAGAATAAGAAGGAATGAATAACAAAAGCCTGTGGCTCGGAGTCCGAGCCAGCTGACTGTGATTGGCCATTAAGTAGAAACAATCACATGAGACCAAGCACAGATCAGCCTGTTGCATCCCACAGCAGCAGATAATCATTGTTTATATTTTGTTTCCTGAAGTCTCTTGTTGAGGTTTCCAGTCTCTCAGCTTCTCAGGAGGAAAAATCCTGAGGAAAGGATTTTTCACAAAACATATCTGTGGCACTTGTGGCCATTTCCTCTCGTCCCATTGCTCTCCTGTGGGGGGAGAGGCCGATTCCTCCTTGCTGCAGGCGCCTTTCAGGGAGCTGTGCCCTGCTGGCCCTGCTCAGCTGCTCTCAGCCCTCTCCCCAGGCCCTGTCCAGCCCCGGTGCCCCGGGCTCTGCAGGGCTCCTGTGACCCCAGCGCAGGACCCAGGCCCTGGGGAACCTCCGACCCTCGGCCTCAGCCCATCTCTCCAGGCTGCCCAGATCCCCCTGCAGAGCCTTCCTCCCTCCAGCACAGCCACACCACCCACTGAAGCCAAGACTCCAATTGCACCGTACTTATTTTTTTCCACTGAATTCCTTGATTAGAGCAACAATCACCCACAAACCTCCCCAACTGCTCAGGACCTGGCTGTGCTGCCCTGACCTAACCTTCAGAGAAAGAAAGGATTGGGTTCCAGCCCTGTTTTCCCCACTGTTTTACCCCTGGTGAGATGGCAGCAGGAGGGTTTTGTTGTCTTTGCCTTGGGAATTGTAGATCATGGCTGTTGGTGCCCCTCTTCTGGCTGCCACATGAATTTTAGCAGTACAACTGCAATTGCCTCTTTCAATCAGTGCTACCCACAGTGCTTTCATGATGGGGAACTCAGTATTTTTGTCACAGGACTCATGCTTAGCAGATTTTTAAATACTCACAAGTGCCTGAGCCCTAAGCTGAGGACAATTAAAGCCACACAGGCCACATTTGCAGTGCTAACATTCACAGTCCTATTGCTGGTGCTGGTGAAATAGCATCAGTTTACAGAGGCCATTGCAGAAATTGCCTCTGGGGTTTCAAAAAAAAAAAAGAAAAAATCCACCAGGAGAAGGAAAAAACCAGAACTTATTGACCAACATCACTGCTTCTTCTGAGCAGCAGAAAATAGAGATGACACCAAGCTGGGTGTGAGTGTGGATGTGCTGGAGGGTAGGAGGGCTCTGCACAGGGCCCTGGACAGGCTGGATCCAGGGCCCAAATCCAACAAGGTGAGGTTTAACAAGTCCAAGTGCCAGGTCCTGCACTTTGGCCACAACAACCCCTGCAGCTCTACAGGCTGGGCACAGAGGGGCTGGAGAGCAGCCAGGCAGAAAGGGACCTGCAGGGACTGATGGACAGCAGGCTGGACATGAGCCAGCAGTGTGCCCAGGTGGCCAAGAAGGCCAATGGCTCCTGGCCTGGATCGGGAATGGTGTGGCCAGCAGGAGCAGGGCAGTGATTCTACCCCTGCACTCGGCACTGGTGAGGGCACACTTGGAGTGCTGTGTCCGATTCTGGGCCCCCAATTTAGGAAGGACATGGAGGGGCTGGAGCATGTCCAGAGAAGGGAAACAAGGCTGGTGAAGGGTCTGGAGCACAAGTCCTGTGAGGAGCAGCTGGGAGTGTTTATCCTGGAGAACAGGAGGCTCAGGAGAGCTCATCACTGCCTGCACGTCCCTGACAGGAGGGGGCAGCCGGGAGGGGCTGGGCTCTGCTCCCAGGGAACAGGAACAGGGCAGGGAGACACTGCCTGGAGCTGCACTGGGGACGTTTAGGCTGGACATTGGGAAGTTCTTCATAGAAAGTGTGATTGGGAATTGGGATGGGCTGCCCAGGGAGGTGGTGGAGTGACTGTCCCTGGAGCTGTTTAAAACTGGATGTGGTACCTGGTGCCATGGTCAGGGTGACAGGGTGGTGTTGGGTCATAGGCTGGACTTGATCTCAAAGGTCTTTTCCAAGCTGGCTGATTCTGTGATCCTGGCCTGCATGGCCCCAATTTTAGGGGAAACCCCTCTCCAATTCCCATAAATACCCCCAAATCCTCCCAAGCCCTAAATTTTCCCCCCAAATGACAGTAAAATAATTGGGTTTAGAGGTCTTTGTTCAAATTCTTTATTTTTATGACAATTTCATGTTTTTGTAGGGAATAAAAATAGATGAAATAAAATCAAGCTCAAAAAAGGGAGTTACTTGTCAGCATTATGAGAATATCTGTAGGGTTGGGTTCAGTGCAGGGAAGAGGCTTTGCTGGAGGGATTACCACCCCAAATCTTGTCTTTGCCCAAATCCATCACCATTTGACTGTGGAAGACACCTGTGGGCCATAGAGAATCAGAATAACGGAACCACTGAGGCTGGAAAAGACCTCAAAGACCATCCAACATTGCTTGATGCCACAGGAAGAAAGGATTGGATGGAAGAGCTGAGACTTTTAGGGTTGAAAGTCAACAAATCCACTCTTTCCAATGAATTCTTGATGTCATTCTGAGACCCGATGGATGTTCCTGCCCCTGCCTTCACCCAGGTGCCCACAGGGAATCAGGAGGATGTGGAGACCACCAGCCAGGTGTCATCTCAAAAGAGTTCACCCAGAATAGGGGTCCCCAGGGCTCTGCCCAACGGGGGTCACTGGGGATCACCCAAAGCAGATCCTCTCATGGGGGATGGAGCTGGAGCAGCGCACAAAGCTCTTCCTGCACTCGGGGCACTTGCAGGGCTTCCCTTACAGGTGGGTCCATTTGTGTGACGTCAAGGCAGAGCTCTGTCCCTTCCCACACTCCCCACACTCGTAGGGCCTCTCCCCGGTGTGGATGCGTCAGTGCAGGGTGAGGGTGAAGTTGTGCTTGAAGCCCTTCCCACAAGCAGGGCAGCAGAAGAGCCTCTACTCCGTGTGTGTTTGCTGATGCATGAGGAGATTTGACCTGGTCTGAAACCCCTTCCCACACTTGAGACACTCAAAGGGCTGGTCCTCACTGTGGGTCTTCTTGTGGCAAATCAGGCTGGATCTATAGCTGAAGCTCCTCCCACACTTGTAGCATTTGTAGGGTTTTTCTCCTGAGTGGATCTTCTGGTGCTGGACTAGGACTGAGCTCAGGGTGAAGCTCTTCCCACATTCCCCACACTTGTAGGGCCGTTCGCCCGTGTGCTGGCGCATGTGGGGGATGAGCTGGGAGCAGCAGTTGAAGCACTTGCCACATTCCAAGCACCTGTAGGGCCATTCCCCTGTGTGTACTTGGTGGTGGATGAAGAGGTGGGAGGTGTGGCTGAAGCTCTTCCCACATTCCAAGCACATGTAGGGCTTTTCCCCGGCATGAAACTGCTCATGGACCACCAGAGTGGATTTCTGGATGAAGCAATGGGGGCGTCTTTGCTCCTCAGAGCACCCTGGGCTGGGTTTGGAGTCCTTCCTTGTGGGGGATTCCTGCCCCTCGGAGCTGCTCAAAATGGCCTCTTCCATGAGGTTCTGCTGTGGGGATTTGTCCACCCTGGTCTCCATCTGCAGCTCAGTGCCTGGGAGAGGAAAGAGAAGGAGAGAATGGGAAGAGGAGAAGGGAAAAGGCAGAAGGAGAGGAAGGAGAGGAAGGAGATTTGCCTCCATGCCAGAGGGAAGGGAAAGCAGATCCCCTCAATCCATCCCTGGCAGGATGGCATTGGCAGTGAGGCTGTCCTGCAGCAATGCTGGGCTGGGAGATGGAGCAGCAGAGAGGGGAAAGGGGCAATGATTCCGCCTCACCTGCCTGGGTATCCTGGAGTATCTTCCTCACTGCCCCCTCCTCCTCCATTTGGCCAAGCCTTGGGAATAAGAAGTCAGGTTTTGAGGGAAAAACAAGGGGTGAACACATTGGCCTGAGAGTTCCTCCTGCCTGAGTCCATCTCTAGAAGTCACCAAGTACCTTGTGTCCATGAAAATCGCCAGAACGTCAAGACTCAAGAGGAAAAAAATCCCTCCCTGGGTTTTCCCCTTGTGGATGCTGCGGGTCCTGCATATATTGGAGGTCTGCTCCAGGTTTCCCAGGAATCCCAGGCATTCCCCCCACGTTGGGGTTCTGGGAGTCCCCCTTCTCTGAGCTGCTGAGGGTCCCATGGGTCCCCCTCTCTCTGGGGTTGCACTAAGGGATGCCGAGGGTTTTGGGGTCCCTGGGGTCCCTCCTCCCCTGACTCTCTGCTCCGGGGTGCCGGGATTTTCCTCCCTCTGGGGTCCCCACTTTGGTGTCCCACGGTGTCCCCCACTCCAGGCTCATCCCTTCTCTGCTGCCTCTTCTCCAGCCTCCCCTCACTCCCGGCTGTCGGGGTCCCCCCACTCCAGGCCCTCATTTCAGGATCAGGCACTCCCGGGGCTCCCCCCTTTTCGCATTCCCCCTCTCCAAGCTGCTCCCCTCCTCCCGCCACGGGACTCCGGGGACCTCCATCGCCCACACGCCCAGCAGCCGCACCGGGAAACTCCAAAAAAACCACAACCTTCCAAGATCCCCGCAGGATCCGCCCAAAGGGAGCTTCGAGTCAGCTTTGGACTCCAGTAAGACCCAAGCATCGCTCCGCCCGCCCCGTCCCGAAAAAAAGAAACAGAAACCGCCAAAGATACTTCGGGTGAGCTCCGAATACCCATCCCTCCTTCAAAAAAATCCTGCCGGGATCGCCCAAGATATTCGGGGCGAGGTGTCCCTCCCTGCTCACCTGCGGGATGCTGCGGGAGATGCTCCCGGCGCGAAGGGGCTGCAGAGCCGGAGAGAGATGGACGCACGTGGGGCCTCCTCTGACTGCTCCTCTTCTTGCTCCTCCTCTACCCCTCCTCTTCCTCCCGCTCCTCCTCCTCCTCCCCCCATCCCTCGGCTGCAGGCGAGGAGACCTCGGGTAAGCGGAGCGGGGACGGGACCCGCTGGAAAGGGGTTGGGAGAGGGGGACAGGGGGAGGTGGGACGGGGGGAAAGGGTTCTCGATGAGGGGCTCACAGTTAAACCCAGGACCCCCAAATCCCCTCCCTGTCCTCCCAGCCCCTCCCGGCGCTGCGGGGGCCGGGCCGTGCCCCAGTGCCGCCTCAGGGGCTGCTCCAGGCTGACGTGCTCCACCTGGCAGTGTAGCTGAGCCCGCGCTGGGGGGGGTTTCCAGCAGCACAAGCAGCTGGTAGGTCCAGTCCCCGTTGGGGACCACGTCGGTGGCCACCACGTGCTCCGAGAGCTCCTGCTGGCCCTGGAACCACCTCACCTGGATGGCAGCAGGGTAGAAATCCATCACGGAGCAGAGCAGGCGGCCGGGGCCGGGCTGGGAGCTCGAGGGGGGCACCAGAGAGATGGACACGCTGGGATGAGCAGAGGGCTTGGGTGCGAGCAGAGGGCCCAGTGCGAACCTGCGTCCTCCCCCACAGCCCCAAGCCGCACGGAATCGCTCCAGGGAACGAGTGCCGCAGGACAGAGAACCGTCTTTCTCTCACCCCTTATCTCGTTCCCCAAATCTGAAGACCCCTTCCAACACAATTGGGATTTCCCAGCCCCGTGCCCCAGTCTTTGGGGATCCTAGCCCCTTCTTTTCCCCCATTCTTTTGCCCCTTCCATACCATCCCACCAATCCCAAACCCCCTCCCCTGTGTTTGGTTCTGGGGGATCCAGGCTCCTCCTGTTCAGTCTGGGGGGTCAGATCCCCTCTCTCCCTCTATTCTGGCAGCTCTTTCTCTAGGAGGAATCCCTGAGTTTTGGGACTTTTAGGGTGTCGTTTAAGAGTGTAACAGCTCTCTCTGGTTCTCCCCTCCCTGCTGTGGCCTCTCAGCTGCCCCTGACACCCTGGGGGTGCTGGGATTTCCCTCCTGGGGACAAGGATGTTCATCCTCTTCCAGGAGCCCAATGCCTGGCTGGGGCTTCAGGTCAGGGGGTCCTTGAGCAGCTGCCCCAAAACCTGCCCCTGGGTCTCCCAGCACAGCAGAGCTACTCGGCCTGGGGTCCCCAAAGGCCTCAGCAAGCCCCAGGTCCCTCCCAGGAACCCTCAACTCCCTCAAACCCAGAATCCCCCACATCCCCTGCAAGTTCTCCCCATGGAACCGGCAATGGCCATGTCCCCACATGTCGCTGGCCATGTCCCACCATGTCCTCACCCATGGCTGTCTCCGCACCATGTTTCCATCCCTGTCATTGTCCCCAACATCTCTATCCATGCCCATGTCCACCTGTGCCCATGGTAAAAAGATGAGAGTTGCTGTAGCACATCAGAGGGGAAACAGTATTCGTTTAACCCATGGTCTGCCAGGGAATGACGAAACCGTGTCCCATTCCCATCCTTTCCACGTTTGGACCAGTACATGAGCTGCTTTCTTGTTTCCTTTGTTATCTGTTTCTCTACTTTTCCTTTGTCATCTATTTGCCAACAGCAGTTTGAGTCATTTAATTTTCCACAAACTCCTTCTCCTTCTGCTAACAGATGATCTGATCCCATCCCATGGTTAAGTGTTGTGTTCCTCATTTCAGTCGATTCCTCAGCAGGAAGGTCAGGAGCTGGAGCTGTCTGGTTGGTTATTATTGCAAGGGCAGCTTGTAATCTAATGATGCCATTGAAATGAGAAATAGGTTCTGTGGCTTCTGATATGAATTGGTTCGGGTTCCCAGGGGCTGGTCCATGGTGTTGTAGGATTTGTTCTGGTGGCCTTTCATCTTTTCCCCATTTTTGGGTGCTCCTTCCAGCCAGGGCTGCATCAATTGACTGCTTTTCTCTAATTGAATCATCAAATACTTGGATTCCCAATTGATTTCCCTGAAGTTGTGTTAGCAAAAAATCCCCAGTGCTCTAATACACCCTATATAACATAGTCAGTGACAGCACATGTTGGAGTGGGCAAAGGGATGATTCCCCCCCATTTATTTATAGTGAAGTTTTCCCAACATTCTCCATGTGCTGTTTCCCTTTGCAGCTTCACCCGTTTCTGTTGCAGGGTCAGATATCCTCCCCTTGAGCTCTGCCTTTAGTTGTGCAAATTCCATCAGTGCCAGCAGGCAGAGCTTGGGGTGAGGGGCAGAGGGAATCAGCCCAATTCCTGCCCCGGGCAAGAGACCCAGGTGCATTGTCCACACTTTGCCCAGCAGTGTTCATTTGCATTTCTAAAGCTCCTCTGCAGGCTGCCTGGAATGAAGCTTCACTTCCAGGGAAGCCATTCTGTGACTCACATGTGGCCCCCCTAAAAGCTACTTTTTTTTTAACAATACAATATTAACTTTTTACCAGTTTAAGGGTCACCTTTAAAGTTCTTCTAGTTTTTAAAAATGAGGCCTAAATTTGAATATCGAAGAGCCCATACCTAAATTTTGCCATCACAACAGCCACACGCGCACATACACAAAAAAATCCAAAGCCATAAAGATTTTTTCTACTTCTCCTATGACTAAAAACTGACTCTCACACCCCTGGCCCAACACCCCTAATCTAACTGGCAATATAAAAGTAGGATTATTAAGAAAAAACGTTCTAATCGTGTCTTTTCACCAAAACTGCAAGAAGAACCAAAATTCTTCAACAACATTTCTAGTGTTAGAGAATCAAGGCATTAATTGATTCTGTCCAGGATGTGCAACAGAAATAATTTCATCCGCATATAGCCCGGCTGTATAGAGAAAAATCATTCCATGACACGTGGGTTTTACTGGATTTATCCTTAAGTTTTTACCATCCAAAACCCATTGAAATTGTTTATTGTTCATGGCTTCCAAGTTGCCGAGTTCCAAGTTTGGTTTCCTATAGGACCGGGATTTCTTCCCCTCTGGAGTTAATTCGGTCTCCACACTCCTGGATTTCCTTCTCAGCCTTTTCCAGCCCAGGTGTCTCCAGCTCTGCCGGGGGCAGTGTCTGGGGTAGCTGTTGGTTGCTGTTTGCTGCTGGGCAATGTTGATGTTTTGTTGCTGCTCGTTATCTCTGTGGGTGTCTGTTGGGCTGTTCCCAGTCTATTAATATGTTAAGCTTATCTCTGTTGAGTGGTAACATCCCTTAAAAAAAAAAACCCTTTAAAATTCCTTTCCCCAAGGCAAAGACAAACCAAGCCTGAGCAGAGGAATAAGATTTCAAAGAACCAAACTCGGTACATTTTGCAGCAGTGCAATGGCAGGCAGCCCAGAGTGTGGGTGTCAGTGAGCCCCAGAGTGGAATTGTTCCCTGGTGTTCCCCAGCAGCTGTGGCAGTGCAGGCCCAGGCAGCGCTGAAGCTGCAGCAGTGGCAGCAAGGCTTGGCCCCAGTGGCTGGAGATGGCAGAGGAGGGTGGCCAGGATTGCAGAGGATTCCAGGCGAGGATCTGTGGGCAGGCGCAGGGGCTTGGCCCGCTGTGGAGCCCTGGCTGCTGCTGCGTTGCCTTCAGGGCAGGCTCAGGGGCGGCCTCCCATCCTCCTGCTGCGGGCGGGAAGTGCAAATCAGTGGGGCTTCAGAGCCCTTGAGGCCAGGCTGAGGGCTGACCGTGCCCTGCTCATGCATTTAGAGGCTCTTTTGGTTGTCAAACCTTTATCTTGATGCCAGACTTAAACAATAAGAGTTCCTGCTGTCATCAGTTTTCAGGCCTCAGTTCTCATGAAAGCTCTGTCTGCACCATTCTGCAGACAATGAGGCCACTCTGGCCACTGTGTTAAACATTTTAACACAAGAATTCCTTTGGCACGGCCTTGTTTAACATACAATTTAAATTCTTTTTCCCTGTCTGGAAGGCCCTAGGCAGCATCCTCAGTTAATCTTCATTTTAACACTTGAAAATTCTGTGTTTCCTCCTCCTGTCAATCCATCCAGGTTGTTGACTGGCAGAATAGGAGTGTTGTAGGGAGACATCCCTGGCTCCAAAAGCCCTGCCTTTAACAGGGACTCAATACCAGGCTGTGAGCCCGCCCTTCCTCCTCACCCTTGGAATAGGGTGTTTCTTTTAAACACCTCTTGTCCTGGTTGCTGCAAAGTACTTTGGAGAGGCTCCATATTAAATTGTTTGTATTTTCCTGGGGCTGCCCACACTTCAGGGTTCACTTTAGCACAGGCCTTGCCACTCATCTGACACAAAGGTACAGCATTAGCCTCTGTTTGACCTTTTAGAATACAAATCTGTATTTCCACATTAGCCATCGAATCCCTTCCCAGTAATGATAATCACAATTAGCAGGAAGTAGAAATCCATGCATTTCCTCCTGCAGCTTCTTGCCTTAATCATACTGCTACACACTCCCCTTCACCCAGTCTCTTCCCAGCACACCAACACCATCCATCCCCTGTTGTCCACATCACTTCTCGACTTTCCCTTATTGCCCCTCTGCATGTCCACGTCCGTAAGTACCTCTGGGAGAATGTGCAAACTCAACATTGTCCCCTTTTGTATAAAATACAATATTCATGGCTATGTTAAATCTTTGTTCTCCTTCACAAAGTTCAGGAATTTAGCAGGACCTTGGCTGAGCAGCATTTCCTGTTGATTAATAACATTTTCTGAAACTGATGATTTCTCCTGTTACATCCTTATCTACCTCAAAGGAGATTCACACCATCTGTTCGTAAAGACACTTTCATCTCATTCTTTTCAATATGATAGGAGAAGGGGGGAGAAGCCATAAAAGGGCATTTAGGACACAAACTGCGAGGGACAGGGGAGAGTCAGCCCTAAACTGAGCCAGAGGGGAGCTGGGATTTAGAGGGGATGATAGACAAAGGATAGGAGAGGTGGATGACAGGAGGGGGGACAGCAGGAAAGGGGTTCCGTGGTGTTCCCTTTGTGTCCCCATCACTCAATCCCTGGAGCGATTCCCCAGGGCTGTGGGAGGGGATGGATCCGTACTGGGGGTTCCCCAAACTCCCTGTCCATCCTTGGGGAGCTCCTTGGGCTGGTTCCCCCCACCCAGCAGCCGGTGATGCTTTTTCAGCTGTGGGGCAGAGGGAGGTGGGAAAGGGGGATCTGGGTTGGTCACGGAGGAGGAGGGGAGGGGGAGAGGAGAAGGAGGAGCAGGAAGAGGAGCAGAAGGAGAAGCACAAGTTTCCACCCTGCTGGTGACTGGGTGGGGGAGCTCACCCCAAATGTATCAGGGAGTCCTCCAGAGGGGTTTTTCTGGGGGAAGTGTTTGGAGTTGGCAGATTCCAGAAACAAGACCCAAATATCTTGGTGGTCCCTGAGAGGGTTTGGTTTTTTGTGGGTATATATGGATCCTGCAGGACCCCAAAGCTGATCCTCCTTTTGGGAATATTAAGGGGTCCTCATGGCAATCACCAGGTTCTGGTAGGAGGAGGACATCAGCTGGGGGGACCCTCCCAGAAGAGCAGTGGAGTGGAACCTCAAGACCCCTGGAGTGGGAGAAGGTGAGAGGGGTGGTTCCAGACTTGGGTGAGACCCAGCAGCCTGAAGGGGGGAGGGAAGGGCCGGGAGTGTGGGGACCCTGGGATCTGTAGAATCCTGGGACAGAGAATCAGGGGAGAACAGACCTCTGGGACCCTCAAAATCCCCTGGGTCATCAGTATGCAAGACTTCAGAGAGGGGGAACTCCAGGAGCCACGGGACTCCCATCAGCTCAAGGAAGAGAAACCACCAAACCCCAGATTGAAGAGACAAGAGGGGCAGATCTCCTATAAGGGTCATTTTGGGACCTATATCTTGGTGCTTTGCAGATTTTTTTGAACTCAAAAGCCTGGAGACTTCCAGCAATAGTCCTCTGCAGGAGAAACCCCCAGCCCAAGGCACTCACCCCTTGTTTTTTTCCCCCAAACCAGGATTTGTCATTCCCAAGCTGTGGACAGATGGAGAAGGAAAAGCCCCAGAGATCCCACATGAGGAGGGGCTGCAAACCCAGCCCAGGGAGCTCTGAGGAGGAAAGAGCCCCCTTGAGCCAGGAAGGCGGCCGGAGGTCCAGCCAGAGCTCAGAGCTGGTGGAGAAGCCTCAGGCTGGAGAGAGGCCACACAAGTGCTTGGAATGTGGGAAGGGTTTCAAGTACAGCTCCCATCTGAGGCAGCACCAGGTGATCCACACAGGGGAAAGGCCCTACAAGTGTGGGGAATGTGGGAAGGGCTTCAGCAAGAGCTGCAACCTCATCAGCCACAGCAAGATCCACACTGGGGAACGGCCCCACACCTGCCAGGAATGTGGGAAGAGCTTCGTGCGGAGCTCCAGCCTGAAGGAACACCAGATGCTGCACGCTGGGGAGAGGCCCTTCGAGTGTCCTCAGTGTGGGAAGAGGTTTCTGAGGCCATCCCGTCTCCTCCTGCATCAGCGCATTCACAGGGAGGAGAAGCCCTTCTGCTGCCCCGACTGTGGGAAGGGCTTCAAGCGCAGCTGCATCCTCCTGAACGGGCGCCTCCGCACTGGGAAGAAGCCCTGGGAGTGCCCCAAGTGTGGGAAGAGCTTTGTGCGCTGCTCCAGCTCCACTCCCCATGGAGCATCCACGTTGGATGATCCCCAGTGACCCCATTTGGGCAGAGCCCTAGTGATCCATGATCCTGATTATCCCTGTTGGGTGGAGGGAAGGTGTTGGAGATTTCTTTCCCTTCTCCTTGTGCTGCTGTGATTTGGTTGGTAATAAATTCCCTCCGTGTGCCCTGGCTGGGTCTGTTGTGCCTGTGCTGGTGCTCAGGGCAGAATCCCTCCCGTTCCTTCTCAGGCTCCCCAGTGCCTCCCCCGCTGCCCCCGGTGCTGCGGGGGCCGGGCCGTGCCCCAGTGCCGCCTCAGGGGCTGCTCCAGGCTGACGTGCTCCACCGGGAAGCTGTAGCTGAGCCCGCGCCGGGGGGGTTTCCAGCAGCACAAGCAGCTGGTAGGTCCAGTCCCCGTTGGGGACCACTTCGGTGGCCACCACGTGCTCCGAGAGCTCCTGCTGGGACTGGAACCACCTCACCTGGATGGCAGCAGGGTAGAAATCCATCACGGAGCAGAGCAGGCGGCCGGGCAGAGGGGGGCGCCAGCGAGATGGACACGCTGGGGGGTACTGGGAGAATTTGGGGACACACTGGGATCAGCTGGGGGAAACTGGGAGAGAGAGGCGACACACTGGGATCAGTTGGTGAAAACTGGGAGAGAAAGGAGAGGGGTGGAATGGCCTTGAGAGGGACTGGGAGTGCACTGCGAGAACTGTGGAGCACTGAGAGCCAAGGTTAAGGTCTGGGAGTGAAATGAGAAGTTCTGGGAATGGACTGGTATTGTACTGGGAATGAGATGAAAGGGACTGGGAGGGAGTTTGTGGACACTGGGGGGGCCTGGGGCGACATTGGGCGGAACTGGGAATGGCGTGCGCGGCACCGGGAGGCCGAGTCCAGCGCGGGCCACTAGGGGCTGCGGGTCTGCCCGGCAACTGATGAGTCATCAGAGAGCCGCACTCTGATTGGCTGAGGGGCCACAGCACCGCGCGCGGCTGAGATGGACACGCGGGGCCACTGGGAGTGACTGGGAATGGACTGGGAGAGCCAGGGGAGCCGCTGGGACGGACATGAGGCAGCGGGGACGGTCACAAGGAAGGCTGAGGGCTCTGGGGTGATTCCCAGGGAGGTTATGAGGGGACATGCTCGGGCCCCTCTCTATGGCCCAGGAGCTGCGGGCACGGGCAGGAAAATCCAGGAGCGAAGCGCCCGACACCCCAGACTGCCCGAGCCCTGGGCCCCTGCGCTCCCCCAAACGATTTCAGGGCTGTGCCAGAGCCAGCAACCAGCCCTTTGTCATCCCAATCACCCGTGGCTGTCACCCCCTGCTGCTCCCGGCGTCTTTCCGGGTGACAAATGGGACAAAAACTCCCAGAGAAACCCAAACCCCATCACTGCCCGGCTCAGATGTGAGCCCATCCCACGGGCAGCACCCCCTTACCCTGCTGCAACCCGGGGGTCACTGTGCCACAGGGTCAGTCCTGCCAGGACAGGCAGCTCCAGCAAGGCCCTCTGGCCACGGGGATCCCACAGGGTCACAGCCTCCTCTCAGACTGTGCCAGGGAGCTGCTCCAGGGCCTGTGGGGGGATCTCTGCATCCAGCACCTCCATCTTTAGAACCACCAGGGATTGGCTCTACTGGACATGGAGGAAGCTTCCATAGCTTCTCTCAAAGCCCACCCCACTACCACAACCAGTCCATACAAACCCAATACATCCCAAAAAATTGGGTCCTAGATATCCAAGATCTCGGATGCACCCCAGAATGGGGAGGGAGATGTCCAGGGGCTCAGTGGGCCCATAAATGAGGCCCCAGGTGAGGGCATTCTGTGCTTGGCTGAGCGCTGCCTGAGGGCTGGGGCTGCAGCAAGGGGGTACATCCTCCTCCAGCCGGAATGTCCCACAAACAGGGGAGCCTCACAAGCCCCTCAGAACCCTGGAGCTGGGCTGGTCCTGCCAGAATGTAGGGAGCCACCAAAACTGGTCCATCCCTGCCCTCTGCAATGGCACAGGGAGAGGAAATACAAGGGAAGGCCCAGAAGCTGAGAAGAAATGGGAGGGATTCTGCCCTGAGCACCATCATGGGCACAACAAACCCAGCCTGGGCACAGGGAGTGAATTTATTACCAACCAAATCACAGCAGCACAAGGAGAAGGGAAAGAAATCTCTCCAACACCTTCTTCCCATGGAACACAGATCACCAGGATCACAGATGACCAGGGCTCTGCCCAAAGGGGGTCACTGGGGGTCATCTAACACGGATCCTCCCATGGGGGATGGAGCTGGAGCAGCACACGAAGCTCTTCCTGAACTCAGGGCACTCACATGTCTTCCCTTAGTGGCGCCTCCGTTGCTGTTGGGACGAGGCTGAGCTCTGTCAGAAGCCCTTCCTGCATCCCCCAAACCTGTAGGGCCTCTCCCCGGTGTGGATCTTGTGGTCCTTGATGCGGTGGGAGATCTTCCTGAAGCTCTTCCCACATCCCAAGCCCCAGCAGGGATGTTCCTTGCTTTGGATCTCCTGGTGCCGGATCAGGTGGGAGCTCTGGCTGGAGCTCATTCCACATTCCAAGCACTTGTAGGTGTCTCAGCTTGAGAGACGATTTAAAAGAGGACACTCTGGGGTGAGTGTTGTCCCCTCTACAGGGTTCCAATAATCTCTTTCCACCAACAGGAAATGAAGGTTAACAGAGGAAACTGAAAAAACCTCCAACAGTTTATTAACAAACAGAATAACAAAAAGGCAAGAATAATTCAAATAAAAGTAAATAACTGCTAGGTATTAAATTGCCAGGCCTTACCTGCCACATACTCTGGGACAAAAGGCCCAAAATGCCAGAGAAATCCCCGCTCGTGACACGGGCTACAGGCGGCACCGGCTTCTCCCGCAGGGAAAAGCCAACCAGGGGCTGTCCCACGGCGATGCGAGCCCGGGGCTCGCCCGGCCTTGAGCTCCTCCCCAGCCGCGCTCCGCGGGCGCGGTCCCGGCGGTTGAAGCTGCGGCGCCGCAGCCTCGGGCTGTTTTCTCTCCCGGCCCGGCCCGGCCCGGCTCGCAGCGGCTTCGGGCGGCAGCGGCGCCGCTCCGCTCCCGCCCGGGCGGGGCCCCGGGCTCAGGCACAGCCGCTGCTCAGCGCGCCCCGGGCTCTCCGAGGCTCGCGCTGCAGCCTCTCCCGACCGAGGAAAGGGAAAATCCTTTGTCTGGCCCAAAAAAGCTTTTCAGCCACACAGAAAACCACGGGGCGCAGAGAGAGCCGCGGAAAAGCCGCGCAGCGAGGCTTCGAAACGCCCGCGCAGCGAACAAGGAGCCGCTCCCGCCCCGGCCGCACACGGCCCGTCCCGGCTGCCGGGGGTTAAAGACACAATAACCATTCTTTGGGCACAAAGCAGGGGAGCACGGAATGTGCCGTCACAGCAACTCACTGCGAGACAACTGCATACACAATAATCACAGGTCTCCATCTATCTATAAAAGCACGTACTGAACTCTGGATACAGCAGTTTGGACCCGGACAGGAGCGGAGAGGCTGAACGGACACCAGGGGACATGGGGAATGTACGGACAGAGCAAACCCTCCAAGGCCTTTAACCTGATTCCCGGCTTTTCCGTGTTTCAAGGGCTTTGACTGCTGGATTTGAAAGAACTGGGATCTCACCGTGAAAAGCAGAGCAGTCAGAACCAGACACTGCTGTTGGAGTCCAAGTCTGCACTTGTCACATCTCAGGTTTGAAAATACAGTGAATAAAAAACTCCATTACCCACAACCTTTCCCAGCCTATCCCTCCGGATATACAACAAAAAGTGATTCATCTCATTTTAAAGGGAGAAAACATTGTAAAATGAATGTAAAAATATTCCCTCATAGAAACTTACATTGAGAATATACAGAATAATGAAGTGTATCTAGCAACACGTGCTGTCATTTCTCAGGTGTCTCAGGCTCAGAGTCAGCTCAGAGCCGGGCTCTGTCCCCCAGGTGCCCGAGCCCCGGGCCAGCTCCGAGCAGCCTCTCCCGGCTCTCCAGCCCGGCTCTCCCCGGCCGTGCCCCGGGCAGCCCCTCGGTGTTTCCGTGGTGCCGCTGCCCCGCTCTGCTCCCCGTGCCCTGCCAATGGCCGAGGCTGCGCTCGGTGCCCGCGGGTGTCCCTGGGCGGGGCAGGGCCGAGCCCCGGTGCCCGGCAGAGCCCCGAGGGTCCCCCCTGCGCCCCGGCCTCCCCGGGACACGGAGCCACCGCCCGCAGGGCCCCGGAGCGGCCGGCCGGGCCATTCCCGCTGCCCCGGCAGCCCGGGCTGCGGCCCCGGGGCTCGGCAGGGCGGCGCTGCGGCTGTCGCTGGCACCGCAGCCAGAGCCTGCCCGGCCTCCGGGCACCGCAGGGACTGCAAGGCCCCAAGGCCGGGGCTGCTCCCGGCCCCTTCCAGGCTGTCCCTCGGCTGCTGGGTGCCGGCTGTGGCCCTTGTGACACCCTCGCTGATGTGGGACATTGTGGGGCAGTCAGGGACGAGAGTTGTAGGAGTGTCTAGGGTAGGATGGTCGGGACAGACGGAGACGAGAGATCTCTGCAGGCAGGTCGTGGAACTTGGGATTTACTGAAAGGGCCTGGGTGCAGGGCCCTGCTTGGAGCTGCCAGGCACAGCTCGGAGCAGGCCCGAGAGAAGAGAGGGGTAGAGAGGATGAGAGGGTGAGAGAGTGAGAGAGGCAAGAGAGTAAAAGGGGTAAGAGACCAAGGTTCCTGTTACAATACAAGAAATCTTCTTCTGTGTTGAATATTCTAATTCTCACTAACCAATCTAGTACAAGATACAAATCCTATAGCATTTACATACAGCCTATAAGAATCATTACATTACCGCACTGTGTTACATTTTAAACCCTAAAAACTCCTCTTTGGACCCTTCTGCCAAGCTGGTAGGGTCTGCTCTGACCCTTGGAGCTGTCTGCAAGCACAGGGAATTGTTCCAGCAAAAGGGGATTTCCTTCAGTCAGCCACACCATTGTTTTCCAGTTGCTCAGTAACTAAGGGATCTCAAAGCTTGCTTTCATTTCAATCTCGCTTCTAGTTTCTATATTCTCAAAATCTTTTGCCAGACAATCATATTTATAAAGGCTTTCCTGTTTCATCTTCCCCAACAATAGTGTTTGAGATTGCTTCAAAATCAGTGGCAAAGCCATGAGTAAAAGTCAGATTTCATGTTTAGTAGCAAAGCACAATCAATTCATTGGCAAGATTCACTCTACTGCCTACAGGACAGCTAAGGCACAAGGGAAAACAAGCAACAACAAAACCAAACAAAATCCAGTCAATCAAAACAGAAATGCACTGAGAACTCTCTAAGACAGTGTGAGTGGATGTGTGTTGTGTTTAGGTGCATGGGACAAAAGACAGTTTGGACAGGGATTAAAAGGAACGAGGCCTAAAAGTTAACAACACTGAGCAGCACTTCAAATTCTACCTTAATTTATAACCTAACTTACACCATAGGGCTAGCAATTCAACAGAGCAATAACACTCAGCACTTAACCTAACTTACAGCTATAACTTCCACATTCTATTCAGCAACTTAACAGAAAACAACACTTATAACTTACGTTTAACAACTGAGCAAAGAAACAATACTTAGCAGCATTTAAGTAAGTTCAGAACTATAACTGAATCTTGGTTTCAGGCCTAACTTAGATATCCAAGGTACTTACACATCTAAGAAAGCATTATTTCTGCCAGATTTCCTATGGCACATGTGCAGGAGCACACACACAAACAGAAACAGTCAGTGCAAGCAAGGTGCCTGTGAAAAATTCCCCTCAGAGGTCACTGAAATCCTCCCTTCAGATGCTTTTGCATCTCCTGCTGGGTGAAGGTTGGGGCCTTGAGGAGTGAGTGTATCAGCCAGGACACGTTTCAGTGATCCTGCAGGCAGAGCAAACCTGAGGGCATGATCCAGCATGATCCCGAGGGTTTGCTGGCTCTGAGAGGCCCCCTCAGAGGGAGACTGAGGGTCACAGCCCACAGTGGCCCAGGAGAGCTCACAGGGTCTCCTTTTGGACTGCTATTGATAGGGCCACAAGAGAGTGGGCTTCAGTCACAAGGGTGTTTCATCCCAGCCACAGTTTGGCTTGGCACTTTCTCTAAAACTGTGAGAAAGGAATGCTGTGCCATTCAGGCATGAGGAATATTTTCCAAGGCTGGCCATAAGGAAAACAGGAGCCTTTTAGCAGTTCCTGGGAGCAGACAGTATTTCTGATAAGTCTGGAAAGAGCAAAACCCAGGTGCTGTTTCCAAGGACAAGAGCTAACAAGCATTTCTCAGATCACACTGCAGCCTGGAAAGGAGGAGGGGGCAATGCACCACCACACTGGGATCTCAGGGGTGCCCATGGCCTGGGTGATGCTGGCCTGATGTCACCCACCCACCAAAGCCACTCTGTCCCTGCCCCCGCAGCTGCACAGGGCAGAGGGAATTTAACCAAGAGTTCCTGGGTTGGGATAAGACGGGGAGAGATCCCTCATCAAACACAAAAATGAGCATCACAGACCCAGCCTGGGCACACGGAGGGAATTTATTACCAACCAAATCACAACAGTACAAGGAGAAGGGAAAGAAATTTCTCCAACACCTTCCCTCCACGCAACGGGGATCACCCGGAACAGGGGTCACTGGGGATCATCCAGTGTGGATCCTCCCAGGGGGATGGAGCTGGAGCAGTGCACAAAGCTCTTCCCACACTCAGGGCCTCTCCCTGGTGTGCATGTGCTGGTGCCTCATGAGGTGGAAGTTGCAGTTAAAGCCCTTCCCACATTCCAAGCACCTGTAGGGCTGTTCCTCGGTGTGGGTTGTTTGGTGGTGGATGAGGTTGGATCTGTGCCTGAAGCTGTTCCCACATTCCCCACATTCATAGGGTCGCTCCCCAGTGTGGATCCTCTGGTGCTTAATGAGGTTGGAGCTCCGGCTCAAGCCCTTTCCACATTTCAAGCACTCATATGGCCATTCACGTTTGCCGGTGTGGATCTTTTGGTGGCTGATAAGGTGGGAGCTCTGCATGAAGCTCTTCCCACATTCCTCACATTTACTGGGCCGTTTCTCAGTGTGGATGTTCTGGTGCTGGATCAGGTCGGAGCTCGTGCTGAAGCTCTTCCCACACTCCCCACACTTGTAGGGCTTCTCCCCGGTGTGGATGCACCGATGGCTGACCAGGTGGGAGTTGCGGCTGAAGCGCTTCTCGCAGTCGGGGCAGTGGAATGGCCTCTTCCCTGTGTGTGTTGGCTGATGTTGGAGGAGTTTCTTGGTGTTCCAAAACCTCTTCCCACACTCAGGACACTCACAGGGCTTCTGTCCGGTGTGGATGCGCCAGTGGATGTTTGGGCTGGAGCTCCGTCTAAAGCTCTTCCCATACTCCAAGCACTTGTAGGGCCGTTCCCTGGTGTGGCAGCGCAGGTGCCTGATGAGGTGGAAGTTGCAATTAAAATGCTTCCCACATTCTGAGAACTCATAGGGCTTTTCCCCAGTGTGAGTTGTTTGGTGCCGGATGAGTCTGGAGCTCAGGCTGAAGCTTTTCCCACATTCCCTACACTCATAGGGCCTTTCCCCAGTGTGGACCTTGTGGTGCTTGTTGAGGTCAGAGCTCCACCTGAAGCTCTTCCCACATTCCATGCACTCATAGGGCTTTTCCCCAGTGTGGATCACCTGGTGCCAAGTCAGATGGGAGCTCTGTTTGAAGCTCTTCCCACAATCCAAGCAGGTGTAGGGCCGTTCCTCAGTGTGGATCACCTGGTGCCCCGATCAGGTTGGAGCTCTGGCTGAAACCCTTCCCACATTCCCAGCACTTGTGTGGCTTCTCCCCATCATGAGGCTTCTCCACCAGCTCTGAGCTCTGGCTGGATCTCCGGCCGCCTTCCTGGCCCAGGGGGGCTCTTTCCTCCTCACAGCACCCAGGGCTGGGTTTGCAGCCCCTCCTCGTGCGGGATCTCCAGAGCTTTTTCTCCTCCTCCATCCAGCCACAGCTTGGGAATGAAAAATCCTGGTTTGAGAGGAAAAACAAGGGTGAGTGCCTTGGGATGGGGGTTTCTACTGCCCAAGAACATCTCAGGAAGTCACTGGGTGTTTTGTGTTCATACAAGTCTTCAAACTACCAAGATTCAGCCCAAAACCCCTCCCAGGAGTTCCCCCTCTGTGATCTTAACGCTTTGATGTTTCGTGGGTGCCCTTTCCTGGGCTGATGGGGGTCCCGTGGCTCCTGCTGTCCCCCCTCTCCAGGATCTCGTTTAGGGATGATCCGGCGATCCCACAGCCCCCCGCCCGTGCTCTGCCGGCAGCGACCACCCGCACCCCTTCCTCCCAAAAATCCCCAGCCGGTCGTGGACCCTCATTATCCACCACGGGGCATTTGCGGTTTAGCCTGGGGCTCCTCCAAGGTCCAAATAGCCGTGACCCCCAGAACACCCGCCAGGAACCCCCGATATATCTGGGGCGAACTTCCCCTCCCAGCTCACCTGCAGCATACGGGGGGGAGATGCTCCAGGGGCCGAGGCTGCTGTGGACGTAGCGGGCGCTGAGACCGAGAATCCTTCCTCTTCCTCTTCCTCTTCCTCTTCCTCTTCCTCTTCCTCTTCCTCTTCCTCTTCCTCTTCCTCTTCCTCTTCCGTTTTCTGCTCCTCCTCTTCCTCTCTCTCTCTTCTTCCTTCCTCTGCTCCCCCGTCTCTTTCTCCACTGCTCGTCCCGCTGCTCCTCATTCTTAGTGCCGCCTCAGCAGGGCTGGGGGCACACGGGACCCCCCCAAAATCCGTGTGGGGACGGAGTGGGGGGCCCCGGCCGGGCCCAAGCCCACGGGGAGGGGCTGCAGCCACCGCCGGCTCAGGAGCTCTGTGGGCAGAGAAAAGGGGGTGACACCGGGCTGGGGGCCCGGGGGGAGCACACACACGCTCCGGGGGATGGGGGGACATGACCCCCCAGGACCCCCCCTCCCTTCTTAGGCACGTGGAAGCCTAGCCCCAGCACCAGGAAGACAAAGCCCAACATGGAGCCCCCCATCCCCGTCAGCATCTTGGGGGTGCTTTCAGTGGCTGCTCGTGGGCAGGATCCCAAAACGGCAGCGGCTGCCCCGAAGGGTCTGGGATGGAATGTGACAGGCTGGGATGGACTGGGACACACTGGGACAGCAGGATATACCAGCGGGACCAGATTTGGGCACCCAGGATCATACTGGGGTATACTGGGACCACATTGAGGGCTACTGGGAAATGCTGAGGGCAACTGGGTGCTTTTGGGATATACTGGGTGTGATTTGGATCGTACTGGAACTGACTGGAACCATAGCAGTGGTGAAAAAAGCACAATTGGAATAATGCAGGAGGCAGCTGGGATCCCATTGGAAGCAGCTGGCCCATGCTGGAGTCATACTGGGATCATACTGGGACTGACAGGGTCATACTTGGAGTGACTGGCATAGTACTGGGAGTGACTGGAACCATAGTAGTGGTGAAAAAGCACAATTGGAAAAATGCAGGAGGCAATTGGGATCACACTGGGAGCAACCGTCCCATGCTGGAGTAATAGCAGGATTGACAGTGTCATACTGTCAGTGACTGAAATAACACTGGGAGTATCTGGGTGTGACTGGGATCATACTGGGGTGACTGGACTCACACTGGGGTCATGCTAGGAGCAACTGGGGCCATCATGTGAGCAAATGACATTCTAGGAGCGACTGGGCTCATACTGGAAGTGACTGGGGCCATACTGGACTCCTACTGGGAGGGACTGAGATTGGAAGGAACCATACAGGGCCTGACTGGGAGAAACTGGGACCGTGTTGGGGGCAACTGGGATCTTATTGGGAGTGACTGGGAACATAAAAGCTTGAATGGAGTTTCTATCCCGTGACATTCCTGGGGAGCAGTGGCAGCTCCACGGCCCCAGCCTGGGGGTCAGAGCAGGGGGAGCCGCTGGGACAGCTGAGGGCTGGTGGCTCCTCCCCGACTTCATTTTCTCTCCCCAGTTCAAATCATCCCCTCCTATTCAAATCCCCTCCATTTACATTTTCTTCCCATAATAAAAGTGTCCTCACTCCAATTAAACTTTTCTGCCTAATTAGGCTCTGCACCCCCTCCTCACCCCCGGCTCCCCCTGGCAGGACCTGGCTGGGACCTTCTGGAAACAGGAGTGGAAAGAGTTTAAAAATTCATCATTATTTTCTTGGTTTCTGGGGGATTTTCCTGTGGCTTTCCTGCAGAAAGGCTCAGGGATCCCCTCAAGCTCCACCCCCTTTCCAGTCCCTTTTCCAGCTCTTTTCCTCAGCTGACCCAAACCTGCAGATTTTGGGGGGTGGGAGGGGTCGCTCTGCTCGGCAGTCTCGGAGGTGCCCCCAGGGAGGCCCCGAGGCCCCAGCGCAGCTCCCTCTGGCCCCTTGGAGCATTTGGAATCTCCAGCTCTCAGCCAGCGCTCTCCGTGGGATCCAATCCCCCCTGCAGGGTTTTCCCCCAGACCGGCTTTATTTCCGGAGGGTTTTGTGGTTTCCCTTCGAGCCAGGCCCTGGTGGAGGAGGGCCACGGGTGAGGGGGTAAATAGAGAATAAACATGGGATTGTAGAAAAAGAAAAAAAAAGTTAAACATATCTGAAATAAAATAAAATAAAATAAAATAAAATAAAATAAAATAAAATAAAATAAAATAAGATAGATAAGATAAGATAAGATAAGATAAGATAAGATAAGATAAGATAAGATAAAATAAAATAAAATAAAATAAAATAAAATAAAATAAAATAAAATAAAATAATAAAACAAAACTCTGAAAAATAAAAAGCAACGGCAGAGCTTTTTCTGCTGGGACTTTGGGTTTTTGTCCCCGTTTCAAGCTGGTTCTGAGCCAGAAACCAATGGCTGGGAGAGACTTGGCTGCTGAAAGGCCTTGTATTGCCAAAACTAAAGTGTCGAGTATCAAGTAACAGCTTGAGATTACGAAGTCTCAGCATCCACGTTGGATTCCCTCGTTTCAAGATGCCAGCTCAGGTCCGCACGGGGCCGGTCCCTGCTCGGCCCAGCGGGGTCCCCCCGACCCCTGCGGACCCTGCTGGGCTCGGCCCTGGGGTTCGTGCGGGGCAGGGACGGCTCAAGGAAGGCTCGATCCGTCCGGAGAAAGAAGAGGAAGAAGAGGAAGAAGAAGAAGAAGGGGCTGGGGCCGCCTGCGGTGTCCGATCTTCGTGGAGCAGCGGCGGGCGAGGCCCTTTGATGGCGATTTCCTCTTACAGCCCCGCTCTGAGGTGGGGGCCGGGGGTCCTGTGATTGACGCCTTGGGGCTGATTCCAGTGAAAGGACTCGGAAGGACTGGTTTGTACAAAACCAGAAATGTTTATAAAGGCACGAGCCTCGCCGAGCTTTGCAGCCCAGGAAATCCCGTTTGGGGGAGTTTTGCTCTCTGTTCATGGTTTGAGCAGAGACCAGAGCCAGGAAACGTCACCGCCCATTTGTGCAGGTGGTTGTTGTGCAGCGACAGCGGCTTCCAATCCGCCCCCGCTGGCTCCCGCATCCCCCACCTGAGCATCTCTCCCGGCCCCCAGGTCAGAGTTTGGCGGCTTCTCTCTGACAGATCCGCCGCGAAGCCGAGCGGCAGTCCTGAGGAATGGCTCTGTTGCCACCGCTGGCCCCACAATCGCCAGGTCGCTCCCTGGGATCCACCTGACACCTGGAGGTGCAGGAGGGAGCTGGGGGTCAGGGGTGCCCCCCTTGGCTCCCGGTGCCCGCCGGGGCCGGTCCGGGCGGGATCCGTTCAGCCACGGCCGCGGGCACTGAGCCCGATCCAGAGGCAGCGCAGGGTTTCTGCAGGGCTTCATTCAGGAGTTCCTGGGGGAGAGGAAGAAGTGGTGACACTGATGGGCCATGGATGGTCCCCCCCAAACGGGCTCTGTCATCCATGGCCGACAAGGTCACCGCTTCTCCATTGCCTGTCCCAGGAGCTCCCAAATGTAGCCCTGGAGAAATCCGGGCCCTGCCTCTGGATCAGACTCTGGGAACCCCCTGGCCCGGACGGGCTGGACGTGGCCGAACGGCTCCTGCATGGATCGGCCCGGTGAGCACCGGGGGCAGCGCGGGGGGCCGGGACTGTTCGACAGATCCCGAGCATGACCCGGGCTCCCTCCTGGAGCCGCAGGTCCCAGACGGACCTCAGGGAGAGACCTGGCGATTGTGGGATGATCAGGAGCAGTAGAACCATCCCTCAGGACTGCAGCTTGGAATTGCAGTGGATGGGCTAGAGAGAAGCCACCAAACTCTGACCTGGGGGCCAGGAGAAACGCCCAGGCGGGATGCGGGAGCCAGGCGGGATGCGGGAGCCAGGCGGGATGCGGGAGCCAGCGGTGTTGGATGGGGAGGCCGGAGCTGCCGTCGCTGCACAAATGGGCAGTGATGTTTCCTGGCTCTGCTCTCTGCTGCGTTCAAACCACGTCATGAACAGAGAGCAAAACTCCCCCAAACGGGATTTCCCGGGCTGCAAAGTTCGGCGAGGCTCGTGCCTTTTATAACCATTCCTACACCGCTCCTGCTGAGTCTTTCCATGGAATCTGCCCCAAAGTTTCGATCACGGTGTGGGGCGGCTTCGGCCCCACGGGGAGGCGGCCCCGATCCGGCCCGTGCCCCTCTATAAACCCCATTCCCCCCTTTTCCCGCACTGCCGCTCCCCCTACCTCAAAACAGCCCAGAGGCACCTGCCCCTGCAGCGGGGTCCCTCCTATCTCGAAAAAACAGAACAAAGTTAAAAAACCCTACGTAATTGCCACAAATGGCCCCAAAAAGCGAAGCGGCCCCCGGGAAGATGTTTATGAGGGCTTTAACACACGCATCGCCGGCGGGCATCTGTCACGCTCGGAGGCTGTTGGCGTTTGCACTTCAGGCAGGTAAATGCAATCCAAATCGTCAGCGGTTTCCACCACCTGCTCTTTCTCCTCTTTTTTTCTTGGCGGATTTTACACCACCCCCTTTCACTCCACAGAGCTAAAAAGGAAAATCCCTGGCTGCCCCATGGCCTTCCACAGCTCCAGCCCTGTGCTTTCTCCTCTCCTCTTTACTTTGCACCAGATTCTCCCTCCTCCTCCCCCTGACAGTTCAGAGGGAAGAGATTTCTCCCACTGGCACCACGCTTCTCACTGTGTCCCATTTTTCCCAGCTGCCTGCCTGCGCAGCTGGACCTGCCTTGGGGCTGGTTAATGTTGGAACAAATTATTGTAGAGATTATTGGGATTGACTGGGTGTGGCCGGGTGCCCGGTGCCACCAAAATCGCTCTGTCACTGCCGTCCTGAGGCTGGGCAGGGAACAGAACACAAGGAGAGGCTCCAGGGTCAGGGTAAGGACAGGGAGAGGTCACTCATGGGCACAGCACAACTGACTTGGGGAAATTAATTGAATTTGGGGATAAGGTGGTGGTGTTGTTGTTGTTTGCATGTTTGGGTTTTTCCAGTCAGGCAATTTCTTATCCCATCTTCTCCTTGAAAGATCAAACAGTGAGGTGCAGAGAGGGGAGACAAACAGGGACAAACAAAAGAAAAGGCCACGCACTCTCCCATGCCATGGGAATGGCTCAGCCGGAGAATGGAGAGTTTGGAAGTCTTGGCTGGGGACTGATTTCTCTGTCTGGGGCGAAATGTTTCTCAGGAATGGCAGAAATACCTCGAGATGTATTGACTGTGGTGCACTCCAGAGGGTGGGAGCTGATCCCCAGCACTTTTGGGGATGGCAGAGAGAGCGAGCGGCCACGCGTGGTGCGGAGAGCGGGCGCCCCTTTCCCGGGACGGGGCTTCACTGTCACCTCGCTGTCCCCTCGCTGCCCTCGCTGTCCCCTCACTGTCGCCGTCCCTGCAACTGCTGGGAGTGGTACTGAGGTCCTGCCTAGGTCCCGCGCTGCCCATGGGACCCGCCTGACTCCGCTGCCCCCTGGGGTGGGTCGGTGCGGGGACAGGTCGCTGTCCCGGGGTCCCCAAAGGAGAGGTGCCCCCGTCCCGTCACGATTGTAATTTCACCAAAGCGGAAATCTGGGCTCGATGGGGAGAAAGGGCTGGGAATTATTTCTTTTCCCATACCTGTGCCTGAAAGCCCCACAATTTCAAAGGTATAATATTGTGGAGGGAGGGGGCCATCTTTTCCGTTCCAGGAAGGTTGCTGCCTTCCTTGGCAGACACTTCTCTTTTAAACCAGGACAACTGCCAAGCAAATCACAGCAGAAGGAAAAGTAAAACTAATCCTACCAAAAACACCTTCCTCTCACCTCTGCCTGCTTCCCAGGCTTTGCTTTCTCCCAGATTCCCTCCCTTCTCCCCAGCCAGAGGCGCAGGGGATGGGGTCACAGCCTGGTACTGTCACAGCCTCCCCTCAGGGACAGGAATCCTCGTCCTGCTCCAGCCTGGGGTCCCTCCCACGGGACACATCCCTCGGGAACGGGCTGCTCCAGCGGGATCCCCCCGGGCTCACAGGTGCCGCCAGGAGCCCCTTCCATGGCTCTGCAGGGGCTTCCCAGGGGCTCAGGGGAAGATCTGAGAGAGGCTGAAAAGAGAGAAGATCTGGAGAGGCTTGGGGTCTCTCTCAGTCATCCCCTGCTCCAGGCTGGGCTCTTGTGGGGCTGCAGGTGGGTCCCTGCTCCATCCCGGCTTCAGCCACAGCTCCCAGCGCCTCCAGCTCCAGGTGACCCCAAGCTCCCCGTGGTCCAGGGCAGCAGCAGTTCCTCGGCCTCCTGCCTGGGCCATTCTGGGGTGTGTAAATCTCAGCATTTCCTGGGAGAGCAGCACACTGCAAGGCCTGGGGCAATTTATCCCGTGTACCCAATCTGCACCTCACCCAGCTGATTCTCCCATCACTCCTCATCTTTGAGCGTGGCCTGGTGAGAATGGAGGGGAGGAACAGTCCTGGGCAGTCCCACACCTTCTCCCTCGGGGCTGCCCCAGGGCTCAGCCCCTCATTGCTTTGATTTCCCCCAAAAGGGAAAACCACCCCAGACCCCTTCAGCTGAGCAGAGGATGGGACAGGGTTTAGCAGAACACTTCCAATATTGTTTTTCCTGAGTCTGGAAAGAACCAGCCAAACTGAACTGATGTGGGACCTCCCAGCAGCGCCTCTCTGCCGTCCCAGCTGCAGCCCTCAGCTCCAGGCTCAAGGGCTGACTGGGAGCTCTGGGAAGGGGCCCCGGCTCGGGCTGCAGCCCCCGGGGCAGCCCCACGGCAGCTCCGAGGCTCCTCCAGCTGGGATGGAATGTGGCAGGGGGAGCAGGGGAAGGGACGGGGCTGCCGGCGCCAGGGGAACGCGAGGGACACCAGGGGCACTTCACAAGCATTCAATGCAAAAGATAAAATCATAAGGAAGGCAAAAGGAACGGCAACAGCGTCACCGTAGCACAGGGCCACAGGAGGACGTGTCCCACTGGAGTGCACTGACGCTGGCCGGATGCTGGGCACCCCCCAAAGCCGCTCTCTCACTGCCCTCCACAGCCAGACAGAGGAGACAAAATTTAACCTGGGGTTCAGGAGTTGAGATAAGGACCGGGAGAGATCCCTCATGAAACACCATCATGGGCAAAACAGGCTCAAAACTGGAGATATTAATTGAATTTATTGCTAACAAACTGGGGACTAGTAGAAGTAGTAGACTAGTAGAAGTAGAAAAAAAACCCTCCAAAACATCTTCCCCCATCCCTCCCTCCTTCCAGCTCTACCTCCTCCTACTCTGACAGTCCAGGGAGACAGGGAATGGGGGCGTGCTCAGTTCATGCCCGGGGCTTCTCCCTCTGCTCAGGGACAGAAATCATTTCCCAGTTCAGTACTGGAGTCCCTCCCATAGGAAAGTTCCCGAGGAACTTCTCCAAGCTGAGTCCCTCCCACGGGGCACAGCCCCCTCCAAGTGCTGCAGCGTGGGTCACTGTGCCCCAGGGTCAGTCCTGCCAGGACCATCCAAACGGATGTTTCTGCCTCTGCATTCCTCCAGGTGCCCATGAGGAGACAGGAAAATGTGGAGCATCTCCAGCCAGGACCATGGATCACCAGGGCTCTGCCCAACAGGGGTCACCGGAGATCATCCAACGTGGATCCTCCCATGGGGGATGGAGCTGGAGCAGCCCTCGAAGCTCTTCCCACACTTGGGGCACTCGAAGGGCTTCCCTCAGTGATGCCTCCGTTGGTGTTCTGTCAAGTAAGAGCTCTTGGTGAAGCTCTTCCCACACTCCCCACACTCGTAGGGCCTCTCCCCGGTGTGGATGCGCTGGTGGGTGTTGAGGGAGGAGTTGCGTTTGAAGCCCTTCCCGCAGTCCGGGCAGCAGAAGGGCTTCCCCTCGGTGTGTATTGGCTGATGATGGAGGAGATGGGCACGGAGCCGAAACCTCTTCCCACACCCAGGACACTCGTAGGGCCTCTCCCCGGTGTGGATGCTCTGGTGGCGGCTGAGGTAGGACAGGAGCTTGAACCTCTTCCCACAGTCCTCACACTGGTAGGGCCGTTCCTCAGAGTGCAGGCGCTGGTGGTTGAGGAGGTTGGAGTAGTCACTGAAGCTCTTCCGACATTTTCTACATGTGTAGGGCCGTTCCCCTGTGTGAATTATCCGGTGGCGAATCAGACAAAAGCTATCGCTGAAGCTCTTCTCGCATTCCAAGCATTTATAGGGCCGTTCCCCAGTATGGATCTTCTGGTGGCTGCGCAGGCTGGACTTGTAGCTGAAGCTCTTCTTACATTCCAAACACTCATAAAGTCGTTCCCCAGTGTGAGTTCTCTGGTGGTGACTCAGGGCAAACCTCCCACTGAATCTTTTCCCACACTCCAAGCACTCATGGGGCCTTTCCCCACTATGGATCCTCTGGTGCTTGGTCAGACTGGAGCTCCAGCTGAAGCTCTGCCCACACTCCAAGCACTCATAGGGCTTTTCCCCACTGTGGATCACCTGGTGCTGCCTCAGGCTGGAGCTACCCCTGAAGCTCTTCCCACATTCCCCACACTTGTAGGGCCATCCCCCCGTATGGATCACCTGGTGTTTCTTCAGGCAGGAGTTGTAGCTGTAGCTCTTCCCACATTCCAAGCACTTGTGTGGCTTCTCCCCATCATGAGGCTTCTCCACCATCTCTGAGCTCTGGCTGCATCTCCGGCCGCCTTCCTGGCCCAGGGGGGCTCTTTCCTCCTCACAGCACCCGGGACTGGGTTTGCAGCCCCTCCTTGTGCGGGATCTCCAGGGCTTTTCCTCCTCCTCCATCTGGCCACAGCTTGGGAATAAAAAAATCCTGGTTTGAGAGGAAAAACAAGGGTGAGTGCCTTGGGATGGGGGTTTCTACTGCCCAAGAACATCTCAGGAAGTCACTGGGTGTTTTGTGTTCATATAAGTCTTCAAACTACCAAGATTCAGCCCAAAAACCCCTTCCAGGATTTCTCCCTCTGTAATCTTCACGCTTTGAAGTTTCGTGGGTGCCCTTTCCTGGGCTGATGGGGGTCCCGTGGCTCCTGCTGTCCCCCCTCTCCAGGATCTCGTTTAGGGATGATCCGGCGATCCCACAGCCCCTGCCCGCGCTCTGCCGGCAGCGACCACCCGCGCCCCTTCCTCCCAAAATCCCCCAGCCGGTCGTGGACCCTCATTATCCACCACGGGGCATTTGCGGTTTACTTTTGGAGTCCTCCTCTAAATATCCGCCCCCCAGAACACCCGCCAGGAACTCCCCGATATATCTGGGGCGAACTCCCCCTCCCAGCTCACCCGCGAGATGAAGAGGGGGAGGGAGAGGAGGCGCTGCCGGGGCTGCAGGGCCGCACACTCAGCGGGGACCACGCCGCGAACGTTCTTCTTTCTCCTCGGCTTCCTCCCCCTCTTCCTGCTCTTCCTCTTCCTCTCTCCCCCCTCTTCCCCCCGCTCCTCCTCCGTCTTTCCTCCCACTCGTCCTCCCGTTGCTAATCCCGCCTCCTTCTCCTCTTCCTCTAATCCCAGCCCTACTCAAACTCCTTTGTCTTCCCACCTCCTTCTCCTCCATCTCTTCTCGTGCTCCCCCCGGGCCCAGCGCCCGCGCTTTGTCCTCATGTCGGCTTCTCCCTGCCCAAGAAGGTCAGGGCGAGTCCCGCGGGTCGTGTCCCCTCATCTCCCGGAGTGTGTGCACTCCCGCCGGGGCCCCCAGCCCGGTGTCACCCCCTTTTCTCTGCCCACAGAGCTCCTGAGCCGGCGGCGGCCGCAGCCCCTCCCCGTGGGCTCGGGCCCGGCCGGGACCCCCGCTCCGTCCCCGCTCCGCTGATTTTGGGGGGGTCCCGTGTCCCCCCCAGCCCCACTGGCGCTCTGCCCCCGCCCAGTGCCTGCTCCCAGTGCTCCCAATAAAGCTTCCCAGTTAAACCCGGTCCAGTTTATGGGGGCACTGGGGAGGGACTTGGGGGGACCCCGCGGGGGGCTCGAGATTGGGGGTGGCAGAACCGACCCCGAGATGGATCGGGAATGGGGATCCCCGTGTGTCCCCCCGTGCGTCCCCGCTCGGGGGGGCCTTGATATGAACCCCAGCGGGGCACCCAGCGAACCCCAAAAGGCGCCAGGACCCTCCTAAGTCGCCCCACAGGCCCCAAGGACCCCCAAACGCCGCAGAAAAATTCTACCGAAAAAGAAATCTGCGGAAAGCAGCCAGTCAGAGAAGGCGGTGAGCATTTTTTATTAAAACAGCGCTGGGCGCTGATGATTCCCCAGTTGCCAGGCCGGCCCCAGAGCCCAGTGCTGCCCCAGCCCGACCTGCCCCGGCTCCTCCCGCGGGAAGCAACGGCGTTGGGATAAGGAGGGGCCAAGGGTACGCGTCGGGCTCGGGGGGGGAGAAGGGGAAGGGATGGAGGAGGAGGAGAAGGAGTGCCGAGGAAGGAGCAGGAGAAGGACCAGAGAGAAGAGAAGGAGGCGGGATTAGGAAGGAGGGGAAGCGGGAGGAGACGGCGGAGGAGGACTCCCCATCCCAAGGTGCTAACCCCTTGTTTTTCCTCTCAAACCAGGGTTTGTCATTCCCAACCTGTGGCCGGATGGAGGAGGAGGAAAAGCCCTGGAGATACCGCACAAGGAGGGGCTGCAAACCCAGCCCCGGGTGCTGTGAGGAGGAAAGAGCCCCCCTGAGTCAGGAAGGCGGCCGGAGATGCAGCCAGAGCTCAGAGCTGGTGGAGAAGCCTCATGGAAGGGAGAAGCCTCATGGCAGGGAGAAGCCACACACCTGCTTGTGTGACTAATGAAATCCTGGAGATGAGAGCTTTTTCAGAGTAGTAATTGGTAGTTAATGTTAATGAAATTGAAGTGTTGGTCTGTTGTTAACCATTGAATGTTAGAGTTCTAGGACTTGCCTTCAGTTGCCGTTGCTAAACGTTACTATTTTGCCCTGTATTTGTATCTCTCCTCATCATAGTCTGTATTTGTACCCCACGTTAGTCTGTTGTTAAACACTGAATGTTAGTATTCTAAGACTTGCCTTTAGTTGCCGCTGTTAGATGTTACTATTTTACCCTGTACTTGTATCTCTCTCCTTCATACTCTGTATTTGTTCCCCTTTCCGTCTCACCCTGGATTTGTATCCATTCCCGTCGGGAACCACTTCCCTGCTCCCCTGCTTCCAGGAGGCGTTGCACACGGACAGAATTCAAATGAGAGGCTGTGGGAACTATGTGAACCCTCTCAAAACAAACCAACACATAAACTTTGACTGTAACCCACCAGAACCACACTAAGTCACCCACCCTTGACCAGAGACGGATCCCGTCCTGCCACAATAACTTTCATAGTACCCAGCTTGGAGGATAACCCTGGGCTAGGAGCCAATATTGTCCTCCTAAGGACTCTCCTGAGGATAGAAGCCCCAGCTCTGCCCAGAGACAAAGCTGCACTCCTCCTGCTCCTCCTCAGCGTCGTCCAGTGGGAACAGTGGTGCTGTGTGCGACCCTTTGGGTTCCCCACCCAGAACTGTCTTTAATAAAGGCCTTTTAAAGGAGCTGCTCTCCTGCCCCTATTTATAATGCTTGGAATGTGGGAACAGCTTCAGACAGAGCTCCAGACCACATCCACCACCAAACAACCCACACCAGAGAACGGCCCTACAGGTGCTTGGAATGTGGGAAGGGCTTTAACCGCAACTTCCACCTCATGAGGCACCAGAACATCCACACCAGGGAGAGGCCCTGCGTGTGGGAAGAGCTTTTCCAGGAGCTCTCACTTGACCTGACATCAACGGAGGCACCACTGAGGGAAGCCCTGCGAGTGCCCCGAGTATGGGAAGAGCTTCGTGCGCTGCTCCAGCTCCATCTCCCATGGGAGGATCCACACTGGATGATCCCCAGTGACCCCCGTTGGGCAGAGCTCTGGTTATTCACAGTCCTCATGATCCTGTTGTGTGGAGGGAAGGTGTTGGAGAAATATCTTTCCCTTCTCCTTGTGCTGCTGTGATTTGGTTGGTAATAAATTCTCTCCCTGTGCCCAGGCTGGGTCTGTGATGCTCATTTTGGGGTTTGATGAGGGATCTCTCCCCGTCTTATCCCAACCCAGGAACTCTTGGTTAAATTCCCTCTGCCCTGTGCAGCTGCGGGGGCAGGGACAGAGTGGCTTTGGTGAGTGGGTGACATCAGGCCAGCATCACCCAGGCCATGGGCACCCCTGAGATCCCAGTGTGGTGGTGCATTGCCCCCTCCTCCTTTCCAGGCTGCAGTGTGATCTGAGAAATGCTTGTTAGCTCTTGTCCTTGGAAACAGCACCTGGGTTTTGCTCTTTCCAGACCTATCAGAAATACTGTCTGCTCCCAGGAACTGCTAAAAGGCTCCTGTTTTCCTTATGGCCAGCCTTGGAAAATGTTCCTCTTGCCTGAATGGCACAACATTCCTTTCTCACACTTTCAGAGGAAGTGCCAAGCCAAACTGTGGCTGGGATGAAACACCCTTGTGACTGAAGCCCACTCTCTTGTGGCCCTATCAATAGCAGTCCAAAAGGAGACCCTGTGAGCTCTCCTGGGCCACTGTGGGCTGTGACCCTTCAGTCTCCCTCTGAGGGGGCCTCTCAGAGCCAGCAAACCCTCGGGATCATGCTGGATCATGCCCTCGGGTTTGCTCTGCCTGCAGGATCACTGAAACCTGTCCTGGCTGATACCCTCACTCCTCAAGGCCCCAACCTTCACCCAGCAGGAGATGCAAAAGCATCTGAAGGGAGGATATCAGTGACCCCTGAGGGGAATTTTTCACAGGTACCTTGCTTGCACTGACTGTTTCTGTTTGTGTGTGTGCTCCTACACATGTGCCATAGGAAATCTGGCAGAAATAATGCTTTCTTAGATGTGTAAGTACCTTGGATATCTAAGTTAGGCCTGAAACCAAGATTCAGTTATAGTTCTGAACTTACTTAAATGCTGCTAAGTATTGTTCCTTTGCTCAGTTGTTAAACGTAAGTTATAAGTGTTGTTTTCTGTTAAGTTGCTGAATAGAATGTGGAAGTTATAGCTGTAAGTTAGGTTAAGTGTGAGTGTTATTGCTCTGTTGAATTGCTAGCCCTATGGTGTAAGTTAGGTTATAAATTAAGGTAGAATTTGAAGTGCTGCTCAGTGTTGTTAACTTTTAGGCCTCGTTCCTTTTAATCCCTGTCCAAACTGTCTTTTGTCCCATGCACCTAAACACAACACACATCCACTCACACTGTCTTAGAGAGTTCTCAGTGCATTTCTGTTTTGATTGACTGGATTTTGTTTGCTTTTGTTGTTGCTTGTTTTCCCTTGTGCCTTAGCTGTCTTGTGGGCAGTAGAGTGAATCTTGCCAATGAATTGATTGTGCTTTGCTACTAAACGTGAAATCTGACTTTGCTCATGGCTTTGCCACTGATTTTGAAGCAATCTCAAACACTATTGTTGGGGAAGATGAAACAGGAAAGCCTTTATAAATATGATTGTCTGGCAAAAGATTTTGAGAATATAGAAACTAGAAGCGAGATTGAAATGAAAGCAAGCTTTGAGATCCCTTAGTTACTGAGCAACTGGAAAACAATGGTGTGGCTGACTGAAGGTAATCCCCTTTTGCTGGAACAATTCCCTGTGCTTGCAGACAGGTCCAAGGGTCAGAGCAGACCCTACCAGCTTGGCAGAAGGGTCCAAAGAGGAGTTTTTAGGGTTTAAAATGTAACACAGTGCGGTAATGTAATGATTCTTATAGGCTGTATGTAAATGCTATAGGATTTGTATCTTGTACTAGATTGGTTAGTGAGAATCAGAATATTCAACACAGAAGAAGATTTCTTGTATTGTAACGGGAACCTTGGTCTCTTACCCCTTTTACTCTCTTGCCTCTCTCACCCTCTCATCCTCTCTTCCCCTCTCTTCTCTCAGGCCTGCTCCGAGCTGTGCCTGGCAGCTCCAAGCAGGGCCCTGCACCCAGGCCCTTTGCAATAAACCCCAAGTTCCATGCCCTGGCTGCAGAGATCTCTCATCTCTGTCCATCCCGACCATCCTACCCTAGACACTCCTACAACTCTCGTCCCTGACTGCCCCACAATGTCCCACATCAGCGAGGGTGTCACAAGGGCCACAGCCGGCACCCAGCAGCCGAGGGACAGCCTGGAAGGGGCCGGGAGCAGCCCCGGCCTTGTGGCCTTGCAGCCCCTGCGGGGCCCGGAGGCCGGGCAGGCTCTGGCCGCGGTGCCAGCGACAGCCGCAGCGCCGCCCTGCCGAGCCCCGGGGCCGCAGCCCGGGCTGCCGGGGCAGCGGGAATGGCCCGGCCGGCCGCGCCGGGGCCCTACGGGCGGTGGCTCCGTGTCCCGGAGAGGCCGGGGCGCAGGGGGGACCCTCGGGGCTCTGCCGGGCACCGGGGCTCGGCCCTGCCCCGCCCAGGGACACCCGCGGACACCGAGCGCAGCCTCGGCCATTGGCAGGGCACGGGGAGCAGAGCGGGGCAGCGGCACCACGGAAACACCGAGGGGCTGCCCGGGGCACGGCCGGGGAGAGCCGGGCTGGAGAGCCGGGAGAGGCTGCTCGGAGCTGGCCCGGGGCTCGGGCACCTGGGGGACAGAGCCCGGCTCTGAGCTGACTCTGAGCCTGAGACACCTGAGAAATGACAGCACGTGTTGCTAGATACACTTCATTATTCTGTATATTCTCAATGTAAGTTTCTATGAGGGAATATTTTTACATTCATTTTACAATGTTTTCTCCCTTTAAAATGAGATGAATCACTTTTTGTTATATATCCGGAGGGATGGGCTGGGAAAGGTTGTGGATAATGGAGTTTTTTATTCACTGTATTTTCAAACCTGAGATGTGACAAGTCCAGACTTGGACTCCAACAGCAGTGTCTGGTTCTGACTGCTCTGCTTTTCACGGTGAGATCCCAGTTCTTTCAAATCCAGCAGTCAAAGCCCTTGAAACACGGAAAAGCTGGGAATCAGGTTAAAGGCCTTGGAGGGTTTGCTCTGTCCGTACATTCCCCATGTCCCCTGGTGTCCGTTCAGCCTCTCCGCTCCTGTCCGGGTCCAAACTGCTGTATCCAGAGTTCAGTACGTGCTTTTATAGATAGATGGAGACCTGTGATTATTGTGTATGCAGTTGTCTCGCAGTGAGTTGCTGTGACGGCACATTCCGTGCTCCTCTGCTTTGTGCCCAAAGAATGGTTATTGTGTCTTTAACCCCCGGCAGCCGGGACGGGCCGTGTGCGGCCGGGGCGGGAGCGGCTCCTTGTTCGCTGCGCGGGCGTTTCGAAGCCTCGCTGCGCGGCTTTTCCGCGGCTCTCTCTGCGCCCCGTGGTTTTCTGTGCGGCTGAAAAGCTTTTTTGGGCCAGGCAAACAAAGGATTTTCCCTTTCCTCGGTCGGGAGAGGCTGCAGCGCGAGCCTCGGAGTGCCCGGGGCGCGCTGAGCAGCGGCTGTGCCGGAGCCGGGGCCCCGCGCGGGCGGGAGCGGAGCGGCGCCGCTGCCGCCCGAAGCCGCTGCGAGCCGGGCCGGGCCGGGCCGGGAGAGAAAACAGCCCGAGGCTGCGGCGCCGCCGCTTCACCCGCCGGGACCGCGCCCGCGGAGCGCGGCTGGGGAGGAGCTCAACGCCGGGCTCGCGCCGGGCTCGCATCGCCTTGGGACAGCCCCTGGTTGGCTTTTCCCTGCGGGAGAAGCCGGTGCCGCCTGTAGCCCGTGTCGCGAGCGGGGATTTCTCTGGCATTTTGGGTCTTTTGTCCCAGAGTGTGTGGGGGGACTAAGGGCTGACAACTCAATGTCTATTAATGTTTTTTAATGGTTTTTTGTTCGTGCCTTTTTGTTATTCTGTTTGTTAATAAACTGTTGGAGGTTTTTTCAGTTTCATCTATTAACATTCATTTCCTGTTGGTGGAAAGGGATTATTGGAACCCTGCAGAGGGGACAACACTCACCCCAGAGTGTCCTCTTTTAAATCATGTCTCAAGCTGAGACACCTACAAGTGCTTGGAATGTGGAATGAACTCCAGCCAAAGCTCCCACCTGATCCGGCACCAGGAGATCCAAAGCAAGGATCCTCCCTGCTGGGGCTTGGGATGTGGGAAGAGCTTCATATGCCAGTCTGACTTGTTTACCCATGATAGGATCCACCTCAGGGAATGGCCCTACAAGTTCTTGGAATTCGGGCAGAGCTTCCAGTAAGAACTCCCACCTCATCAAGGTCAACCAGATCCATACGGGGCAATGGCGCTGTGAGTGTGGGGAGTGTGGGAACGGCTTCAGGCCGAGCTCCAAGCTCGTCACCCGCCAGTGCATCCACACCAGGGAGAGTCCCTGCGAGTGCCCCAAGTGCGGGAGGAGCTTCTCACAGAGCTCTCACATGACCCAACACCAACGGAGGCGCCACTGAGGGAAGCCCTACGAGTGTGGGAAGAGCTTCATGCGCTGCTCCAGCTCCATCCGCCATGGGAGGATCCGCACTGGATGATCCCCAGTGACCCCCACTGGGCAGAGCCCTGATGATCCCTGATCCGTGTGATCCCTACTGAGTGCAGGGAAGGTGTTGGAGAGATTTCTTTCTCCTTGCTGCTGTGATTTGGTTGGCAATAAATTCACTCCCTGTGTCCAGGCTGGGTCTGTTTTGCCTGTGCCGGTGCTCAGAATGGGACTGCCCCGTTCCTTTTCTGAGCTCCTGGGGTTCTCCTTTGTGTTTCCTCTCCCTGTGCAGCTGCAGAGGGCAGGCACAAAGCAGTTTTTGTGGCTTCCAGCTTCCAGGCAGGGTCAGCTGAGCGCTGGATGATCAAAGGGGTTTGTGGATGTTCCCTGTTTGCGGGCGTCCCCGCTGGAGGAGGGTGTCCCCCCTTGCTGCAGCCCCAGCCCTCAGGCAGAGCTCAACCAGGCAGAGAACACCCTCAGATGTGGCCTCATTTTTGAGCACACCTGAGCCCCTCGAAATCTCCATCCCCATTTTGGGTTAACCTGAGCTCCTGGATATCTCAGACCCCATTTTTGGAGCTGTTTTGGGCATGCAGGTTTTGTTAGCAGGGAGGGTTCAGGGCTGGGTTTTGAGAGAAGCTGCTGGAAGCTTCCTTCATGTCCCACAGAGTCAATCCCTGGTGCCTGCAACGATGGAGATGCTGCATGCAGAGATTCATGGAGACGCAATGATTCACCTGCAGCCACTGGAGAAGCCATGCTGGAACATGGGGGTGCCTGACAGGAGGCTGTGTCTACGGTTGAAAGGTGTAGCTGCTGGTATAAGGAAGGGTAAGACCAACTGTTGCCACATTTCTCTTCACAGAGAAAAGCAAGGCAACAATCCTTCCCAAGAATATTTCTGGGTTTCACATTTTCTGAACATCAGAGAGAAAAAAACCATAATTCTCATTTGCTGTGCCTGTGTTGTGCAAAAGTAGAATGTAACATGGAGATTGTTTATCCAAAGTGATGGTGTTTTGTTTCCTAGACCTATCAGGGCCGAGTGTGTGTGTGAGTTGGGACTGTCAGCCGACAGTCACGGGATGAGTGCAGTGAAGTGCAGTTGTGTGCAGAGTGACTGCTTGGCAGATTCAGTTTAGATATAATGTATATTGTATAGAATAATATAGTATAATAAAGTAATTAATTAGCTTTCTGATATCCATGGAGTCAGATGCATCATTCCTCTCCTTTGTGGGGACGCCTTTGATTCGATAAGTGGTGACCGCAGACGTGTGCTGTAGCCTGGACTGCAGAACCAAGGCCCTGAATTTGGGCGGATTTGGCGGCCAGACCGAGCACAGAAGAATCTGCCGAATCCTCCCAGAAGCGTGTCCGGATCCTTCGCGGGACAGACGGGAGAAGCCGCGGACAGTCTTTAGGACCCAGCGGACCCCAGCCGCTGAAACCGGACACTGCCGCCAGCTTTCCCCAGAGAGGTATTAACCCTTTCCTGCGTCTCCCTAGGTGGAGGCTCGGTCTTTTCCGGCCGAGTTTGGCCCCCTAGCCTTAAAGGCCAGGGGTGGGGAAGCCCTTCTGGCAGGCACTGCCCGATTGGGGGGACTTTGACTTTGGGAAGAAATGTCTGTAGACATCAGCACTCGATTTGCGGGGAGAGAGAGTCACTTTTAGGATATGGAGAACCTGGTTTGTGACCACGGAGTTCTCGTGCCCTCAGAGAAACTTTACGAGTTTGGTCCCTCCTGTTGCCAAGACACTCGCAGCACGGTGGGGCCGGGTCGTGAGAACAAAGACCCACACCATGGGCCGGGTCTGGCCGCTCGGCCCGTCCCCCCAGCTTTGACCCCTTCAACCGGGCCGGGGCCGCCACCCCATGGGACGGGTCTGGTTTCCTTGGCCCGCCTAACAAGGCGGGGCTCAGGGACACAGGAACAGAAATAGGAACAGGGGAAGGAGCCAGTGGGGTCTAACAGCTTTTGGAGTGAAGCTTCTTGTGTCTCCTAAAAACCAGGGAATGCTCCCCCAGGGTGTCCACAGCGGCAGGTGGAGGTGACCCCACACCAGGGGAGGTTTCCAGCAGCACCAGGAGATGGTGGGTCCAGTCACCATTGGGGACCACATTAGGGGTCAGCATGTGCCCCAAGAGCTCCTGCTGGCCCTGGAAACACCTCAGCTGCACCTGTGCAAGGTGAAAATCCATCACAGAGCAGAGTAGGCAGCTGGGGCTGGCCTGGGAGCTCCAGGGCACCAGTGAGGTTGACACGCTGGGAGGCACTGGAAGAGAGCAGGGAGACACGGGGGTGGAAGGGGAGAAAGAGGGTGCAGGGCTGTTGTGGCACTAAGAGGGACTGGGAATGGAATGGGGTGGCACTAAGAGTGAGTGGAGCAGGTTGGGGAGCACTGAGGGGGCAGGGGCAGATCTAAGTGAACTGAGAATGAACTGGAAATGGACTGGGAGGGATGGAGGGAATCCTAGGGACTGGGCTTGAACAGGAAGGGACGGGGACTGAACTAAGCAGAATAGATAGAGATTTGGATGACTTGGATGCGAACTGGAAGGCACTGGATGGGGGACAGATGGAGGGCACTGGGAGGGGCAGGGAATGAAGTGAGAAGCACTGGGAGTGTGAGGATCTCTGCATCCCCATGGATGTCTGTGGAGGGTCAAAAATGGGACATCACACCATGATCAATGTGATCAAGTGAAGCCGATTTATTGCTCAGATAAGTTACATTTATACCATGTTCTACTCTTCACGATCCATAAGCGAATACATGATTGGTTTAGTCTGTGCATGCGTCTCAAACTGTCAGCTAATTGTTTAGTTTTCTTTCTTCATGCGTTCTGCTGTGGCTTTTAGTTCTGTCTTCATACCCTGCCTTCCATCCTGGACTCGTTTACTCCTGAGTACGCTCTTCCTCTTTCGTGTCCTTAAGGCTGCTGTGACTTCCTGCTCAGTCTCGATGAAGGCTGGGTTGTGCACATGCCCACAGTTCTGCAAGAAACCCTCAACAGATGTCCAGGGGCTGTGGGGGGATCTCTGCATCCAGCACCTCCATCTCTGGTACCACCAGGGATTGGCTCTGCTGGACATGGAGGAAGCTTCCATAGCTTCTCTCAGAAACCACCCCTGGAGCACTCCTGCTACAAAAAACAGGCTGTGCAAACCCAAAACAGCTCTAAAAATGGGGCTCCAGATATTTAGGAACTCAGGTGAACTCCAAGATGGGTATTGAATTGTCCAGGGGCTCAGTGTGCCCATAAATGAGGCCCCAGGTGAGGGCATTCTGTGCTTGGCTGAGCGCTGCCTGAGGGCTGGGGCTGCAGCAAGGGGGGACACCCTCCTCCAGCCGGGATGTCCCACAAACAGGGGAGCCCCACAAGCCCCTCAGAACCCCGGAGCTGGGCTGGTCCTGCCAGAATGTAGGGAGCCACCAAAACTGCTCTGTCCTTGCCCTCTGCAATGGCACAGGGAGAGGAAATACAAGGAAAGGGCCAGGAGTGCAGAGAAAGACCGGGAGACATCCCGTCATGAGACCAGCACAGGCAAAACAGATCCAGCCTGGGCACAGGGAGTGAATTTATTACCAAGCAAATCACAGCAGGACAAAGAGAAGGGAAAGAAATCTCTCCAACACCTTCCCCCCACAAAATGGAGATCATGCAGAACAGGGGGCACCAGAGCTCTTCCCAACGGGGGTCACTGGGGACCATCCACTGCAAATCCTCCAACGGGAGCTGAAGCAGCGCGCTTCAACGAGTCCCAGAGAGCAACCTGCGCTTTCAAGGCCTGGAGCACGCTTGCTAAAGGAGCTGGCAAAGGAGGGGATGGACAGGTCTTTCTTTGGAGATCTGAAAGCCCTTTATTGCCAGGAAGAGGGCCCAGAGACAAAGACCCAGCAGGGTTGTGGACACAGGGTTAAATATGGAAAAAGGGGCGGACTTGAAGGCCAAGATCCAATGGAAACAGGGAAAAGTGGTGTAGAGGAAGGGCAGTAAACTAGGGGAACCAATGGGATAACAGCAATGGAACACTGCAGCAAACTGGGGCCAATGTGATCAGGTGAGGGAAGAACATTCTAGGGGGATAAAAATGTAGTAAAAAGGAGTTGAACAGGGGTAATGTCAACTGGATAAACCAATGAAATTTAACACATTACATGTGTCTGCAGAGGCCTATGGGAGGGAGGCTCCTCTAACCCTAACCTCAGAGGAGTGTTTCTCCTTGCTTGTTTCTGCCCCTCCAGAACTGAGGTGTTACAGCCCCACTGGCAGGCCCCTGAGTCTTCACAGGGGATGGAGTTGAAGCAGTTCACGAAGCTCTTCCTGCACTTGGAACACTCGCAGGGCTTCCCTTACTGGTGTGTCCGTTGGTGTTGAGTCAAGCCAGAGCTGCTGGAGAAGCTCTTCCCACACTCCCCACACTCATAGGGCCTCTCCCCGGTGTGGATGCGCCGGTGCAGGGTGAGGTGGGAGTTGCGTTTGAAGCCCTTCCCGCAGTCGGGGCAGCGGAAGGGCCTCTCGTCTGTGTGAATGCGCTGATGCAGGAGGACATGGGACTTGCTCCGAAACCTCTTCCCACACTCGGAACACTCGTAGGGCCTCTCGCCAGTGTGGGTCCTCCGGTGCCGGATCAGGTCAGAGTGCCACCCAAAGCTCTTCCCACAGTCCAAGCACTCGTAGGGCTTTTCCCCAGTGTGGATCCTCCGGTGTTCCATCAGGCTGCAGCTCTGTCTGAAGCTCTTCTTACACAAATAACACTCATAGGGCCGTTCCCCAGTGTGGATCCTCAGGTGCCGGATCAGGTTGGAGCTGTCTCTGAAGGTTTTCTCACATTCCCCACACTTGTAGGGTTGTTCCACCTGTTCTCCAGTGTGGATCATCTGGTGCCGGAGCAGGTGGGAGTTGCGGCTGAAGCCCTTCCCACATTCCAAGCATTTGTGGGGCTTCTCCACCAGCTCTGAGCTCTGGCTGGACCTCGCACCACCTTTCTGGCACATAGGGGGTCTTTTCTTCTTGCAGCTCCCTGGGCTGGGTTTGCAGCCCCTCCTCATGCTGCATCTCTGGGGCTCTTCCTTCTCCTCCATTGGCCCAAGGCTTGGGAAGGACAAATCTTGGTCTGGGGGGAGGAAGAATAGGTGAACACCTTAGGCTGGGGTTCCTCCTACCCAAGTTCCTCTCAGAAAGTGACCAGATATTATGTGTCCATAAAAATCTCCAAAACACAAAGGCTCAGCCCCCAAAAAAATCCTCACAGGAGATTCACCTCTCTTGTTTCTCCACTCTGGGTGTTGGGGTTTCCCTTCCCCTGGCTGATGGGGTTCCTGTGGCTCCTCTATTCTGGGGTCTTGCTTACAGATGACCCAGGGTATTTGAGGGTCCCAGTGATCCCTTCTCCCCTGACTCCCTATTAGAGGGTTCCATGGATGTTGGGATCTCTAGCTGGTCAGAGTGACCCCGAGAAAAGTTCGAAAGTCTTTTTTCCCAGCCCGGTGCTTGAAGAAGGAGTCAGGGCTCTTCGTTTCTCAATCTCAAGGTTGCTTATTTTATCTATAAAAAATTTTCTCCTGGCCTGCCGAGGTCAGCTCAGCAGGACAGTTCCAGGCACTCTGCCTGCCCACAGAGCGGCGTTATGTCTTTATACTATTATGTCTTTATTATGTCTTTATACTAAAAACTACATATACAATGTTTACAATAACTTTGCAATACCTATCACCTATGTTAGACAGCGAGCTTTTACTCTAAACCAATCTAAAAGTGCCAACATCACAGCGGAAGATGGAGGCCAAGAAGAAGAAGGAGAAAGGCTGCACACACCCACACTTGCCTCCTGAACCCCCCATACCAAAAACCCCAAAATCAACTTTTCCACCCCGTGATAACTTCACTACATTCTACTTAAACTGTTGTGGCCTGCTGATCTTCATACAAGGTTGGTAACTTGCTCCATGGGTCATAATCAAAACCACAGAGGCATCTTGGGCTCTGTGCCAGGGTCTCTGAGACCTCTGGCAGGGGTCTTGGCTCCTCAAGTGTCATGGTTTGGGCCACTTCTTCCTGGTCAAACCACCACATTAGGAGAGCCAGAGGGATGTTCTGGGTTCTGACACATGGATGACACATGACACATCCCAGGAGTCCCCCAACTCCAGAATCTCTCCTCCCCCCTTCAGGATGCTGTGGGTCCAACAGCTATGGGATTGCCCCTCTCCACTCTAACCACTCCAGGGGTCCTGCAGTTCCCCTCCACCTCTCTCCTGGGGGGCCCCAAGACTGATGTGCTCCTTCCACCAGTACCTGGTGATCATCTTGTGGATCGCCAAATATCCCCCCAAAGTGGAATCTGTGATTCAGCTTTCAGGTCCTGCAAGACTCAAACTTTCCCTCCCCCAGAGAACCACAATGCCTCCCAGGGACCTCTGGAATCTGCCAACTCCAAACACTTCCCCTAGAAGAACCCCTCTGGAGGACTCCCTGGTACATTTGGGGTGAGCTTCCCCCCACCCAGTCACCAGCAGGATGGAAACTTGTGCTTCTCCTTCTGCTCCTCTTCCTGCTCCTCCTTCTCCTCTCCCCCTCCCCTCCTCCTCCGTGACCAACCCAGATCCCCCTTTCCCACCCCCCTCTGCCCCACAGCTGAAAAAGCATCACCGGCTGCTGGGTGGGGGGAACCAGCCCAAGGAGCTCCCCAAGGATGGACAGGGAGTTTGGGGAACCCCCAGTACGGATCCATCCCCTCCCACAGCCCTGGGGAATCGCTCCAGGGATTGAGTGATGGGGACACAAAGGGAACACCACGGAACCCCTTTCCTGCTGTTCCCCCTCCCATTATCCACCTCTCCTATCCTTTGTCTATCATCCCCTCTAAATCCCAGCTCCCCTCTGGCTCAGTTTAGGGCTGACCCTCCCCTGTCCCTGGCAGTTTTAGTGTCCTAAATGCCCTTTTATGGCTTCTCCCTCCTTCTCCTATCATATTGAAAAGAATGAGATGAAAGTGTCTACAAAAAAATGGTGTGAATCTCCTTTGAGATAGAGGAAGGGACTTGTAGATAAGGAAGTGACACGAGAAACCATCAGTCTCGGAAAATGTTATTATTTGACATGGACTCCTGCTCAGCCAAGGTCCTGCCAATTCCTGACCCTCCAGAAAAAGAACAAAGACTTAACAGAGCCATTATTATCATACGTGATAAAAAAGTGGATAATGTTGAGGTAGATTGCACATTCCCCCAGACGTAATTAAGGACATGGATACCCAGAGGGGCAATAAGGGAAGTGGAGAAGGGATTTGGACAACAGGGGATGGATGGTGTTGGTGTGGTGGGAAGGGATTGGGTGAAGGGGAGTGTGCAGCAATATGGCTGAGGCAAGGAGCAGCAGGAGGAATCTATGTAGTATGAAAAAGGATGACGGAAAAGAGAAGGAAAAGAAGGAATTGTGAGGATTTGGAATGTTCAGCACCATCTTATCCTCGAAATTTGCCAGGTGATGCAGGACCAATTACAGATTCTTTTCTATCCCCGGTTTCCAGGAGAGGAAAACAAGGAGGTCAGGGTTTCAGGGGGTTTCTCTGTGGGGGGCAGCGGCAGCACCGGGCGCAGAGCTGCGGCACCGGGAGCACGGGCTGGGGGCCTGTGGGGAGCTGCGGGGCCAGGCCGGGGCTGTGGGGCAGCCGGGGCTCAGCGCCGGGCGCTGCCTGACCCCACCAGCCCCGGGCAGGGCCGGCAGCGGCCCCCGGCCCCCAGGAGGCTGCGGGACGCCCCGGCCGCTGCCCGGCCCCGTGCAGCTGCCGGCCCTGCCCGCCGGGGGGCGCCTTTGGACACTGCGGCAGGACAGGGAGCGGCTCTGGGCTACGGGCTGGGGAGGGCACCCTGAGCACAGGGAGGAGGAGCAAGGAACACCTGGGAAATGTCGATTGTACATGGAAAGATCAGGATTTTCTTTTAAGGATTTCGTTTGGGTCACTTGAGAAATGAATGATTTTGGAAAAAACTTGGCAGCTTTCAGAGGATGAGCACCCACAGGCACTGAGGGGGCTGCAGGAGGGGCACAAGAAGGCCCTGCAGCACTTGGGCACAAAGGCACAGCAGGTGAGTGCAAGAAGGGAGCAGCAAAAGGCCAAGCTGAAGGCAAAGGCCAGGGCACAGTTCCTACAGCCCCTGAGGGATCAACCCCAGGGCCCAAGGGGGCCCCAGCACCCAGGGCACGGCTCGGCCACAAGCACCTGGCAGAGGCATTGCCCTCCTCGGCAGGGGAGAGCCCACCCAAACAGCCCCTGGCAAGGAACCAGGGCTCCAGCTGCAGGGCACAAGGACACTGCAAGCACAGACAGCAGCACCCTCAGCACCAGCAAGTCCACCCCTTGATGCACATGGATTGCCAGGGCTGTCACAGCTCCCATCACACCAGGGACCCTCCACACTGCAGCCCTTGAGAACATTCAGGGTGGGTCTGCATTGAGAGGAGGCATTTCCTGATGGACACAGGGGCCTCTCAATCCACTCTGAATCTTAGACCTAATGGGCAAAACAGTAAAGGAATATTTTAATTTTTAAGGGAATGAGTGGGAAAGATGAGCAGGTATGATTTGTTCAACCACTATTAGAAGCTCTGGGAGATAGGTTTGAAATAAATTAATTTTTTTTTTCCTCCAGTGATTGCAATTAACTAGGAAGGAATTTGAGAGCTGGATTTTAATACTGTAAAAGGGGATACAGAGGCTAGTTCTGTTCTATCTTTGTGCCAAAACCTGACAAGGCCTATGCTGAAGTGAACCCAGAAGTGTGGGAAGCCCCAGAAAAATACAGACAATTTGATATGGAGCCTCCCCAAATGACTTTGAAGCAACCAGGACAAGAAGTGTCTAAAATCAATACCCTGTTCCAAGAGAGGGAAGGAAGGGCTCACAGCCTGGTACTGAGTCCCTGTTAAAGGCAGGGTTTTGGAGCCAGGGATCTCTCCCTACAACACTCCTATCCTGCCAGTCAACAAACTGGATGGATGGACACAAGGAGGAATCACAGAATTTTCAAGTGTTAAAATGAAGATTAACTGAGGTGGCTGAGCTGGGCCTTCCAGACAGGGAAAAAGAATTTGCATTATAGGCAGATATTAAACAGGGTCATGCCAAATGAATTCTTGTGTTAAAATGTTTAACACAGTGGCCAGAGTGGCCTCAGTGTCTGCAGAATTGTGCAGCCACAGCTTCCATAAGAACTGAGGCCTGAAAACTGATGACAACAGTAAGATCTCCTACAGTTCAAGTCTGGCATCAAGGTAAAACTTTGACAATCAAAAGAGCCTCTACATGGATGAGCAGGGCTCGGTTATTACAGTATGAAACTTCTCCAATGGCACAGGAGGATTTAGAACTGAGGACAGGGCAAGGGTTTAACCCAGCCTCCTGTTTGAACAGCCTGGAGAGGGGCTGGCAGGGAACCCAGGACTGCACTCAAGGGACACAGCTCCAGACCCAGGCTGGGACAGATTGATGGGACATTCCCTGGCCTGAGGGAGAAAATGTGTTTGTGGATGGCTCTGCAAGGGCAGCAGAAGGGAAAAGAGCTACAAGACAGGCTGTTATGAAGGAAGGGGAATCAGACACAGCGCAGGTCACCGCCCCATGCTCAGCTCAACCCACGCAGCTGTGGGTGCTTGTGAGAGCCTGGCACTGAAATGCCCCCAGCAGGAAGGCTTCAATATCTTCTGCTGACACCATGGCACCTAACAGGGGAGCAAAAGCAATTCTGACTGCTTCAGCAATCACTGCATCAATTATACAGGTATTTTAAAAAAGAATAATTTCAAATTTAATTTATAAAAATAAATTATTTCTCTAATTGTGCTTCTTTTCCCTTTGCTTTGGGGAAAGGAGTCTTGAATTATTTTTTATAGGATGTGACAGCATTCCATAGAGATGAGCTTAACATGTTAATAGACTGGGAACAGCCCAACAGACACCCACAGAGATAACGACCAGCAACAAAACATCAACATTGCCCAGCAGCAAACAGCAACCAACAGCTACCCCAGGCACTGCCCCCGGCAGAGCTGGAGACACCTGGGCTGGAAAAGGCTGAGAAGGAAATCCAGGAGTGTGGACTGAATTCACATCAGAGGGGAAGAAATCCGGGTCCAACAGGAAACCAAATACTAAGAACAATGCAACTTCTAAACAATGAATATTAAACCAATGGATTTATATTGTGTCAGACTGTAGAAAGTTCAGGATAAATCTAGTAAAACTCACATGTTATGGAATGATTTTTCTCTGCACAGCCTGGCTATAGGCGGATGAAATTATTTCTGTTGCACATCCTGGCCAGAATCAAGTAATGCCTTGATTATCTAACACTAAAAATATTGTTGGAGAGTTTTTGTTCTTCCTCCAGATTCAGTGCTAAGATTACAACATCAGAATGTTTTTTTCTTAACAATCTTACTTTAATATTGTCAGTTACGTTTGGACCAAGGTTCTGAGAGCCAATTTTTATTCTTCAGGGAAGTAGCAGAAATTTTTATTGCGGAGGGAGGTTTTTGTGTATGTGTATGCATAGCCCTTAGTGATGGCAAAATTTTGTTATGGGTTCTTCCATATTCACTTTAGGCTGCCTTTTAAAACCTAGAAGAGCATTAAAGGTGACCGTTTACCTTGTAAACAGTTAACAGAATATTGTTTAAAAAAAGGAGAAAAATAAAAGCAGTGGAGGGGAGGGAACACATGAGATACCAGATTGCTGCACTGGAACACAAGGTTCAGTTTAAGACTGCTGGGCAAAGTGTGGACACTGTACCTGGGTCTCTTGCCTGGGGCAGGAATTGGGCTGATTCCCTCTGCCCCTCACCCCAAGCTCTGCCTGCTGGCACTGATGGAATTTGCACAGCTCAAGGCAGAGCCCAGGGGGCTCTGACCTTGCAACAGAAACCGTGAAGCTGCAAAAGGAAACAGCAAAAGGAAAATGTTGTGAAAACTTCACTAAAATAAGTGGGGGGGAATCATCCCTCTGCCCACTCCAATATGTGCTGTCACTGTCTATGTTATAAAGGGTGTATCAGAGCACTGGGGATTTTTGCTGCCAAAAATTCAGGGAAATCGGTTGGGAATCCAAGGATTTGATGATTTAATTAGAGAAAAGTGGTCAAGTGATGCAGCCCTGGCTCCTGAGGAAGGGCCCAAAAATGGGGAAAAGATGAACGGCCAGCAGAACAAATCCTGCAACACCATGGACCAGCCCCTGGGAACCCGAACCAATTCATATCAGGAGCCACAGAACCCATTTCTCATTTCAATGGCATCATTAGATTACAAGCTGCCCTTGCAATAATAACCAACCAGACAGCTCCAGCTCCTGACCTTCCTGCTGAGCAATGAACTGAAATGAGGAACACAACACTTAACCATAGGATGGGATCAGATCATCTGTTAGCAGAAAAAGGAGGAGTTTGTGGAAAATTAAATGACTCAAACTGCTGTTGGCAAGGAGATGACAATGGAAAAGTGGTGAAACAGAAAACAAAGGAAATAAGACAGCAGCTCAGGCACCAATCCAAACGTGGAAGGAATGGGAATGGGACACATTTTCGTGGCTCCCTGGCAGACCATGGGTTAAACAATAGCTGTTTCTCCTCTTATGTGCTACAGTAACTCTCATCTTTGTACCACGCGCCACACCTTGAGAGTGCAGCTCATTCAGTAGGTGAGCAAGGGGATTGTTATAGATGGGTAATATGACGATTGGCTCTTGGAATTAAGGGATGAATACTTTTTGTATGTTAAGAGAAGCTTTGCTGATGTATGGTTAAGTTATTTTTGTTTGTAATTTGGACAACCTCTGTTCTCCTCGTTGTCCCTATCCCCTCCTGTACCGTTGCCACTGGAGAGCCTCGGTTGTCAGGGTTGTCGGGGTCACATGGAGGGAGGGCGGGCACATGCGCCCCTTGCATAGGGCAGGCAGAAATGGGGAACACCGCACCTCCAATCGAGCTGCATGAAGTTCTCCATCAATGACGGCAAGGAAGAGTTGACTGGCATTTGGGAGGTGCCAGGGTTGACTGATGAGACACCAGCGTAGAAAAGGTGGAGCAGCCATTTAGTGGACGAACATCTGGCAGATAGGCATGCTGGCAGCACTCTCCCTTTTACCTTATTCAGTCCTTTGTTTTGTTTGTTTCAGTTTAATAAAACTTTAAAATTTTAAAGTAAATGGTCATTTCTCACAGGTATGCAGGTGGCAGCCAGGCCTCCTGATCCAGAAATGCCCAGAAAATGACAGGGAATGAGGTAATTGAAAATAATACCTAAACGAAAGAGGACCCAGTTAGAAAAAACAAGTCAATGTGAGAATCTGCTTGGAGATGGGGCCAGTGACTTGTAGTAACGGGAGAAACCATCAGTGTCAGAAAATGTTACTAATTAACACAGACTGCTGCTCAGACTAAGTGCCGCTGAAATCCTGAGCCTCGAGAAGAAAAAAGACTTAACAGAGCCACGAATATCGGATGTTATATGGGGGGGAGGGTTTGCATCGTAAGGGAGACATGCAGTTCGCGCATCAGGAAGTCTGAACCTTCCAAGTACCTCAGCCAGTGGGCAAAGGGAGAGGGAGATGAGGATGGGGAAATATAAAGGAGCCTGCATTTAAGAGACACCTGAAGGAAATTGCCCAAGGCCACTCCCTCTGCTCAGCAATAAAGTCACTTTTACAGGACTCCTCTGTCTCCTCTGGGCACAAAAACCTCCGGCCACGGCAATTTCCCCGCACAGCCCCGGGCACGGGGCAGCCCCCTCTGTCCCAGCCACAGCAACCGGGCCGAGCCAGCGCTGCTCCGGCAGCGGCTCCTGCCGAGGCAGCGGCCGCAAGGAGACCGCGGGCAGCCGCTCCCGCAGCGCCCTCACGCCAGCGGCAACACGGGCCGGACACGGCACAACGAACCCGCCTGAGACCCCTGCCGCCCCCGAGGTCCGCAGCCAGCCCCGAGCCCCCGCACAACCCAGCGCGGCTCCCACCTGCGCTGCGGCCGCCTCCGAGCTCCGCCGCCGCCTCACCGCGCTCCGGCCGCTGCCGCCGCTCACGGCCCGCACACACGCACCGACAAGGGCGCCGCTGCCGAGCCGCGGCCACCCTCAGCCCGCCACCGGGGCCCTGCTCCGCCCCGCTCCCACCAATCAGCGCGCCACAACCACGACTGACGGCACCACCGCCCAATCGCAGCCAGGGGCGGGATCTGCACATGGCACAGCCCCGCCCCGCGCTCTCAGGGCCCCCTGGACTGCGCGAGGGCGGAGGCGGAGCTGAGGGACAGCCTTAGAACGGGCCCGGGCCCGAGGGGATTGAGCTGAAAACACAAAGAAACTTCTCCGCAGCTCCTGCCACGGCATTCTCGACACTGCGGCTCCGGTGGCTCCGGCTCAGCGGGAAGCCCTGGAGCCTCACTTCTCCTACCCCTAATTAGTGGCAGCAGTGCATCACTTTGATTTCCCTCAAAAAGGGAAAACTGCTCAAAATCTTTCTGGATAAGTGGGAGAGGGGAGAGATTTCTGACAGAGAACTTCAAAAACTCAGAGCAGGATTATGAGAAGTAAGTGAAGACCCTTAAATCCAGCTTTCCCCCACGCCTCCCTCCTTCCAGCTGCACCTCCTACCTCGGCCGTGCCGCAGACAGGGAATGGGGCCGGGCTCATTTCATGCCCCGGGGCTTCTCCCTCTGCTCAGGGACAGGAGTCGCTCCCCTGCTGCACCCTGGGCTCTCTCCCACCGGAGACTTCTCCAGGAACTTCTCCGAGCTGAGTCCATCCCACAGGGCACAGCTCCCTCCAAGTGCTGCAGCGTGGGTCACTGTGCCCCGGGGTCATTCCTGCCAGGACAGGCTGCTCCAGCGGGGCCCTCTGGCCGCGGGGTCACAGCCTCCTCTCAGGCATCGCCGTGCTCAGCGTGGCTGCTCCGGGGGCTGCAGGGGGATCTCTGCAGCCCCATGGATCTCTGCATCCGACATCGCCGTCTTTGGAGGTGCCAGGAATAGGCTGAGCTCTACCTGAAGCTCTTCTCACATTCCCCACACCCTTCCCAGCACAGGGAGGCTTTTTCCTCCTCACAGCTCCCCGGGCTGACAAGGAGTGGAAGAGACACGGAGAAGGGAAAAGGAAAAGGCAGAAGGAGAGGAGGGAACAAGGGAGGAAGGAGATGAGAAAGGAACATGGATGGATGTAGGACAGAATGAGGAGAAGAGGGAGGGCAGACAAGGAGAAGATGGGATTTGCCTCCATGGCAGAGGGAAGGGGAAGGAGATCCCCTCAGTCCAACCATGGCAGGATGGCGTTGGCAGTGAGGCTGTCCTGCAGCGATGCTGGGCTGGGAGATGGAGCAGCAGAGAGGGGAAAGGGGCAGTGATTCCTCCTGCCCTGCCTGGCTGTCCCAGCCTGGAGCGTCCTGGCGCTGCCGAGGCCCTTGGAGCGTCCGGCACTCCGGAGCCCGAAGCTCACGGCTGCTTTATAAAGCTGACAAAGTCGGCAGGATGGGTCTGGGTATGATCTGCAGCAAACTGGGTTTATTGGTACAGGAACAGGGCACAGAGCTGAACAGGGCCCAGGGTCAAAGACAGGGTGCAAGCTGAGGGCACAGGGGGTTTTTATAGGGGTAGTGAGGGTGGAGCTGAGGGTCAGGGTCCAATGGATATGGGGGAAAATGGTGCAGAGGAGGGGTTAAGGGTCGGGTCAGCTAATGGGGAAACAGGGGCAGAGGAATGCAGTAAATTAGGGCCAATGGAGGGACAGAGAGGGAGAACATTCTAGGGACTAAGCAGAGATGGGTAACATGGGTTGAACTAGGGTAATTAAGCCAACAGGCCAATGGGGTAACCTAACTTTACATAAATGAGCATGTGCCTGCAAAGATCTGTGGGAGAAGCAAGCTTCTCATCATAACCTTGAAATCTATTCCTCCCTTTGGGGACCAGTCCTCCATGGGTGGGAGATTAAACTCTAATGGTAGGCCCATGGACCTCCACACCAATGCATTTTCCTTTTCTTTTTTCTTTCTCCATCCAGACAAACTTTATGATTGGCAGATCATGGCTTGGGAGAACAACAAGGATGAGCGCCTTGGATGTTGTGAGAAAGGAGCCTCACACTTCAGAATTTTTAGAATTTTAATAAGGGATATATAGAGACCCATTAATAACAGCACTGGTGCTTGGTGATGGCCTCAGGCACACCTGTTAACCACAGCAACTCTTCTTGTCTCCTTTTCCCCCTCCATTGGTCAAATACATATTCATAATGATTATAGTAATTCAGACATTTCTTTTAACTTGTTTACATGTTCCAGGAATTCTTTAGGTTGGTTTGACCCCCAACTCGCCTTTTTAGAGTACGTGCAGGAATCGTGGATTGTTCTTTTGAGGGTTGTGTGTCACTCCCTCACAAGGGCCCCTGTTCTGTGGTTTCACAGGTGAGAGTTATTGACAGTGGAAGGGTCTGTGGCAGGACTCCTCATCACATCCCTTCCTTAAATGTTATCTGACCATGCAGATGGTTTTAGCTATTTCCACAGGTCCTTTAAATGAACATTAGCTATTTCACAAATATCTCTGAGTCATTCTCATTATTGTCAGTTAGTTAGAAAAATAAAAGCATTAGTTATTATTTCACAACTACAGCTACTTCTGCAAAAGTTAACGTTATAATGGACAACATCTGGCATCCACTTTAATATTTTGCAAAAGCCAAACTATAATGTATGTTTTTCATACTATCCGCCAACTAAAATATCATCCATAAACGATGTTCTGAGGATATGAGCTACCCAGGGGCCAGGGCATTGGCCACAAAAAGCTGACAAATTATACTACAGCAAAAGCAGTTAAAAGTGATTACAAACTGTACTGCATCAAAATTGTTGTAATTAAGAATACTTTGCAGAAGTCAATACATAATGGCAAAAGCCAACACTACCCAGTTATTTATAACAAACCCAGGGCAGGTTTTTCCCTTGCATGGAGCACTTGGGCCTTCCCCGGGCCCCTTCTGCCCTCGTGCAGAGCCGCTGGCATTTTCCAGCACACCCAGTTTGTAACCAAGAGCCGGGTGCAGCCCAGAAGGCTCCAAGCGCCTCCTTCCAGGCTGACTCTGCAGGTGCCGAGGCTGCTCTGGGCTCTGCCAGGGCTCTGCTGGGGCTCAGCTCTGGGCCAGGCTGGGCCCGCTCTCCCCTCACATTGCTCCGGGCAGCTGAGGCACAGCGGGAGGAGGAAGGGACACGGCAAGGCAGTTGAGGGTTAAAAGAGTTTTTATTCAAACAACTGCCATAACAAACAGGCTGTCATAAGAACCATAACAAACAGGCAATCCTAACTACCCTAACCAACTAACAGTGCTAACTACCATAAACAACTAGCAGTGCTAACTACCATAATTAACTTGTTGACCTAACTACTGTAACAAGAAGCTGCCCTCAAGTGCTTCATGTCCTCCGCTGCTCCCTCAGTTGCTTTGCTGCAGTGATCAGAGGTGTCAGGCTGGAGAGAGGCTTGGCTGATGATAAAAATGGGTGCTGCCAAAAGGATAAAGAGGAAAGAAATGAACTGTTATTTTCCAGAGTCATGTTCATCACAGGCTCTGTTGCTACAGGAGAAAGGGAAATGGTTTGAAACTCAGGAGAGGAAAGCAGGCTCAGATTGGATCTAAGGAAGAGTTTTTTAACCAGCAGAATGGGGAAACACTGACAGAAGGTGCCCAGAGATGTGGGAGGTGCCTCCTCCCTGGAAACATCCAAGCTCAGGTCAGGCAGGGCTCTGGGCCCCCTGAGCTGCCTGAAGATGTCCCTGCTCGCTGTGGGGCACCAGGCCCAGATGAGCTCCAAAGGAGCCTGCCAAGCCACAGCAGGCGAGGATTCTGCTTGCTCTGCATGTGGAACGCAGCCAGACTGGAGACTGTCGGAGGGGGCCCCACAAGAAAAGCCCTCCCTGGCGCTGCTGCTTCCCCTGCAGCCCCTGGCCCTCACCTGCAGCAGCTCCTGGGCAGCCCAGCGCCGCTCCTCGTCCGTCTCCAGGCTGCACTCGATGAAGTCCCGCAGCAGAGCCGACAGGCGCCGGGGCTGCTGCAGCTGCGGGGTCCCGTTCTGCCGGATCAGAGCGCGAGCCTGCAGGGAAAGCAAACTCAGCGCTCTGCCAGCTCCCTTCACACCCACACGGGCTCACATCCACCCCGGGGCCTCAGCCCCAGCTCCAGGGGCACTTTCCTCCCTGCCACAGATGCTGCTCACAGCTCATTTTGCTATGCCAGCCAAAAACCGCAAACCCTGGGGCTGCCACAGCCACTGCAACATCCAAATGATCTCGCCTTGAGAGCCAGTTCCATTGGCTGACTCTGTTAGTAGGAACCTCCATCAGAAATATTGTGTTATTTCAGAGGATTCTTACATCAAGTGCATCTCTGCAATGCCACTGACACTCAAGTAAATGCATTCCTGATGCCCCATCCCAGAAACTGCCAGGCAAGAAACAGGAGTTTTGTGATGCTGAAAGCTCAGGCTTGGTGACACAGAGAAAGTAGCTTGGACTAGGAAAGAAATATGTTAGACTATGGGGATGTTAAACAATCATCTTCATGTTTTCAACAAGTTTCCCAGTGAGAAGAATCAGGGGACAAATCATCTCGCAAAACCTCTTTTAGAAACTCCTGCAGAAAACTTGTTGGGTTTGGGGGCGGGATGTGGGGCTGGTGTGCAGTTTTCTTGCAAGGTAACATTAGAGCTGATGCACTTGCTTCACATTTTCAGGTAATCCTCACAGCCAGAAGAGCTGCAACAACATAAATCCCAAAGCAAATTGTTGCTAGAGATTGCAGAATCTTTGTCTGTGTTGAAGATGGAGTGCTCTGGGCATTCCCTTCCCATGTGCAGAAACCTCCAGCTGCTGCTCCCAGTGCAGGGTCCCCCTGTGCTCACAGGGCTCTGCAGCCCCTGGAGAATTTGCCTCTTACCATGGCCCCCGTTTCCCTGAAGTAAGGAGGTTCTCCTTCCACCATCTCGATGGTCACAATGCCAAAGGCCCAGATGTCCACCTTGGGGCCATAAGGAGATCTGGTCACAACTTCTGGGGCCATCCAGTGAGCAGTGCCCACCATGGAGCTGCACTGGTCCTGCTCAGGGCTGAGCTGAGCGCAGAGGCCAAAATCAGCTGAGGACAGAAACAAACCCTGTCAAAGGCAGCTGCAATGAGGAAACCAAGCACAAAGAAGGGCCATAGGCAGAGCAAAGGCACTGCTGGCAGCCTGCTCCTCTCCTGAGCTCTCTGCAGGGGCAGCCGCTCTCAGCTGGCAGCAGGGGCCGGGCAGTGCCCCCAGCAGCCCTTGTGGGGCTCTGGCCCTCCCTGGGAAGCAGCCCCACACCCGCAGCCCGGGAGCGCCGTGCCTGGCCAGGAACACCCACCCAGCCTGACAGAGCCGTCCATGCCCAGGAGGATGTTGGAGCTCTTCAGATCCCTGTGGATCACCCGGTTGGAATGGAGGAAATCCAGGCCCTGCAGACACTGAGAGAGAACAATGTGGTAAATAGGTATGATTCATGCTGATAAAATTGAAACAGTAATCGATATTGATACAGTAATTAATATTTGGAAACAGTAAAACAGTTAAAAGTTGTAATGCCAAAGAAGAAAGGGAGAGGAGGGGCTCCACCCCCCTCTCCTGGCAGATGTTCAAGGATAGGAGGAAAAGCAAGAGCTAACAGTTACTAAAAATTAACAGAGTGAAGGGAAAATCTGCTTGGGTCCCAGGAAAATGCCCGCTATAAGAGATTTATTGCTTTGATGCTCAAACGTAGTAATATGTTAATTTTGGCTTACATTATACTGGCTTGGTGCACCTGTGTAACCCAAAGGTGAATTAAAGGACAAAGAGAAAGAGGAGAGGTCTTCATCCAAAACGACCTCCAAAGACTTGTGCGACCACCAAACCGAGTGGTGAAGCGTGCACGGTAAAGGTGGTGATGAGGGCAGAGGTAAAAATGTGATGAATCGAAAATGGGAGGAGATGGCATGGACACATGACATATAAGGGGGGAATCTTCACTTGGCAAGCTCGCACGTGAGGTGGCAAGGGTCCAAGAGCCCTGCACTCCGTACCCCCTGGTTATCTTTTGCTTATGCGCTATTATTTGAACCAAATGATCCCTTACTTTAATCATATTATATTGTCAATATATATTTTCTAAACTATTAAATTAAAATCTCAAATATTGTTTGTTTTTTTTAATGATGGGATAATTGGGCAAACATAACAACAAGAAACACGAGGGCAAAAACCAATGGCCGGAATATATCACACAAGGAAGGACAGTTCAGAATTGTGCCAGCAGCAGCTTTGCTGTGACAGGCCAGGAGTGCATTGCACACAAGCTCCAGGCAAACAGTTCAAGGCAAAGCTGAGAACAGCAAATCTCAAATCCAAACCAGACAGAGAGTACCACAACAGCAGGAGAGAGAACAAGAACAGAGTAGAAGTGCAGTGATGCTGGCAGGCCGTTCACTGCAGAGGCTCTTTCTTCCCCAACTCATAAAAACAACACAGAAACAAAGCCCTGAGCATGGAGCCACTCCTGTTCTCACGCCCTGTTTGGAAGGACCATCATGTCCCAGCCATGGAGTGACAAGCAGGATCCCTCACCTCCCGACTGACAGCTGCCATCTCTCCTTCAGCCATGCGTGTCTGTCTGACAATGTCCTGCAAAGTTCCTCCATCCATATATTCCATCACCAGCCAGAGATCTCCATCAACAAGGAAGCTGGAAAAGGAAAGCAATGGCATGGAGATGAAAGTGCAGAGCTCAATTGCCCCATGGAAAAGCCTGGAGTGGAGTTTTGATTCCAGGTCACTTGTCAATGAGGACAGAATCAGATGGAGAGACATTCCTGCCAGGCTGCACAGCCCTTGGAATCTGCACAGTCTAAAGGAGAAGGAGACACCTGTGAGAAAGGAGAGGCCTTAGATGGCAAGCAGATGAAAAATGCAGTTTAGCAACAGCCCAGATCCATGCGGAACCACAACCCTTGGCCCCAGCTGGTTGAGCATCTGAACTCATCAGTTCCACCATTCCCTGCAGAACAAGGCAACACAACTGCCAGGATTATCCAGGGGAGGAGGCTGTGCAGCTCTTGGGACAAAAGCAGTCAGAAAACCTTTCAGAAAGTCCCGTGACAAACAGGCAAGGCCAGTGAAAAATGGGCAAATGAGGCATTTCTGGAAACAAGAACCTGATCTTCCTGGCATCTGTAGCAATGGAAAAGGGCTGGGAAGAAGAAGCCAAGGGAAATAATTTCTGCTGTGGTTCATCAGACTTGCTGGGAGACACAGCAAACGGGGAGGAACTTGAAGGAAAAACCAAAGCAAAGCAACAAAAGCACTTGGAGGGAGTGAACTGCCAGGCTGTTGTTTTGGGAAGATGTGGCTGGGTCAGGCATTTTCAAAACAGGCTACGGACTCCGGATGCCAAAAAATGTTAACGCAGGGCCCAGGCACAGGATAAGAGCTGAAGTACTCACCTGTCCAGAAATTTGACAATGTTGGGGTTCTTCTTGTCCTTCAGGAGCAGGATCTCATTCACAGCTCGTTCCCTGTTCTGCCCTCTGAGACTCATTTTCTTGATGGCCACCTGAAGGGACATTGCAGCCTTTAACTGCAGGGGTCTGTGCCAGGAGGCCACAGCAAACACGGAGCGAGTCTTTGTGGAGCGACGGAGCTGGGCTGGGCCCAACTGCCTTGGGATGGAACACCAGAGCTCAGCAAGGACCATTGCCACAGCCCATTGCTCTGCCAGCTGGGGGCTGCTTACAGGACACACGGCCAGAGACATTTGGCCTTGCAAGCTCTGCAGAAATGGTCCCTCAGCTGTCAGCCTCAAAGCTCTAACAACATTCTCTGCACCTACAGTCCCCTCAAATGGCCTCAACATTCTCATTATTATTACTATTCAAACACATGTTGCAAGCAGGAGGTAATTCTGGTTCTGTGAAAACAGAGCAAAACAGCCAGGAACCCTTTAGCAATTCTATGGGATTTGCTCATGATTTCAGATCCAACTGCTCTGTTTGGGATTGCACAACAAAGCAAACACGCACATCCATTGCTCAGGTGATGCCTGTCACAGGCTGTCACTGACACCAGACCCAAACACAACTGCAGGATTTAGGAGAGAGCTTTGCTCTGGACACCCATCTTCTCATTTCTCTCCCTCTGTGAACAGCTGAAGTAGGACTAATACCCCAAACTGAGCCCAAGCAGGAGCTCTCCCTAATTACGGCTTGAGGTTCCCTTTGAAAATGAAAGGCAGGATGGAAAAACTGCTAAATAATGTTCCTGTCTGAGGCTGGGATGAAGATTAATTGGGCCTCAGTCTCAAGCAGCTGATGCATTCACACTTTTAGATATGAAGATCAAGCCAGGGTGTCCTGCTCTGACAGACACCACTGCCCTCCTTGCATTCCTTGGGCACTTGAGAAGGACCAAGTCTGTCCCAGCTGTGCTCTGCAGGCTGACACTGCTCTGCCTGCAGAGGAGCAGCCTGGGCAGGAAAGCTCTGCTGGCCCCCAGAGCTGCAGCCACAGCTCCCAGCAGAGGGGAAAGCCCTGCAGAGCTGCCGGCCGTGCTGGGCGTGTTGGCACTGACCTCTCCTCCAGTGGCCCTGTCGAGTCCTTTGTAAACGGTTCCGAAAGCCCTGGAGACAAAAGAGCAGAGAAGAAAGAAGCAGCGCTTTAGGCCCTGGCAGTGAAAGCCAGCCCAGACAGGAGATCTCTGCTGCCTGCAGCGTTCACAAACACCTGGGTGCATCGACCCTTCCAACAGCAGCACAGCAGCCACCAGCCCTCTGCCATGCAAGGTGTGCAAGAGAAAACTGAGACCCAACACGAAGGAACTGGGCTGGAGCAAATCCCAAATGTCCAGGCCGAATTGCTTTAGTTCCAAAGCTAGGAGGAGAAATGGGTGTCTAAAGAAGTGAAAAAGAATGCATTTCATCCTTTTCCATTTCCTGCCTAAGACCTGCAGGATCCACAAGGGCCCTGCCATCAGGCAGGCGATGCATTTTCCCCCAGAGTGCATCAGCTCTGTGTCTGTTACTGAATGTATGGGGTCTGCTACCTGTGCTAGAATAGAGCACTTATTAGTTCATCTCTGGTTTCTTTTTCTAAACCATTAGGTTGATAATCCTGACCAGTGGATATTTTTTGACGGAAAATATTTGAAAGAAATCTTCTTGAGAACTGTTTTCTGACAGTCACCAGATGGTGAGTTGCTCTTTTAGGCAATCCAGTTCCAGGGACAGAAGATCTTCCAGGTCCTGCTCCTTGCTGCAGGCAGGACACTGCCAGCCTCAGGGGCCTTTGACGATGCCTTCTGACCACAGTTATCAATTCTGATCAGGACTGAGAGACAGCAGGATGGTAGCCCAGTGTCTGAAGGTGCTTTGGGATCTCCTGAGCTCTCACTTGATCCTGCACCAGCACAACCCCCAGCCCTGCTTGTGCAGAAGCAGCTGCCGTGCACTTACCCTTGGCCAATCTGCTCCACTTCCTGGTATTTCTCATCAGGCTCCGCCTCGCTCACGGTGTTCCCTGAAAGAAAAAATGTGGAAGATGCTCCCTCCCAGAGTGAGAGCCTGCCTTGCAGCAGAGCCAGAACCAGCCCCACACAGCACTTGCTCGGGCACCCAGGGACAGAGCAGACGTACTCAGCTGCATCAGGCACCACTCCCCTCTCCCCTCTGGCTGCAGGGCTGTGCTGCTGTCAGAATGTTCAGCCCAGGATCCCACAGCGGAGGGAGCTTCATTGTCCTCTTCCCAAGCAGAGGGAGCTTCTACATCCTCTTGCCAAAATGCTGCAGCTTCTCCATCCTCTTGCCAAAATGCTCCAGCTTCTCCATCCTCTTCCCAAAATGCTGCAGCTTCTCCATCATCTTTCCAAGCCAGGGGATCCTTGCTGTCCACTTCCCATGCTGGGAGATGTTCACTCTCCTCTTCCCAAGACACAGGATGTCCTCCATCCTGTGGGAGGAGGATGGGAGATGGGAGATGTCCTCCATCCTCATCCCACTCCGGGAGATGTCCTCCATCCTCATCGCACACTGCGAGTTGTCCGTTGTCCTCATCCCACTCCGTGGGAGCTTGGCCATTCTGGTCCCACACCAGGGCACATCCACCGTCCTCGTCCCATGCCGGGAGATGTCCCCTGTCCTTGTCCCACCCCGCGGGAGCCTCGCCGTTGCATTCCCACACCGCGGGGTGTTCGCCCTCGTCTCCCAGAGCAGCGGGAAGTTCACTGTCATCTCCCGGCACTGAGGGAAGTTCACCATCGTCCCCTGGAGCAGCGGGAAGCTCACTGCTGTCTTCCTCCTCTTTGGCCTCCTCTTTGGAAGCACAGGGAGACCCAGGAGGTGCTGGTGCTGCTTTTGGGCCCTGTGGACAGACAGCAGCGTGAGGGACGGGAAGTTCTATCTCAGTTATCACCTTATTTATCCTCAGCTGCACATCCAGCTGCACTAAGCAGAAATTGGGTTCAGAGCTGTTCCAACTAACAATGGGCTAAAGTCAACATTGCCACTTATTGTTGGGAATTCAATATTCCACCATGGCTAAAGCCAGCAAGAAATCCTCTGCCTGCAAAACCAGACCTGCAGCTCTTCAAAAGCTCTTCAGCAGAAAAGGAGAAAACTGATGAGAATTCCTTTGCTGCTGCTCCTGCAAAGACACTGACAGGAACTTTCCTTCAGCCTCCCAGGCTGGCACTCGGCTGCCACATGCCGAGCTCACACCTTGCTGCACAATTCCAAGTACCAAAGGTTCCTTTCCCACTCACCGAAGGAGGAGCTGCTCGGAATGTAGACATGAGGTGCCCTGAAACGGGAGACATGAACCAGATGCTGTTAGGAGAAAAACTGCCAGTGGTGGGAAATGCCACGGAGCAAGGCAACCCCGAGAGAGCATTTTGCTTTCACAGCATCCCTCCAGGAGCCACAGTCCCTTCCCACAGCAAGCAAGAGAACAGCACAAAATACTGGGCTGGGTCAGTTCTTGGCTGGAGCAGCAAAGGGAGGGAGTTCCAGGCTCTGCTGGCACAGACTCCCTGCTTAAGGGAACAGAACCCCCCAGGGCTCATTGCAGATGCTGTGCACGCCCCGCTGGCTGCAGACACCCCCTTTTCCAGCTGCAGCTGCTGGCAGGAGTGCTCCCAAAGCAATGGTGTCTTCATGGCAATTTGGTTCCAAAGTCAACTCAGCTCCGGAGGAAGAACAGAAAGCACATAGCAAGCCCAAAGCCACAGATGCTGCAGCAAAGGAAAACCTCGACTTACGTGCCAAATGGGTTAAAAAATACCCCGAATAAGCCACAGAGTACACAGTGCAAACTGCAGCAGCCACGTGCTGCATCATTTTGGCTGTGCTGTACACGTCTGCAGCCTGTAGCCCTGCAAGCACAGAAGGACACCCGTCAGGGCTGGGCTGGCTGCTGAGAATGCCTCGGGCAGGAGGATCCTCCGGCAGCGAGCCCAGAGCCACTCTGGGCACTGAGGCCTCCGTGTCCCACAGCAACGGGAACACCACGGGGACGTGGCGCTGTTCCTGTGACATCCCAGCAGCAGCTCACACAGAAACCGCCTGGAAGGTTCTCCTGTGTCACAAAGGAGCACAAAGAACCCTCCCAGGGCACAGCCCATGGCCCGAAGGGTGCAAGAGGAACTCGGAAAATGCAGCAAACAAGGACACCCCACAGCCCAGCCTGAACACTGAGGAGGAACAAGGACGGCACCAAACCAAAGGAAACGTGACCATTAGTCACTGATACTTCTGACTAAAAGCAGCAAGCCTTGTTCCATCTGGGATCTCTGTTCTGGTTCTAAATGCTGGCAAGGTTCTCCACTCTAAATACACAGAAGGCAGGAACTGGGGAGGAGGTGGGTTTAGGAATGAGGAGGAGGAGGAGGAGGGAGAGAGGAAAAGGAGGAGCAGGAAGAGCGGGAGCAGGAGCAGGAACAGGAGGAACAGGAGGTTCCAGTGCCCCCTGTGGCCGCGGGTGCGGAACCATCGCCTCCAGGTCGTCCTGCAGGTGAGCGGGGAGGGGGAGCCCGTCCCAAATCTATCGGGGGGGTCCCTGAGAGGGTTTTTTTGTTGGGGTGTGTTTGGAGCTCACAGATTGTGGAATTAACCCCAGATATCATCTGGTGTCCCTGGGAGGTTTTTCTCTCTGTGTTCATAAGTTTGGATCTTGCAGGACCGCAAAGCTGAGCCCCTTGGGGGATCTTTGGGGGCCCACGTAGCCATTGCCCAGTATGGGCAGGGGAGGACATTGGTCCTGGGGATCCCCGGGTGAGCAGAGGAGGGGAACCCCTGGGACCCCCAGACTGGGGAGAGCAGAGAGGGGCTATCTCAGAGCTGGGGGACCCCGGCAGACTGGAAAGGGGGGGAGCCTGGAGAGGAGGGACCCCTGGGATCCCTGGGATCTCAAAGCAGAGCATCAGGGTAGAAGGGACCCCATGGACCCCCAAAAGCCCCTGGATCATCCCTAAGCAGGACGCTGGAGAAGGGGGAGCCCCTGAAACCGTTGGGCTGAATCTTGATATTGTGGAGATTTTCATGGACACAAGACTACTGCTGAGATCCAGAGATGGACCTGGCCAGGAGGAGCTTCTACTCCAAGGCACTCCCACCTTGGTTTCCCCCAAACCAGGGTTTGTCATTCTCAAGCTGTGGCTAAATGGAAGAGGTGGAAAAGCCCCAGAGATCCCACACGTGGAGGGGCTTCAAACCCAGCCCAGGGAGCTGTGGGGAGGAAAGAGCCCCCCTGAGTCAGGAAGGCGGCCAGAGATCCAGCCAGAGCTCAGAGCTGGTGGAGAAGCCTCATGGCAGGGAGGAAAGCTTATGTTTCCTTCTTGCTGGTTGGTGGAGACATTGCTGTGATCTTGTTGATGACATCAGTGGGAATCTGACACCTTCCATCTTGCCACTTTACTCCAGGAACTGGATCTTTTGGGCAGGTCCCTTGATTTTGCTCTTCTTGACGGTGAAGCTGGCTTCCAGCAGAATCTGGATGATCCTCTCTCCATTCTCAAACACTTCCATTGCTGTGTTCTCCCACACAATGATGTCATCGATGTACTACAAGTGCTCTGGAGCCTCACCCCTTTCTAGTGCAGTCTGGATCAGTCCATGGCAGATGGTGGGGCTGTGCTTCCACCCCTGGGGCAGTTGGTTCCAGGTGTACTGCATGCCCCGCCAGGTGGAAGCAAACTGAGGCCTGCATTCTGCTGCCAGAGGAATGGAGAAAAATGCATTGGCAATGCCAATGGTGGCATACCATTTCACTGCCCTGGACTCCAGCTCGTAGTGGAGTTCCAGCATGTCTGGCACAGCAGCGCTCAGTGGTGGAGTCACTTCATTCAAGCCATGATAGTCCACAGTCAATCTCCATTCTCTGTGAGACTTGCACACAGGCCAGATGGGGCTGTTGAAGGGTGAGTGGGTTTTGCTGAGCACCCCTTGGCTCTCCAGCTCACGGATCATTTTGTGGATGGGGATCATGGCATCCCAATTCGTCCAGGACTGCCAGCGGTGCACCGTCAAGGTGGCAATTGGCACTCGCTCTTCCACCCTCAGAAGTCCTACTGCAGATGGATTTGTGATAGTCCAGGCAAAGTGTTCAATTGCTTAATGTTCTCTGTCTCTACAGCAGCTATGCCAAAAGCTCACTTGAGTCTTTCTGGGTCTTTGTAAAGCCATTCGGGAGGAAGTCTATGCCCAGAATACACGGGGCCTCTGGGCCGGTCACAATAGGATGTTTCTGCCACTCTTTCCCAGTCAGGCTCACCTCAGCTCCCAACGGGGTCAATTGCTGGGATCCCCCTGTCACCCCGGCAATGGAAACAGGTTCTGCCCCCACATATCCCGATGGTATCAGGGTACACTGCGCACCAGTATCAACTGAGGCATCACATTTTTGTGGCTTTGATGTGCCAGGCCATCAGATCCACACTGTCTAAAAGATCCAGTTTGGCCGTGCCTCTTCCTGGCTAGAGGCAGGGCCCCTCTAGTCCATGTTTTAATTCTTTCCTGGGCATACATGGTGGAGGTTCGTTCAAGGGGATCTGACAGATCATACTCAGCAGCTTGGTCATGGGAGGTTGAGGCTTCCTTCACTTTACTGGAGTTCCCTCGATTAGTGTTTCCCTCCTTGAATTGACGCACCCGTGCTGCCAGGACAGAAGTGGGTTTTCCATCCCACCTTCCCATGTCTTCCCCATGGTCACGCAGGGAGAAGCACAAGTCAGCCCCTGGCGGGTACCCTCTCTGTCTAGCTGGGGAACATTGGGCTCTGACTTTGGGGCCTGTGACTTGCACTGGTGCCATATGGGAACTGTTGCTCCTCACTGTGACGGTGTTCACAGAGGTCCCAGAATGAGGGAAGAGACGAGAATGTTGGCTCCATGTTTCAGAAGGTTTGATTTATTATTTTATGATATATATTATGTTAAAACTATACTAAAAGAATAGAAGAAAGGATTTCATCAGAAGGCTAGCTAAGAATAGAAAAAGAATGAGTAACAAAGGCTTGTGACTGACCAAGACAGTCCAGACAGCTGGACTGTGATTGGCCATTAATTAGAAACAACAACATGAGACCAGTCACAGATCCAGCTGGTAATTCCACAGCAGCAGATAATTATTGTTTGCATTTTGTTCCTAAGGCCTCTTGGCTTCTCAGGAGGAAAAAATCCTAAGGAAAGGATTTTTCATAAAATATGTCTGTGACACCTCACCTCTTCCCTCATCTCCTCTTTGAGATTTTTAATCACAGCAGAGACATGAGCCAGCATTGGGCCATTGATCATACTCTCATAATTTCTAAGCTTGTTGGCAACAGAGCCCACTGTCTCTCGGTTGGTGTCGGCATTAATCGTTGCAATAAAGGTGGTGTATTGAGATGGCCCCAGATTTGCTAGACTCCACAACATCTGCCCTGTGCATCTGACCTTGTTGGGGTCATTATCATGCTGTCCATCCCTCCCAAAGAGTACCTCCAATACTGCCACATCTCTCAGCTGTTGGATGCCTTCCTCAAGGGTCTTCCAGCACATTCTATGGTGGTGCTCCTGCATGCTCTCCCTGTGGACAAACCTCTCTCTGGCACTCATTAAAAGCCGCTCCTAGAGGGAAAGGGACCCTGGCTCCCTTACAAAAATCTGATTGATACCTGAGTCCTGGGTCAAGGGTCGCAAATTCCTTGCCTCACCACCATGTAGTACAGGACACCTGTACTTATAAGGTCCCAGACCCAAAGTAGCCAGGTTGTGTAAGTCTCACATCCCCATCATGCAATGCCTTTGTGCAGATTTTAGAGATTTTCATACGTCAGGGACTCGGTGACGATCTCAACCTCTGGATCTCCTGAGGGTTGTGAGGGCTTTCCCTTATCTGGGTGCTCTGCTTTCATCTTAGATCTCCTTGTTTCTACAGGGGCAACTGCTGCTGGCTGTGACTGCCTTTGCAGTTCAGCAGGAACCCGGACAGTTGTAACATCTGTGGGTTGCATTGCTGCACTATTAGACTCTCCCTCTTTGAGGCACTGGGAGGGCTTCTCATGAGCTTGAGAAATGTGCTCCTTCAGCATCTGGTTCATCTCGCGTATCTCTCCCTCACCAGAACCCCCATCCAATCTGGGTAGTTTATAGCTGAGGTGGGCTGTGGGGCAGGGTCAGGCTCTGGGGCAGCATCCGTTGTCTTTGGGGTAGGTGTCAGGGTGGTGCAGGATCCCCGAAAAAGGGGGGGCAGGGGGCTCCCAGAACTCTGACGGGGCTGTACGGGAGTCCCAGTCCCAGATAACGGGGTGTAGGGGAATCCCAGTTCCGGAAATGGAGATTCAGGGGTGTCCCAGTGCCCAGGAATGGGGGTTCAGGGGGGTTCCCGGCGGGTTCGTTGTGCCGTGTCCGGCCCGTGTTGCCGCTGGCGTGAGGGCGCTGCGGGAGCCGCTGCCCGCGGTCTCCTTGCGGCCGCTGCCTCGGCAGGAGCCGCTGCCGGAGCAGCGCTGGCTCGGCCCGGTTCCTGTGGTTGGGACAGAGGGCCCTGCCCCGTGCCCGGAGGCTGCCCTGGGGCTGCCTCCGAGCTCCGCCGTCGCCTCACCGGGCATCTGCCACTGCGACCGCTCCCGGGACCGCACGAACACTTCGTTAATAGCGGCTCTGCCGAGCCAAGGCCGCCCTCAGGGCGGCAGCAGGGGCCGTGCTTGGCCCCGCTCCCACCAATCACCGCGCGAGCTCGAGGAGTGACGGCAGGATCAGCCAATCGCGGTGAGGGGCGGGCTGTGCACCTGGGACGGCCCCGCCTCCCTTTCTCCGAACTCCGGCATTTCCCGGCAGCCGCTGCTGAGGAGCGGCCCCGGCGCTGGCCCCGGCCCGGGCAGGAGGCCAAGGAGCCGCTGCTGCTGCCCCGAACCGCCGGGAGCTCGGCGTGACCGGGACCTGAGGGCGCTGGGAGCTGGGGTGAGTGCGGGACGGAGCCGGGACCCGCCTGCAGCCCCGGCAGGAGCCCAGGCCGGAGCAGGGGATGCTGGAGAGAGGCCAAAACTTCTCTGTCACTTCCCTCCTGCCCCTGGGCAGGAAACAGAGCACGTAAGGAAAGGCTCGAGGGTCTGGGTGAGGGTGGGACAGTTCAATCACTGGTGACGGGCACAACGCACTTGTCAGGAGAATTAATCCACAAACCTCAGAGGTTTATGTCCAAAAAGGAGACAGAGGAATCCTTTTACTTTATTCGAATAAAGAGAGAGGCCATGGGGCATTCACCTGGGGTCTCTCCAAGTTTTGGAGGACGCAGTCTCCCTTTTTATCCCAGTTTCCCGGCCGCGTTTCCCTTCTCTCTTTCCCCATTGGCTGAGGTAGTTGAGAGGTTCAGATTTCCCTCTACTCCCGATACTTAAGATTTCCCTCTGATGTACAACCTCCCTTTTAATTTTTAATTCTTATGGAATTTAGGGTTTTCCCTCAGTGTTTCTTTCATCTTTCAGTGTTCAGTTTCATTTATCAGCAAACCTAAATTTTGTTTGTGAAAGCAACTATCTTTTCCCATTCATCAATCAGTGGAATCTTTTCCATTGTTTCTTTTATCTCTCAGTGCTGGTTTGATCTACCAGCAAACCCACAGCCTGTTTGTAAGGACAAAATCCATCATTCCTCTCACACTTGACTTGGGGAAACTAATTGAATTTATTCTCAAACATGGCAGGGCAAGAGAATGAGAACTGAAATAATTCCTACGAAAATATCCCCCCCCACTTCTCTCTCCTTCCCGGGTTTAACTCTGTCCCGCATTCCCTCCCTTCTCCCCAGCCAGAGGCGCAGGGGATGGGGGGTCACAGCCCGGTCCTGTCACAGCCTCCCCTCAGGGACAGGAATCCTCGTCCTCCTCCAGCCTGGGGTCCCTCCCACGGGACACATCCCTCGGGAACGGGCTGCTCCAGCGGGATCCCCCCGGGCTCACAGGAGCCGCCAGGAGCCGCTTCCATGGCTCTGCAGGGGCTTCCAGGGGCTCGGGGCCTCTCTCGGGCATCCCCTGCCCGCGGTCTCCTTGCGGCCGCTGCCTCGGCAGGAGCCGCTGCCGGAGCAGCGCTGGCTCGGCCCGGTTGCTGTGGCTGGGACAGAGGGGGCTGCCCCGTGCCCGGGGCTGTGCGGGGAAATTGCCGTGGCCGGAGGTTTCTGTGCGCAGAGGAGACAGAGGAGTCCTGTAAAAGTGACTTTATTGCTGAGCAGAGGGAGAGGCCGCGGGGCATTTGCTGTGCGGTCTCTGCCACTGTTGTAGTTCACAGCCTCCTTTGTCTCCTCATTTTCCCGGCCTCATCTCCCTTTGCCCACTGGCTGAGGTGCTTGGAAGGTTCAGATCTCCCGATCCGGTGTCCTCGTTAATGTGCATCCCCACTTTTGTAGAACAGCCGATATTCACTGCTCTGTTAAGTCTTTGTTCTTCTGGAAGTTCAGGAATTCAGCAGGACTTTGAGGAGCTTTGTGTGTCAATTTCTAACATTTTCTAAAGCTGATGGTTTCTCCCATTACTTCCTTATCTACAAGTCCCTGACCCTATCTCCAGGCAGATTCACTCATTGACTCTGATTTTTCTTCCTGGGTCCTCTTTGGTTTTGGGATTATTCTCAGTGCCCTCATTCCCTGTCCTTCTGTAGCCATTTCTGGATCAGGAGGCCTGGCTGCCACCTGCATCCCCTCACTCACCTGCTGAATGAGCTGCACCCTCAAGGTGTGGAGCATGGTACAAAGTTGAGAGTTGCTGTAGCACATGAGAGGAGAAACATCACTTGTTTAACCCATGGAGCCAGGGAGCCATGAAACCGTGTCCCATTCCCATCCTTTCCATGTTTGGGCCACAACATGAGCTGCTTTCTTGTTTCCTTTGTTATCTGTTCAGCACTTTTCGTTTGTCATCTAATTGCCAACAGCAGTTTGAGTCTTTAAATTTTCCACAAACTCCTCCTTTTTCTGCTAACTGATGATCTGATCCCATCCTATGGTTTAGTGTTGTGTTCCTCATTTCAGTGGATTGGTCAGCAGGAAGGTCAGGAGCTGGAGCTGTCTGGTTGGTTATTCCGAGGACAGCTTGTAATCTAATGATGCCATGGAAATGAGAAATGGGTTCTGTGGCTCCTGATATGAATTGGTTCGGGTACTCAGGGGCTGGTTCATGGTGTTGTAGGATTTGTTCTGATGGCCTTCCAGCTTTTCAGAATTCCTTTTGCCCCCCTGTTAGGTGCCGTGGTGTCAGCAGAAGATATTGAAGCCTTCCTGCTCAGGGCATTTCAGTGCCAGGCTCTCACAGGCACCCACAGCTGCGTGGGTTGAGCTGAGCATGGGGCGGTGACCTGCGCTGTGTCTGATTGCCCTTCCTTCCCTCCCCTGTAACAGGATGTTGCTTTTAGATGCCACTTGTCCTGGTTGCTTCAGAGAGCTTTGGAGACACTCCATATCTGGTTTTCGCTATTTCCCTGGGGCTGCCCACACTTCTGGGTTCACTTCAGCATAGGCCTGGCCAGATATTTGACACAGAGGTACAACTGAACTGGCCTTTGTATCACCTTTTATAATATTAATTTGTGTTCTTTGTTTAGTGATCAAATCCCTTTGCAATAAATCATTATAACAATTAGGAGCAAATCAAAACTCATGCATTTCATACCCATCTCCCACATCTGCTAATAGTGGCTGAATAAAATCACACATCTTTCCCACTTTCCCTGAATAATCCAAGACATTTTTGGCATTATCCGCCCCTTGGGTCTGAGATTCAGGGTGGATTGAGAGGCCCCTGTGTCCATCAGGAAATGCCTCCTCTCAATGCAGACCCACCCTGAATGTTCTCAAGGGCTGCAGTGTGGAGGGTCCCTGGTGTGATGGGAGCTGTGACAGCCCTGGCAATCCATGTCCATCAAGGGGTGGACTTGCTGGTGCTGAGGGTGCTGCTGTCTGTGCTTGCAGTGTCCTTGTGCCCTGCAGCTGGAGCCCTGGTTCCTTGCCAGGGGCTGTTTGGGTGGGCTCTCCCCTGCCGAGGAGGGCAATGCCTCTGCCAGGTGCTTGTGGCTGAGCCTGTGCCCTGGGTGCTGGGGCCCCCTTGGGCCCTGGGGTTGATCCCTCAGGGGCTGTAGGAACTGTGCCCTGGCCTTTGCCTTCAGCTTGGCCTTTTGCTGCTCCCTTCTTGCACTCACCTGCTGTGCCTTTGTGCCCAAGTGCTGCAGGGCCTTCTTGTGCCCCTCCTGCAGCCCCCTCAGTGCCTGTGGGTGCTCATCCTCTGACAGCTGCTGAGCTTTCTGCAAAATCATTTGTTTTCCAGCGACCCAAAGAATATCTTGATCCTTGCCTTATAATCGACATTTCCCAGGTGTTCCTTGCTCCTCCTCCCTGTGCTCAGGGTGCCCTCCCCAGCCCGTAGCCCAGAGCCGCTCCCTGTCCTGCCGCAGTGTCCAAAGGCGCCCCCCGGCGGGCAGGGCCGGCAGCTGCACGGGGCCGGGCAGTGGCCGGGGCGTCCCGCAGCCTCCTGGGGGCCGGGGGCCGCTGCCGGCCCTGCCCGGGGCTGGTGGGGTCAGGCAGCGCCCGGCGCTGAGCCCCGGCTGCCCCACAGCCCCGGCCCGGCCCCGCAGCTCCCCACATGCCCCCAGCCCGTGCTCCCGGTGCCGCAGCTCTGCGCCCGGTGCTGCCGCTGCCCCCCACAGAGAAACCCCCTGAAACCCTGACCTCCTTGTTTTCCTCTCCTGGAAACCGGGGATATAAATGATCAGCTGACAAGTTTTGTGGCGTAGACCCTGCTGAAAAACATCCAAATCCTCACTATTTTTCTCTTCCTCCTCTTTTCTTTTTCTTACCACATAAATTCCTCCTGCGGCTTCTTGCCTTATCCATATTGCTGCACACTCCCCTTCACGCAATCCCTTTGCAGCCCACCAACACCATCCATGCCCTGTTGTCCAAATGCGAGGGGGAGTTGGGGAGGTGGGAGTGGGGCAGAGCCAAGGCCGGGTCCCCCCGCACTGTCCTGGCGGGAGCAGCTGCAGTGGGGACCGAGTGCGGGCGGGAGCGGCCGAGAGCCCAGCGCTGCCCCAGCCCGACCTGCCCCAGCTCCATCCCTGCCCCTGCCGTGGGATGCTGTGGGTTTGGGGGGAAGAGGGAACCAGCAGTGTGTGCTGGGCCTGGGGCAGGAGGAGAAGGGAAGGAGAAGCAGGGTTGAGGAA